>NC_137826.1:6224504-6824504 GCF_963921795.1 Nannobrachium achirus | reverse complement strand
TCTATGTGTTCTAGAGTTATGAACTCTGTGATCTATACATTCTTTATATTCTGAATGAATGGATGATTTTATCTGGAGGGCCGAATTGTCATGTGAAGCTTGACCAATCCTCAAAGTATCCAATCATCAGACCGGGACGGACACTACACACATACTGGACGTACGGGACAGATAAAACCTGTTCATTCTGGACTATTAATAATGACCATATATGGACATGAGGTGACAGACATTTTGTTTTTGATAAAACCTGTTCATTCTGGACTGAAATGACCATATATGGACATGGGACACACATTTTGTTTTTGATAAAACCTGTTCATTCTGGACTGAAATGACCATATATGGACATGGGACGCACATTTTGTTTTTGATAAAACCTGTTCCTTCTGGACTGAAATGACCATATATGGACATGGGACACACATTTTGTTTTTGATAAAACCTGTTCATTCTGGACTGAAATGACCATATATGGACATGGGACACACAAAGCCACTCCTTGGAAGCGGCTTACACCGCTTCAAAAATTTAGGCCTAATAGGTAGGCCTACCAACAAAATGCAATAATAAAAACATCTATGAAACCAACTTTAAGTGTCTGAGACTAGGAGGTCGGGGGTTCAATCCCCGGCCATGTCTTACCAAAGACTTTGAGAAATGGGACCCAGAGCATCCCTGCTTGGCATTCAGCATCAAAGGTTTGATTGGGAGTAAGTCCCTGCACATACAGTACAGTAGGCCTACTAGCGTCATGTCCAGGGTGTGTACTTGTACACCAAGTTGCCTCACGCTAAGGGTGCGTTCGGAAACCCGCACCGAGTGTGTGCTCGGTGTAGTGAGTGCAGTGGGCGTGACGTTGGAGAGTGCGTTCAGTGTGGCTTATTTACGAACGACCAGTTTTAACAGGGAGCTGTGTGCCTTTTCACTCTGAACTCTGAAGGCAAACTTTCTGAAAAGCAGCAGTTGCTAAGTATGCTAACGTAACATTGACATTGAAAGGAGATGTAATTCATAGCATTGGCATACCTGCTGTTAGTTTACACATTAATGTGTGTGAAACGGTAGCCAGATAAGACGACCTCTTTTCAAGTCGACCTTAGTCGCGGAAAAGTCACTCGGGAAGTGTCGACCCCCATTCTAGGAAATCACGACCTAAAAAATTGGAAGTGTCAACCCCAGTATAGGGAATCCCCGACCTCATGAAAATCACGAAAATTGGAAATCTCATCCCCCATTATATGAAATCCCGACCCGAATATTTTCTCCCAGCACGCAGCAGCTGTGTGAGACACAGAGGGGAGACTGAGAGGGAGAGAGAAGTTTAGGCGTTCTTTGAAAGAGAAAATATTATAACCTCTCTCTCTCCCCATCTTTCATTGCTGTGACTCATTTACAGCCAAAGCCTTATTTGAAAATAGCTGATCTATAAGCATCACACACTCAAAGCGGATATGACTTCTCTCTCCCTCACGCGTTATTGGAAATGACACCCGAGCTCCAGGCGGAGCCGCTCGATTGTCCACGACACTGCAAGCGGCGCGCAGGCCAGCGGACCTTGGTCCTGCTCTTCGCCCCCGAGCGCCGCAGGCGCGAGTGGGGCGAAGCCGTGGTGAATGCAATCGTTATATTTATGCCCATAGCTGCATGATTACGTTGAATAAGCATCTGATCGTTTAGGTGGGAATGCGTTCTGCCCCCCCCCCCCCCCCCCCCCCCAGCGCGGACAGAGAGGGGAGAGAGAATGGGGAGAGAGAGAGAGGTTATAATATTTTCTCTTTCAAACAGAGAACGCCTAAACTTCTCTCTCCCTGTGTGTCTCTCTCCCCCTCTCTGTCTCCCCTCTGTGTCTCGAAAATATTCGGGTCGGGATTTCATATAATGGGGGATGAGATTTCCAATTTTCTCCTGGGTGGGTTTTCTCTGGTCCTGGGATGACTTCTCCCAACCCTAGGTTGACTATTCCGTGCCCTGGGATGACATCTCCAATTTAAAAAAGGTATGACTTTGAAAAGGGATGACTCTTCTGGCATTCGTGTGAAACTATCAAGGCCAAACGACCAATTAAGCTGCAAATGCTGCATTTTGCGGTAATTTCCTCCATTCTTCACAACTGAGAAGCGTTCGAGACATGGCTATGAAAACCAACCAATCAGAACACCGAACCACCGCACCACACCGCCTAACCCCAGGGGCGCCGGCAGGGGTAAAATAGTGAGGGGACGATATTGTGGGCGTGGCCAGTCGGTGACGTCATGACCGTAATCAAACGTACACATCAGCTTGGACTTTATAAGTAACTAGCCTATAAGCACTTTAATGTGTTGTTAGATGACAATGTAGGCCTATAAGATCTGGATAAAGAATTTAATTCAACTTTCAAATGTAAATGTCACAATAGTCAACTTGTTATCCTGCTGTTCTTATTTCAATATTAATTATAAGCCTATATGCTTTCTGCAATCTCTGCATCATTGAAAATGAGGGCTCTGCGCTCAATGTATTTTCAAGAAAATAAATTATAAAAGTTTAAGTTAATAAAGTAAGGAAAATTCCAGCTTACTGTAGCCTATAGTGAAAGTTAGATGAAGTCAGAACTTAAGCTCTGCTGATGCATCGCACTGAGAGTGAGCAAACCGATCGAGGCACGATCAGCAAGGCCGTCAGTGATGAAAAAAGTACTCACATGTTTTCCTTAAGTAAAAGTAGAAATACTCTTTTAGAAATCCCATGTTCAAAATGTAAGCCTTGGCTTGAGTAATGACGTTTTGGTATCAAAATGTAGGCTGTATAAAGAAAACGTAGCCTATAGTCAAGTCATTTCACAAATGTAGCCTACCATTTGTAGAAACAAATATTTGAGCAGATTAAGCAATATTGTGAGCTTGTATTTTCAAATGGCCTAAATGTAGGGCTGAAGTGGTTATGTATGCCTTTATAGCCTAATAATCGAAATTTGCAAAGTATCTAACTGTTTTCAAAAGATTGTAGTGGAATAAAAATAGCCTACTCGAGTAAATGTACTCAGTTACTTTACACCAATGAAGCCTACATGTGCCGTCAATTCAACACGGGCGGACAATTAGAACCGGTTTAACATGTTTGGCACAGATACTTTGTGTATTGGAAGCAATTAGCATGTCTAGAGGGTCGCCGGTCGCGGCAACCTCAAGCAACACAATGCAACGTTGGGACTACAGCGCCGATTGGGGAGAAAAAATAATAATAATTTTAAAAAAAAGGGTCGAGCCTGAAAAGTGGGGTGGCAGAACAGTCCAAAAAACCCCGGCTCCGGCGCCGTTGCCATCTTCTGAGTAGGGTTGGTGAGTGCGTGCACTCAACACACCAGTGCGCCGCGCACTGGATTTCCGAACGACAACGCACCAAGTGCACCGAATAAACGAACGACAACATGGCACACCAGTGCGTTGAGTGCGCATTTCCGAACGCGCCCTAAGTTAAGCAAACAGGGGATAGGCTCCTGCCCTATATATGGGCCTCATGGCTCAGCAAGGCTTACTTACTTATGAAACCAACTATTCATAGGGACTGTGGATGAGTAGGCAGTAGCCTACAGGGTAACAGTGGGTGAAAATTGGCTATTTTTTTCAAAAATGTAAAATATATATATATTTGGAAAATGTCTTTAAGTAAAGTAAAGTATACATGATTAAAACATGATTAAAGATTTGACAATTAAAGTCTAATATTTATACAATTTCTACGAAACCTATATTTCCAGTCATTTGGGGGCATAAACAAGAAGTTGAAGAAACATGTAAGTCTGATAATTATGTACCAAAATATGCATGTTCACAGCACACATCATTCATACTTTACATTACTTAAAGGGATATTTCATGTAACAAAACAGTTTTAAGGTTAACCACACCAATGCAACTCGCCAAGTTCCAGTCATCCTGTGATTCAATTTTACCAACTCAAAGCAAAACATAAAAATCAAAACTCGGTTCGAAGTGAAGCGGTGAATCTTTATTCTATGTGTTCTAGAGCTATGAAATCTGTGTTCTAGATCTATACATTCTGTGTTCTAGATCTATACTTTCTATGTGCTTTAGTTCTATATTATCTATGAATTCTGAATGAATTAATGATTTTGTCTGGAGGGACAAATTGTCATGTGAAGCTTGACCAATCCTCGATTCTGCATGCACGGGACATGTACGGGACAGACATTCTCACTCCTTGAGAATCTATGGGAATCCTCAAAAAAAACAGGTACGGGACAGACAAAACCACTCCTTGGAAGCGGCTTTCACCGCTTCAAAAAGCACCAGGCAAAATCTGCTGAGAGGGATGGTGTGGTTCCAAGTTCAAATCCCAGTCCACCCTGAGTTCATTGCTGGAGAACTTTGACCTTTTCAAGGCTAGAATACAAGAGAACAAGTCAAAAGCACCATGCCTGTTTAGGGCCCAATTCCCAAAGGTGCCTTGGCTCAATGGTATGTTGCACTCAATCGGTTGCCTCTGCTTCAGAGAGATCGCAGGTTCAAGTCCCATGCCGTCAAGGTACGCGGTGGAATTCAACTGCCTTTTTTTCTGGTGACTGTAAATTCTTGGAATCCAGAAAAAAGTCACTTGAATTTCACCATTTAAAACTTCTTCCTGTGCAAGTATAGCTGGACAAAGTTCTTTCAGACATAACCCTACACCTTTACTTCTCAGGAAACAGGGGGAGGGACACCCCTCCTGATGGTCGCCCGTGTACCTTGTGCATGGGACTTGAACCTGTCTGAAACCGAGGACCGGGACAACCGATCAAGCACACCACACCCATTGAGCCAAGGCACCTTTGGGCCCTCAACAGGTATATCTCCTGGTGCTTTTGAATTGTTCTCTTGTATTTTAGCCTTGAAAAGGTCAAAATAGTCCAGCAGTGGACTGGGGTTTGAACATGGAACCTCTGAGCTGAAAAACTGATCTTTAATCCACTACACGATCTCTCACAGCTAACACTTTAGGGTGCTTTTGAGTACTTATTTTGTATGTTAACCTTGAAAAGGTCCAAATTATACAATATGATCTGCAGGGATTAGAACCATAGACTGTATAAAATGATTAGAACATGGAACCAGTTTGAACTTTAGACTGATCTTTAGACCACAACACCATCTCTCACAACCTTTCCAAGGTTAAAATACAAAAATACACTTAAAAGCAATAAAAAACATGTAATGGTGTCGTTGTCTAATGATTGGACTCTCAGTTCAGAGATTCCATGTTCAAATCCCAGCATGCTTGTTCACACCTGGCCAAGTTGAAAAGAATCCACCAGTCTTGCCACCTTAGAGGAAATGGCAGTCTTTCCACCTCGGAGGATGGAGGATTCGTTCAAACCTGGCCGAGTTGGAAAAATAATGAACCCATATGATGTGTAATAATAACCATTCACTACTTAAGTGAATATCTCTATTATGATTGCATGCACTCCCACACACCCCCTGTGGGGGGTCTGGGGGTCCTCCTCCCCCATAACAATATGAACATAGTAGATGTAAATTTGTTTCTGGTGAATTTGGGGAGTTTTATACCAAATCCAGGAGAAATTCAGGAGAAATGACAATTCAGGAGCATAGTATAGCCTATTATAGTAATTTCTAAGCTGGTATGTGCACTGTGCAGTAACTACTTCCTGCCAGTAGGTGTCATGTCACACTAAAAGAGGTCACAATCATGCATGTCAAAAAGCAATCCATCCATGATCAAATCTGCACTCAAATCAACTGGCGCATAGTGGTTCTCAACATGGTGTATGCGGACCCCCAGGGGGTCCTTGTGGAGTTACAGGTCTATGACTCCGAGCGTGTACTAATGGACATGTAATTTTACAGTGTAGATTGGCGTCCCAGAGATGTAAAAATATCGTATCAAATAGGGTTCTGTGGCCTATAAATGCATAATGCAAACTGGGACTGCTTGAAATTAAAAGGGTGTAGGTTCACTGAACTAGCACAAGCAAACATAGATAAATATATCCTTAATATATCAAATATAGTGTTTGCTGTCATTCTGGATTCAAGTTCAGGGGAGCGTGACAAGAAAAAAGAAGCCAAGCCAAAACACTGTCAGTTCAATGACAAATACATTTCATTATGGATTCATCGGCAGTGGTGAGAGTAGCCTAACCAAGTAGGCCTACGTGTAGATACTCAAGCAGCATACTTAACTTATGTACAATGTTGAGGTGCTCTACTGGAGTATTTTCAATGTTTTACTTTTACTTCTACTCCACTACATCTCAGAGGCAAATATTGCCTCTGATTTCACCCACTTTTTCACAAAAAGATGGAGGCCTTGGAGGGGCAAGATGGAGTTGGAGTTAACCAGTTAAACCCTACATTGATTGATTGATTGATTGAATATTATACTTTATTAGCAGTTTGCAAAAAAAAAGAAAAAAGAAAAAAAGTGTAAAGTGAGTGGTGCTGGTGCTATTTATGAGTTAATTTCATCAAGTGTCCCACTAGCCAATCACAGTGCGTCCTGTGAGGCTTGACCATATCTAGGCCAGTTCAGAACTGTCCAGTCCAGAAAATGTAGTGTAGGCCATACTTCAGTTTACTTTAGGGCCTCATCGCAACAATACAGCAGTGGTCTTCCAAAGTTCTTCAGGCCAAGGACCCTTATCTGACTGAGAGAGAGTTGAAACAGGGACCCCCACTACAAGCTGTATGAAATTGTGTTGCAGATTAAACTTGTTCCTAGATTTCATAGACATCTTATAGTGTTGAGTTTTTTTTTTTTACCTTGTAAACCCTCAATAGGCTACTTTGGCTCTATAATTGGTTCACTACTTTTTACCTGCCTAAAATAGCCGATCTAAAAGCTCACAACGCCTAGGCATGTATGTTAGCCGAGTATAGGGGATAGAGGAAGACAAGAGGGACATACAGTGTACATGGAGGAAGAATGTGACAGAGAGGAAAGAAGGCAGGTGTCTCTGGTGATTAGCCTTGAGAGAGAGAGAGAGAGAGAGAGAGAGAGAGAGAGAGAGAGAATGAGAGATATTATGACAGGAGATATTATGACAGGACAGTGTTTGTGACATGCAGGACATTCGAGCCAAGAGACGGTCATCCGTGAGAAAATGATGCCGTGAGACAAGAGAAGATGACCCTTTGATATGTCACAAAAACGTGAGTTTTGGAAGAAACAAAACATGAATCTTTCTCTCTTAGAATATTTTCTAAGTGAGTGCTGATTTCCTTTTTCAAAAACGCACACTGGAATAGAATAGCCTAATTATGCTCCAAAGGTAAAGGGGTTTATTACCACCGGGAATGTGATGTTTTGAGACATTATCATGGTCAGTATCATGGTCAGTATCATGTATGTATCATGGTCAGTATCATGGTCAGTATCATGGTCAGTATCAATGTCAGTAAAATGTCTGTATCATGGTCAGTATCATGTATGTATCATGGTCATTATCATGTATGTATCATGTACCGGTATGTATCATGGTCAGTATCATTTTCAGTAAAATGTCTGTATCATGGTCAGTACCATGGTCAGTATTATAGTCAGTAAAATGTCTGTATTATGGTCAGTATCATGCCAGTATGATGTCAGTATGATGTAAGTATCATGGTCAGTATCATGTCAGTATCAGGTCAGTATCATGTCGGTATCATGTCGGTATCATGGTCAGTATCATGTCAGTATCAGGTCAGTATCATGGTCAGTATCATGGTCAGTATCATGTCAGTATCATGTCAGTATCATGTCAGTATCATGGTCAGTATCATGGTCAGTATCATGGTCAGTATCATGTCAGTATCATGTCAGTATCATGGTCAGTATCATGTCAGTATCAGGTCTGTATCATGGTCAGTATCATGTCAGTACAATGTCAGTATCATGTCTGTGTCATCATGTCAGCTAGGCCTATCATTGTCAGTATCATGATAGATGTCAGTATCATGGTCAGCCTATTTTCACAAATATTGTAATCAGGCTTAAGTGATTAATCACATATTTGGGTTGGGTCCCAGGAAGACACCAAAATGAATGTCTATTTTGGATTTGGATCTGAGAAAGCCTGTGTGAACCCCTGCACATAATCGGCATGTGTGTGCCTGCCCTGCAGAGTGGAGCACCACGGATGCATGGGTGCTGCTGTGGTGTAAATTGATTAGCCTAGATATCTGTAGTGGGCTGTGGCTTTCTTCAATTCAGCCTCGGATCGTAACAATTTGTCTCAGATAGGCTAGTTGATTGGAAGGACATACTTGTATAAGAAGCGTTTGGTTTTGTCGCTCATGGCAACGTTTGCTGGAGCACGGCTCTCAAGTCGCTCCATGTAAAGTCTTTCATAGTCTCCACTTGACAGAGAAGTCGTCGGCACTTGTGAAAAGTGCATAGCAGCACAGCAGAGTGTTCGCATGGGTGTGCCGGCTTCCACCGTCATGCAACAGGAGCATTTGTTCAAGGTTCTGGTCATAGGGGACTTGGGAGTGGGTAAAACCTCCATCATCAAGCGGTACGTTCATCAGATCTACTCCCAGCATTACCGCGCCACCATCGGAGTGGACTTCGCACTGAAGGTGCTTCACTGGGACAATGACGAAGTGGTCCGCCTGCAGCTGTGGGACATAGCTGGTTTGTCAAAGATCATTCCTATGTCTCATTTTTAAAGAACAGTGGGCGAAGGGCTTACTGAGAACTATGGCAAATGTGTGTTGTATTTAGTACAATATTTAGCTATTCCTTTTTACATGCTTTCCTATGCTGAAACACTTAAAACAAAGTTATTGTTGAGCGTACAGATTCATTAAAAGTATTTCAGTAAATGGACATACAGTATAGCTTACACAATAAGGAGGAGGTCTTGTTTTACTCTGATATATTACCATTTTGAGATGTATGCATGCACATGTCTAATTTGATTTCTAAAGCAGTGGTTCTCAACTTGGGGTCTGAGGATTCCTAGGGGTCCTTAGGAGGATCCCCAGTTAATTTAAATGTAGTTAAATGTATTACACATACAATTCGAGTTTTCAATTTTCAAGATCTCGTGTTGACCAGATCATAATCTAACAATATAGGAAACACAAACACATGACCAAGACTCATCGGGTCCTATGCTCATTATATCAGTCACATGAAGACGCCTGCTGCTTGTCCCTTGTTCCTGTTCCTAATAATACTCCGCTTTGTGAGCTGCTCAATGATACGGACTTGAACATCCATGTAAAACAGAAGACACACCCAAGTTGGTCCGTAGTCACGCAACCATGCTTGCGTCGGCCCGAGTGTCCTTTGACAGATGGCCGAGTTGTCTCCCACTGTAGTCTGTCCGTTCTTATGTCCGTCCCTCTGTTCTGTCTGTTCTCTCAGGGCAGGAGCGATACGGGAACATGACCCGCGTGTACTACCGGGAGGCGGTCGGAGCCCTGGTGGTGTTTGACGTGACCAGGGCCTCCACATTCGAGGCCGTGCTCAAGTGGAAGGACGACCTGGACACCAAGGTCAGTCAGTCTGCGAACGGACCGTCAAGTCAGGGCCCAATAAAGGTTGACGACAGGGACGTGCTGGGCCCCTGATTCAGCCCGGGAAAAAGAGTTGGAGAGGCCCTCATTGCGCGCTATAGAGAGAGATCTCTCTCTATAGCGCTGCTGCTACTCAAAGATTTGCCATTTGAGATCATGACAAGTGACAAGCCAGTGGGCCAATTACATGAGTTATATTTCGTCGTTGTCGGGTGGAAACCTTGTAGGTCCAAAACCGTTTGTTTTGTATTTATCATTTTAAAAATGATTTAAACTAGTGAAAACAGCCGATCTACAAGCACACAACGCCTCGCGGTGCGAGGCGTTGTGTGCTTGTAGATCTGCTGTTTTCACTACTTTTGTGCGACGGCCTTGAATGATGAAGCAGGGCTTTGCTTTGCGAAAAAATTTACAAAATGGAACGAAGGCCGACATTTTATTTTTATTTTATTTTTCGTAATGGCCGGCCTGGACCGGCCGGGAATGAGCCGGCCGTTCGGGAGTTGTCCAGCTATTCCCAATGGCCAGCACGTCCCTGGTTGACGATAACAATGGCCGTCTTTGTCCACGAGACCACGGCCATGTCAGAACATCACACAACATAGTGCGGGGTCACGGCCCTCCGGTTGGCAAACACTGGTGTACAGTGGCATGCGTGCTGTAGTTATCAAAGATTCACACACCCAGAGCATGCTGTGTGTATGAGCTGCATGTGCGACGCCTCTGTTCTCTGTCCTAAGGTGACGTTGCCCCATGGGATACCCGTGCCAGCCGTGCTGCTGGCCAACAAGTCTGACCAGATGGTAGCCCAGATGCCCAAACTGGACACCTTCTGCAAGGACAATGGCTTCGCTGGCTGCTTCGAGACTTCAGCCAAGGTACAGTAATCTTGGTTGTCAGATTTCTTTTTTTAAGCACTTGAACTTGGGGCGGGGGGGGGGGGGAGGGGTGGAGCAGATCTACAAGCTCGATGAAAAGGTACACAGTCATGGTACTGTGTGAAAAGGTACACAGCTATTTTCGGGTCCACAAATGTTACAACTAAAGTGTAAACCCAATAAACTGTTGTCCAGGGTCCAAGGTTCCTATTCCCTATATAAAATGGGGGTCTGTGCATATCAAACTGGGCTTCTTTGAAATAAAAATAAAAGCTTGAGAATCACTGGGCTAGGAATGGAATACATGGATTGCATCCCTGTTCTTTCTGGACACTGCCAGGGGAATGTCTGCAGGCTGGTGTGACATAGTCCAGCCGTAGCTGTGCTCCCTTGACTCAGCCTCACTGACTATCTAATGAGTTACACACTGAAGCGTGAGTTGGTTATGGAATAAATAGGTGGACTCAGTCAGCAAACAGGACAAAGACTAAAAGAATTAATGGGTCTTTCACAAAAGCTACTGACATCATGAATTCTCTTCATTAAGTATGGCAGCGCTAACCGAAGAGGGAAATAACATTTTAAAAAGCAGTGTCAAAGGGTTAAAGATAAGATCTGAGGAAGCCCATGGTAATGTGGAATCAGCACAAAATAATACCTTCCGAACAGCTCCAAAATATAAAAGGTGAAGCAGCAGTATATGTGCCTTATCATAGCGCCTGTATTTAGTTCACATAAGAAACTATTGGACAGTTAACATTTAAACATTGTCAACCTAGAGGTGTATAGCTTGAGAAAAGCTTTCAAATGCAATCTAGATGGTCTCATACATTGATGATGAATGATTCAAACATTATATGTATGCCAATGTATCAATCCTTAATTGACCTTCTTGACTTTTGCACCATACTGGCATACAGATATTCAGTTAGAAATGTGATATATTAAGTTTCATGGCCTTGTGCAGATGAAGTGTATTGAGCCATTGCAGACAGAGGGACGTACAGACTCACATACGATACACACGCACTCAACTTAATGGACTAATGTGTCCTTTTTCTGTCATTTATATTTCATACATACAACATGCAGCAAATATGCAAGTATTACATTTTCACTCTATACAGTTTCAGAGTACAGTGGTGGAAAGTAACATTTAGTCAAGTACAATGTTGAGGTACTTTTACTTGAGTATTTCCATTATTCAATACTTTATACTTCTACCCCATATGCATCTCAGAGGCAAATATTTACTCCACAACAATTATTTGAAAACTTTAGTTATACTTTGCCGATTTAGATTGGAGGACCCTTACAAATCTGAAACTTTGACAGCGTACAAATGGAACCAAATGGACCCTAACGGGTCATTTAGGGTCCATTTGGTTCCATTTGTACACTGTCAGAGTTAAGGGGAGACCTTGAAATGTAAAAGTTTGGGAAACACTGCTGTAAAGTATGCCAATACTTTTGTCAATAGAAATACTGGACTTTTACAGTATTTAGGTATTTAAAACAATAAACAATCTTCTCCCACCTCTCCCAGGAGAACACTAACATCGAGGAGGCGGTGAAGTGCTTGGTTGAACACATTCTGGCCAACCAGGAGCATGCGGTGACGCAGGCTGAAGCTGCTGGATCGCTGGTCCTCTCATCACACAACACCAGCAGCAAGCAGCGCCCAGGCTGCACGGCCTGTGCCAAATCCTGACCTGTCAGGGCCCATGATAGGTCAGGATTTGGGACCTATTTTGATTTTAATTTGGGATCATGGGACCGCAGGAAGTGGAATAATAATACATCAGACTTAAAGATGGGGTGCCATGAATGTTTTCCCCACTAAAACATGATGATCAGGTATTATGATTATACTAGGAGGAAGATTTTTTTCAAAAGAAAGTGTACAGAAAGTGTTAAAATTATGTTTTTATGTTGCCACACCCACCAGTTCATTAGGTATGCCTGGTGGGTGGTGACCCAGCTGAAGTTAGCCAAACCCACAGTGTTGGGTGAATGGTAAAAGGGGAGGGGATGAGTTTATGATGTCGTTAAATCAGTGTTTTTCGATCGGGCCTTTTGACTGGTCAGGAAGTAACCAAAAATACACAGGGAGGACAAATTTGCACATTATAACACCACCTAGAGGTCTATTAGAGTAACTACATACTGTAGACACATACAAAACTGAAAAAGTACAAAACTATGGCACCACCTCTTTAAATAGCACTTTTCATGGTAAACCAAAGTCGCTTTACAAAACAAATAAAAAATAAACAACTTTATTGGGAGAGAAAATTTTAAAAGTAAAAAGGCTAAAAAGTGAGCAAAGGCTAAAACAATAAGCTAAGACTAAAAAGCAGAAAGGGAGATTTGATTTGAGTTATAGGCGGAGAAAGCAAGTCTGAATAGGTGGGTTTTGAGGGTGCGTGGGGCTGTGTTTTTTTTTTCTTTCTCGTTTTTGGGGGGAATTCCAAGAGGTTGGCAGCACCAGATCTGGGGAGTAAACTGATCTGGGGAGGGGACGTGGATTTTAAGGAGGTCGGATAGGTAGCGTTGTTGTTGAGGGCCTTGTATGTGGCGAGCAGAATTCTGAAATAAATTCTGTGCGTTTGATTGGGAGCCAGTGAAGGTCATGGAGGACTGGGGTGATGTGGTCTCTGAAGGCAACTGGTCAGGGAGAGAAGTGGACTTAGGGGACATTCCCACATTCACTATCCTAACCAGAAACATTAGCTCACTTACTACCAGGATTAAATTCATTACATAACCTGCAGAATCTCGTCGTATTCTACAATGTCCAAAAAAAACAGTGTAGAACGTGTACGGGAGCATCTCTTGTAACGCTGGGCAAAAAAACAAAGTGACAGCGATAATCCATTCCGTTGCTAGGTTTGTTTGAATGTGGCTTGTTTACTGCAAAAACTCTGGGGAAAAATTGTTTCGGAGATAATCGACTCTTTATGGACGTCAACAACACTGACCCGGATGTAGATCAAAATCTCCGGATACAGAAATAGGCCTAGCGGGAACTGGATATGGTGTTCAGAGGTGGGACAATAACGAGGACTTGATTAAATATCTTGTCGATGGTAGTGAATGAGTTCATGAGAAAACTGCTAAACATTGACAGGCTAGCATGTGTAAAAATCAACACGTATATGATCTTTTATACCCCCTGGCTCCTTTAATGTAAAAAAAAGGCCCTTTTTTGCTGTTAAGTTCAAAGAAAATAAGTCAGGATCGTTTTTATTGCCAGGTATGTTTGCACATACGAGTGTTACAGTGTAGAGGATCTTAACACATCTGAAATCCTTGGTATCCTTGGTAAAGACAGTAGGCCTATAGACTTTCTGGGCTGAGTACTATGGCTCACCACTAGAGTGCATTTAGTTCCATTGTACACTGTGCAGGACCCCTTCATTCTGTGTTGTTTATCTCAAGAGCCCACTCGGTATCTCATTACTCTCTGTCTGGAAATAAACAACAGGTCAATAATCCCCCCGCCCCCCTTTTTTTTGCACTTCCATTTAACCTACGTTGTTGCCTCTACAAGCTCATACAACGTGTGGCATTGTGCGGTAATGTAGATTTTTTTTTTTTTTTTTACTTTTAGATTTTTTTTAAATTGTTACAACGTTTGAAATTTAGCTATAGCATTTTCATATTATTCTACATAATATAGTATACATAGAATCACAAGGAATACATGTATAGAATAGAATAGAATAGAATAGAATAGAATAGAATAGAAAGTCTTTTTGTTGTGCATACAACAAAATTAAACGAAGGTTATTATGATAGACTTGTTTGTTAAAAACAAAATGTTCTGAGCCATTGACCATGAAGTAGACTCGCCTATAGGGAGTCCTGTTGTGGTTCACTCTGTTCCCTCAAACGTTGTGAAGACATTGGTTTGGCTTTAAAGGGCATCTTGTAACTACTCTTTAGCTATACTTGCAGGGGGAGTCCGTCTGTATGGAGGCTCTCTTCATCTCCCCCTCTGAGTTCTATAATCATTATCTACGCAGAATTACGTGTTTTGCTATCCCCCAGTTATTCATATTCATGAGCGGTGGGGATATGTTTGAACCCTAATTCTGGACAGACTGAGTTTAATACATATTGTTTTCTTTCTGGAACTGTAGACTATATCTGATGTGTTTGATATTTATGTTCCACTGCATGTTTGAAATAATATCACAATGTAACAATGTATTTAAAAATTTATGTTAACCACATTAAACCAATTAAATATTCGTGAACATTTGTCAAAATGTGTCTTTTATTTTTGCAAAAATATCACATATACAAGATCACAACGAGTCATATTGCGACATCTTTGTGAGCTTGTAGTTCTGCTATTTTGGCATATATTGTATAAATTATAATATTACAGTCCCTGATTTTCAGAACATTTTCTAAATTATTTTTTCACTGAGAAAAAGTGAGAAACCCCTTTTGTGTCAGATTTTCTTTTTGCAAATGCATCAACATTAATAATCCATAACTTCCACACTGGCATATCTCAGCCGCGACACCTATTTTTGTAACTTTGGTCCTGTTAGTTTCACAACTCCTCCCTTGAACTCCATACAACCCCACAGGGCCCCTGTCACTTTCCTACATGGAGCCACAGTCACATCCATAACGTGTGAAGTTGTATTCCTTTGAGTTGTTATTCTAGTCGACAGACAGGGATTGAGAGGTCTTAGGTGGGCCGATAAGATGTTTCCAGATGATACAGTGACTCATTGCAGGCAGAGTGACATACGGTACACATTGGCAGCCTCATTGCAATAGTTGTGCATTCACTTTGCAGCTCAACTAAAAACAGTGACTTTACACTTTGACTGAATATCCTTGCTAGACAATGAAAATACAAATAAATCAGCTTGTGATGTACAGCGTCGCTCGGTAGGAGTCTAGACGACTATGTCCCTGTCTTCTATGGTGATGTCTGCTATGGCAGTGGTTCCCAAACTATTTTGGCTCAGGTCACCCAGCTGTAGATAACTTTTTCATCCACGGCACCCCTGAATGACATTGCACCTTATGTCATTAAGGTGCAATCCACCAGCTGGCTGTCAGTCAGTCCGTCTGTCCGACGTCACGTCACACTTTTGGCCCTACTCTTATCTCCGGCACCGTTGCCCCTATCCATGCCAAACTTTGCACACACACTCCTTGGCTGGCAAACCACAACCTCCAGCCCTGATTTCTCACATGCCCCTCTTCTAGCGCCACCATGAGGTTGCTTTTTGCAGACATACATGTGACCTGGCGGTCGCTTATCTCCCTATTAGCAGTACGTAAATATGTAAATCTTTCCCCCTAAGATACAGTATTTCATGAGGAAAACATCAGAGAATATCAGTTTCCATCAGGACAGACTGATGATAAGTATACTCACTTAATAGCCGATATACAAGCTCACAACGCGTCAAGTTGTGACGTGTTGTGAGCTTGTAGATCTGCTATATTTGGTGAATGCACTGTAGACTGAAAAATAACTCACCAAGTGACACTGATAAATTCCAAATATCTAAATATCCTGAGGCACCCCTGTACTTGCATCAAGGCACCCTAGGGTGCCACGGCACCCACTTTGAAAAACCCTGCATGGTGCTTCCTATGGTCCTATGGTGCTTCCATGTCTTCTATGGTGCTTCCTATGGTCCTATGGTGCTTCCATGTCTTCTATGGTGCTTCCTATGGTGCTATGGTGCTTCCATGTCTTCTATGGTGCTTCCTATGGTCCTATGGTGCTTCCATGTCTTCTATGGTGCTTCCTATGGTGCTATGGTGCTTCCATGTCTTCTATGGTGCTTCCTATGGTCCTATGGTGCTTCCATGTCTTCTATGGTGCTTCCTATGGTCCTATGGTGCTTCCATGTCTTCTATGGTGCTTCCTATGGTGCTATGGTGCTTCCATGTCTTCTATGGTGCTTCCTATGGTCCTATGGTGCTTCCATGTCTTCTATGGTGCTTCCTATGGTCCTATGGTGCTTCCATGTCTTCTATGGTGCTTCCTATGGTGCTATGGTGCTTCCATGTCTTCTATGGTGCTTCCTATGGTCCTATGGTGCTTCCATGTCTTCTATGGTGCTTCCTATGGTCCTATGGTGCTTCCATGTCTTCTATGGTGCTTCCTATGGTCCTATGGTGCTTCCTATGGTCCTATGGTGCTTCCATGTCTTCTATGGTGCTTTCTATGGTCCTATGGTGCTTCCTATGGTCCTATGGTGCTTCCTATGGTCCTATGGTGCTTCCATGTCTTCTATGGTGCTTCCTATGGTCCTATGGTGCTTCCTATGGTCCTATGGTGCTTCCATGTCTTCTATGGTGCTTCCTATGGTCCTATGGTGCTTCTATGTCTTCTATGGTGCGTCCTAAATGGTGCGGGTGACCATCATTCTGGAGGTGACAGACTATATTGTTCTATTATCATTTCATTCATGTTCAAAGGCCAAATTAAAAGGCTATAATGCTCTATTGTTTGAACTTTCCAGACTCTAATCAACGTTTCACAGAATTCTAATTTGGAGACATAAATTAATCAATTAGCCTAATTAAAATGTAAAAACATTATTATTCAACATTATAGGCTTTAGCCTTTATCTATTTATTCACCAGTAAGACTCCCTAATCGGGAGATAAGCGACCATCAGGTCGCAGCGTGATTTTAGGGCAAAATATGTAGGAGCATTGTCCAAAAATGTGTTTTAAAAAAATCGGCCCGAAGGTGGTGCTAAATGGGACAGATCCATGTTGATGAGATGAGTGTAGACATACTGTGTACCGATTTGCGTGATTTTAGGGCGAAATCTGTATGAGCAGTGTCCAAAAATGTGTTTTAAAAAAATCGGCCTGAAGGTGGTGCTAA
Source organism: Nannobrachium achirus (assembly GCF_963921795.1). NCBI lineage: Eukaryota > Metazoa > Chordata > Actinopteri > Myctophiformes > Myctophidae > Nannobrachium > Nannobrachium achirus. The sequence continues at coordinate 6,807,231 of NC_137826.1, read as the reverse complement.
ATGGGACAGATCCATGTTGATGACATGAGTGTAGACATACTGTGTACCGATTTGCTTGATTTTAGGGCAGAAATTGTAGCAGCTGTGTCCATAAATGTGTTTTGCAAGAATCGGCCTCATGGTGGCGCTAGAAGAGGGTCATGTGAGAATTGAGGTGGAGGTTGTGGTTTGGCAGGCAAGGAGTGTGTGTGCAAAATTTGGCATGGATCGGGGCAACGGTTGCGGAGATATGAGCAGGGCAAAAGTGTGACGTGTGACAGACTGACTGACAGACTGACACAGCTGGTCGAGGTTTTGATAGTAACTGCGACCTGACGGTCGCAATAATCGTTTTTGATTTTTAATTCGTGCTTATATTTCACCACTCTCATTCTTTGATCTTTACTAGTGTCTTATATCATAGAATATATATTGATAGAATATTGCTGTCTTGGAGAATTTGTAATGACAAAATAGGAGACAGAGGGACAGAATATGGGGCATGTCATCTCCTGTCATCCCACATGCTTCATTTCACCCTTCACTCCACCCTTGACCTTGATGTGGCCTGGCTATCAAGTAACATAAGAGGAGAGGACAGGCCTGTAAAGCACCTATAGTATGTAATTGGCTCTATTAACCTATTCAGCAGAACAATTATCAGAGAACATTAAAACGTGCTATTAGCCTTATGCGTTGATCACATTGTAATGTAGACCTTATTCGTGGATTTTCCTCCCCATGCATGTGTCTGTGTTTTATTGGACAGCGGGCAATTAGAGAGACTTTGAGTGAGAGCCGAGGCTGCCTCCATCAAACGGCAGCGTTCTGCTTTAAGACGCCCTCCCCGGACCCGAAGGAATGGCCCAATCGCCCTCCTTTCCTAGTCACCTGATTCATGCACTGCCATTTTACACACAAGTTTGAGTGACAAATATCGAATTGGTCTCGTCGGCAGCCCTTAATGAATATAGCGGGTTATTTTTTTATACGAAGATTAATAGACGAACGCGATCGAACCGAATAAGAAACCGGGCCAACTATATATACATGATCCCATGGATCGGCGAGGTGTTTGCAGTCGAATCGCTGCATAGACGGATCGAGGGGGAAATCGGTCGCAGAGAAGGGGAATTGTGTGTTTTGTATCGCCTTTGGAAAAAGGACAGACTTCAGTTTATAATCGAGTGAATGTCGCATAGAGACAGTTAGCTAATAACCACGGACGGAGGAGCGGCTACAGAGAGTGACTGATCATCATCCTCGCCATCCTCCTCATCATCATCATCATCATCATTGTAGCAGCAGCAGCAGCATCATCTCTCCTTCCTCTGCTCCAGCCGGCGTCTCTCTCTCTCTCTCTCTCTCTCTCTCTCTCTCTCTCTCTCTCTCTCTCTCTCTCTCTCTCTCTCTCTCTCCCCCACTCTCTTTCTCTCCCTCCCTCTCTCTCTCTCATCCTCGGCAGGGCTATTTCAGGGATACATCATTACATTCTACTACTGTACATTGTAACGCTGTAGCAGCATCAGCAGCGACCTCCGGGCTGTAGCCATCATCATCATCATACAGAGGGGGGGTTTGGTTTAAAGGTGCGGGCTGCTTGTGTGATCTTATTTCTGTCCTTTTTCTTCGGTCGCCACCGGTCGGTCACTGACTCGGATGCCTTCGACCGACGACTATTACTAGCCGGATTTCTAGACGGTTGTTCCCCCCCTGGATGGATGTGGTGATCAGCGGGGTGTTTTTTTGTTTTATTTGATCCGGGGCCCCCCCCGCCGTATATGAATCCTCTCATCGGGTTGGCGTCAGTGTGTAACGTTCGTGTTCTCAGACGGGCGATTCGTTTAGAGGGCATCGCCGTCCTCCTCCTCCTCCGCCTCCCCATCATCTCCTTCTCCTCCATAGACATTTTGATTCCCGGCTACTCCTCCTCCTCCTCTCAGTAGCACCGCCGCGACTATCATGTCGGGACAGTCTCTCACGGACCGGATCGCAGCCGCCCAGCACAGCATGACCGGCTCCGCCATCAGCAAAGCCGTCTGCAAGGCCACGACGCACGAAGTCAGCGGACCCAAGAAGAAGCACCTTGACTGTAGGTTAAACACCATCCCGATCCACACAGCCGTCCCCTACACTGCAGCACACAATCTACATTATAGGACCCCCTCTCTACTACCCCCCACCCCCCATCCCGGGGTCCTATAATGTAGATCGTGTGCCACACACACACACACACACACACACACACACACACACACACACACACACACACACACACACACACACACACACACACACACACACACACACACACAGACACACAAACACACACCCACCCCCAAGCAACAAAAGCTTTCCTCATCTCACAACACATTGGGTTACAAACAGGGGCAATGCGCTTTTATGATCTTTTATGATCCGTCAACAATAACGGGCCTGGGTGGCTGTATGTGTGTGTAGTAGTAGGCTATAGCCTATTATAGCCTCCTGATTGCAGCCAGCTCGTTTTTGCCCGATGTTTAACATATGACATTCCCCCGGATTACAATTAGATTTACATGCGTGGTGTGATCCCAGTCATCTGTGGCAGCAGACATCATCACAATACAACTCGGATTGTCCTAAATACGTCAAGGTATTGTTTAGGAGGGCGAGCAAGCAAGCTGTGAAATGCCACAAATAGTGCCCCGTTATCTGTGGCATCATGTCATTCGGGGGAAATAGGCCACTCAGGTAGGCTAATCATATCTCCACAGCACAGGCAGTGATGGGTTGAGGAGGGCCTCCTGTATCCGTTATTATCAGCATCAGCATCACCCCTGAGACACCCAGACTCTGACTGTACGGAATGTACATTTAGCCTGGGCTACTACTGACTGCTTTGGCAGCATCATTTACATATTTTAATGGTGTCACGTGTATTGCAGACGGCTCTGTTCAGAGCTGCTTTAATAGTAGCATCCACTAATTTGACTCATTTTACCTAAAAAGTCAATTATGACGCCGGGTTGCATTGTTGTCGTGTTTAATCTGTCGATCAGTGTTGTCGTTTATGAGGTGCCGAATGACTGAATCACCGGCACCTTTGTGTGTGTGTGTGTGTGTGTGTGGGGGGGGGGGGGGGGGGGGGGGGGTGCTTTGGGTATACCACAGTATTGGCCTTGTGTCAATAACGGTTCTTTATCTCAACATTCGACTAATTACCTGTTTGCGGGGAGGAACAACACGCAGGGGAAACTGCAGTAATTATCTATGAGGTTGGATTCCTCTTCCCCCCATGCAGATTTGACTAGTGATTATTAGGTTAAGGTGGCTTTCCTGCCTCACTATAATGACTTGACACGATCGATGGAGAGCACAGGTAATCAATGGGGCTGTCAGTCAGGGCGAGGAGAGGAGGGGGAGAGCCACTCGAGCGGTTAGGGGGAAGAACGGAAGGCGTATGGCCCGCTATAGGGGGGCAGCTAATCGGCTATAGGACAGGCAGGTCTTCCAGAAACATAGCTAGGCCTTCGGGCCAACCAACCCGCCATTGGTAGACACTAGACAGTCATGCCGGTTTTTACCATAGGCTACCTGGATCCTATGCCCGTGTCACGCACCGAAAATAGCAGATCTACAAGCTCAGAACGCGTCACGGCCGTGACGCGTTCTGAGCTTGTAGATCGGCTATTTTCAGGCTTCAGTGTCCCCCCATGCACCCCTCCTCCTCCTCCTCCTCCCCAACAACGCCTGTGCAGGCCTGCACTTTATGTGTCTTGCATCCCACAGGGGCATCTGAGGTAGCTCGCACTCACACTCACACACAGACACACACACACACACACACACACACACACACACACACACACACGCGCACCTCCCACGATTTACTTTCCTCCCAGTGAATAAGCCGTTATATATCGACTGATATATGACTGACTCCCCGACACGGCAATCTACTTATGGCTGTTTTGATTTGATACAGGGCTCGCTGCTCGGTCATGAATGGCGGTCGCCGTCTGCGCGGCGCGCCGTGCTCCCTTTTTACAGCGAGCAGCCCCTTCTCAAAACATTTCTGTTTGGCCGCCGACCAGCGTCTGAAAACATTTTTGTGCCAGCCGAGCCAGGGGACCCGAAAGATTTGTGTAAAGGAGGAAAAAATCTAAGAGATTCTATCAAAGTGATTCCAAATTTGTCACAATTTCAGATTAGTTCAGTTCAGGTCATTTTATTTCCAGCTCCTTGGACAACAGATACATATGCAATGTGCATTTGTGCATATTAGCAAAACAATCACATTAGAAAAAAGAAAATTGTAAGAAAGGCACAGGTTGGGGCTGAATGGTTAGTGAGCCTGCCTGGGGGGGGGCCAGAGCCCCTGGTCGTCGTAGGTACGATTCCTGGCCAGGTCAGCAATGTGTCGATGTGTGTCCCTGAGCAAGACTGTTAACCCCTAATTGCTCCCCGAGCGCCATAGAATCCAATGACTGCTCCTAGTTGTTATAGGATGGGTAAAATGCAGAGAACAAATTTCACATATGTGCAAATGTACAGTGACAAAAACACCCCAAGGCGTGGGGCCCATGTTGTATATTTTGCATATGACAGATTAAGGTGTCCCAAGATACTGGAAAAGGGGAAGGGAGAAGCATAGTGCTTATCAAGCCCGACCCCTGGCTCAGTTGATTAGATGACACAGACTGAAATACTTGCTATACTTGGCGTTTACTCACTTAAACCCCAGTATCCCCATTCTGGGAGGAACATGCACCAAAAATAGCCGATCTACAAGAAGCCCCCAGCCCCCCAGGCAGTTAGAGGTTAATTGCCTTGCTCAGAGACACTTGGACATAGGCCTGCCATGGGCAGGGAGGTGAACCGGTGACCTTTTGATCATCAGACGCCCTGGCTACCCACGAAGCTACGGCTGCACCTCAATCGTTAGCTATTCTTCCCTCTCAATCATTAGCAATACCTTGTCATCATTATGAGAACTAGGGAAAATAGCCAACCCACAAGCTCACATTGCATCACCTTGTGAGTTTGTAACATCACCTTGTGAGTTCGCAGATCTACTGTAAATGTGTTCAATTGTTTTTGGAAGATTTGCCCGAAACCAGGGTTAAAGGAGGCATCCTGACCAAAACACATATAGGGCAGAGGAGCTTCTCGTCTGTTTGACAAGTAAGGGTGCCTGTGAGGTCAAAACAGCGGTTTGGTTGGTCTCAGGACGTTGTGTAAACACAATCCAATAAAAAAATACTAACTTTGAAGCTAAAGAAATAACTGCGCTAGCGGGATGACAATCCACCGTGTTAGTTATGAGAGGGCCCACAACAGGGGCAGCCAAAATCTATAGCAACAGGGGCAGCTATGAAAAAAATCAGGTAAAGGGGTATGATAAAAGGCAGATTTAACCCTATATGTGTTTTGGTCAGGATGCCTCCTTTAATGTGATTAAACATTTACTTTCTTGCCACAATTATAGTGTACTATATATGTGTGATTCATTGCAAAAAGAAACTGCCTGGACAGTCTTGTGCTTTTAATGCAGGACGACGGTTTCATAGTGGAGGTGATTAATGTGAACAATAGGCAGCACTGTGGACATAATCCACCTCAACTCGCTCTTCCAATGGCTCTTACTGACTTGTCACTTCACAACAGCAGATTTGCATTTGCTCTGCCCCGAAGATGATTCCATGTTGCAATTACAGTCAATACCCTCTATTCTCCCCTCTCAGAGCTACAGTATATCATGAGACTTGCCGAGGCATTTGTTCTGTGGCACGTCGGTGGCCTCAAGGGTTGAGAAATTGTGCTTCAAGGCCATGCCGTCGCCACCAGTCTGAATAGCTGCTCTCGCACGCTGGCTGCAGAGAATACAGGCAGGAGAAGCTGAATTGGAATTGGAAGCTTTCCCCTTTCTCAGCAATTATGGTCAAAGTCCCCTTTAGCGAGTTACTGAATCCCTGAGGGAATACTGAATCCTAGGGAGCCGTCCAGTGGCGACTGGCCAGCAGTAGGTGATGGGTGTGAATGGGCTATGTGTAACCAGCCATGCCACTTGTGTCCTGACACTACCGTTAAATAATAATATGTTCTTAGTCAAGTTGGGTTTATTAAAAGTTCAAAATGAAAGTACTGCTACTACTGCTACACTAAGCAACTTGCTAATGTAATGGAAGTGGGTGTAATTGCTTTCAGTGGGGGATGCGGAGGGAAAACTGCCAAATAGCACAAATTCTATTTTGTGTATAACAAAAAAAGGTGTTATGGAACAATAATTGTTGCCAAAGAATTGCTGCACCTCAAAGGGGTTTAAAAGGTTGCCAGCACAACGGCCTTTGAAAGCAGATTCCGGATCAGTTTTCTTTTCGACAGTTATGTAAAGTAACTAAGTACATTTACTTAAGTACTGTACATAAGTACAGTTTTGAGGCATTTTTACTTTACTTCAGTATTTCCAGTTTTCTGTACTTTTACTTCTACTCCACTACATTCCAAAGGCAAATATTGTACTTACTCCACTACAATTATTTGAAAACTTTAGTTACTAGTTACTTTGTAGATATAAATGATTATATTATAAAACATACATTAATGCACTTTAGCCCTATTCTATACCTGGCTATTTGAAAATAGCCGATCTACAAGCTCACAACATGTCGCATCAACATTTTGTACTTTTACTTTTGGTACTTTAAGTACATTTTGATGCCAATACTTTCATACTTTTACTCAAGTACATTTTGAATTCTGGACATTTACTTGTAACAGAGTACATCTACAGTGCAGTATTGATACTTTTACTTAAGCATAAAATGTGAGAACTTTTTCCACATCTGCTTTTTGAAGAACGTGAAGAATGCGGAGCGGATGTGATTCCAGATCAGTAGCTCTTCCCTTCTTGTTGACAGTATTGATAATCCATGGCCTGGTTGTCAGGACCGACTACAACACATTTCAGTTACTCCTCCTGGAAATAACTTGAGCTGGGTGTTTGATCTCGCCCCAGTGCCAGGCAAGTGCTATGAATACATGAATACACAGCGACGGGAAATCACGGCGTGCCCCCTCCCCCTTCCCCCCACCAACTCCGCAAACCTTCTGCATGCATGATAGATCGAGTAGCACCTGAAGCCATTTACAGAAACCCACACAGCGGCGGGCGAACGGACGTCGTGTGTTACACAGGACACACGCGTGCTTTACGGTGGTCGTGACCTTGACGGACCGAGCGGGTGACACAAACAGCTGATGCTGATTATTTAGTAGCCGTGGTAAAATGATGAGCGTGACAGACATAGTAATAGGATTCCACTGGGAGAGACGTTCTGCTCGGTGGAGATAGTGTAGGTTTGCAGGATCCACATATATCCAACACGGAATAGCCTATTAATCGGCCCGTGACGACCCTCTGCCCCGGACCACACAGTAAAGTAAAATGCTCTATTGCACACCATTTACACTGCGTGTGTGTGTGTCATCCTGGCTGAAACAGTGCCGTGAGTGTCTCCCAAGTCGATTTAGAAATAATCCCCAGTGTTATAGAGTCGTCCATGCGAGGCTATATCGTATATTCTCTCTGTGTGGAGTTTGCATGTTCTCCCCGTGTAGCCTAGAGTAGATACCCTCACAAAAATATGCAGTAATCCTGGTCACTATACAGACTATACTGCCTCCCCCTGGCCAGCTGGGGGCGCCTGATGGAGGGGAAAGGAACTGGTTGGAATAGCGTGTTCCTTCCGCGCGCTACATCCATCAGGTGATAAGAAGTGGTGTGCTCACTCCTCATGCATTGAAGGAAGCATGAGCTCAGTTCGGAGCCCTCCCCAGGTTGGCAGAGGGAGAGCAGAGCCCAGGATTACAGCTTAGGCAATTGGCACTGGGTGAAAAATGGGTAAAGGGAACACAAAAGTAATGCTACCAGACTTAATAACGCCTATCAGTGTTATTCTTAAAATACGCGCTGCGGCGCGTTGTGAGCTTGGAGGTCGGCTATTTTCGGTGCGTGATACCACACTGAACTAAGCATAATCAACAGAGAGTTATTTCAACACAAGACGCTGCATTCAAGTTCAGGAGAGTTTGGACAAGGTAATTCTCTTGAATGCTGCCTTCAGGTATGGCATGGAAAGAGGGCATTTGCATTTCTTTCACCATAGTAAAAAATGTATTCCTGGTCTGGAGAAGGCACATTTCACAGATGGATAAAAGGGCAGGGGCTCAAGCCCCCTTTGATGTCTATGTGTGAGTGATTGTGTGTGTGTGCAGACTGTACACTAGCATTATTTTCAACTTGAGCCTCAATATCGTTGTGAATCTATCATGAATTCTTCTTCTTATTACCCGTCTTAAATGTCAAATGCATACTCCTCCATTCATTATCCCCTACTCTGAATGGCCCATCCGTGTATGATTATTTGCCATGTTGGGTCAATATATTGATCGGCATGGTTGCAAACCATAAAGTTATCCCCAGGGATCCATTCAACGACATCTGTGATTCGGGCTTTTATTGATGTCAGTGGAAACCTACAGGCAGCGATGGAAGCACAAGTGCTGAAATATTCATCTGGAGCGTTCATTTGTACAGTGAAAGTATATGAAAGTGGACCCGTAAGGATTTGTGTTTAGTACATTGAAATCATTAAATTTAAGCTCATTAAGAAAGGAGAGCGAGAAAGAGAGAGAGAGAGGGAGAGAGAGTGTGTGTGTGTGTGTGTGTGTGTGTGTGTGTGTGTGCGTGCGTGCGTGTGTGCGTGCGTGCGTGCGTGCGTGCGTGCGTGCGTGCGTGCGCGCGCGTGTGTGTGTGTGCATGCGCGAGTGTGCGTGTATTCGTGTGTGTGCGACTGTGCGTGCAGCGTGTGTGTGTGTGTGTGTGTGTGTGTGTGTGTGTGTGTGTGTGTGTGTGTGTGCGTGTGCGTGTGTGTGTGTGTTGTGGGGGAAGAACTAAGTTGAAGGTGATTTTATGATAAGAATGATCAATCATTAGTACAACCAGACACAACAAGGCCAATGTCGGATACGGAGGTCGAGAGTGTGTGTGTGTGTGTGTGTGTGTGTGTGTGTGTGTGTGTGTGTGTGTGTGTGTGTGTGTGTGTGTGTGTGTGTGTGTGTGTACACAGTAGGGCTGCACAACATTAATTAGTGAGGTCCGATCTCATTACATTAGTTACTGAGACAAGGCATGCATCCACTGGCAAACCCCATTAAGCATGTGTTAAGTATGAGTGAGCGCCACCATTACAGATAATACCATTTCAATATATTGGTGGGTGGCGATAGAGGGGTAATTAAGAACAATCGCTGCAGGAAAGCCCTCGCGGTAAAAAATATGCACGGTGAAAATTCGGGAGCTGAAGCTAATAAGGTGCAGTCAATTAGCTGTGTTGAATAATTCTAAGATGAGAGTGTAAAAATGGCCTTTTCTCAAGAGATAATATGTTTCACATTATCATCATAGTAGGAACTGAATGTTGTTAAAACAAACAACCAATGGAGTTACGATAGAAGAATGCTATTGAAAAATGCAGTTATGTAGGTTCTGCTAGGTCAGTGGTTCTCAAAGAAGTGGGGTCCGGGGCCCCACAGCCACAGGGTTCCTTGAGGAGGTTCCAGGGGGTCCCCATGGGGCTTAGTGATTAACGAAAAAGTCGACAAGTCCACTCAGTCGACTTCATTAAGTCGACTCCCATCAGACTAAGTCGAAAGTTGACAAAAAAATCACACCCGTGTGAACTGAGCGGTGGTCGGTGTGTGTCTGTGTGTGTGTGTGTGTGTGTGTGTGTGTGTGTGTGTGTGTGTGTGTGTGTGTGTGTGTGTGTGTGTGTGTCTCTGGCCTGAACAACAGCGCCCCTCCCTTAACATGTGTGGCCAGAAAAGGTACTGCAGGCTCTGCAGGCTACATACAGACACGGACACACGCACACACACACACACACACACACACACACACGCATACACACACGGCCACGTATAGGAGACGGTGTAACCACCGCTCAAAAAAGAAACGTTCTATTGTGATAATAGCAGATCTACATGCTCACAACGCCTCGCAACGCGAGGCGTTGTGAGCATGTAGATCGGCTATTTTCACAGTTTTTGCCTCTATATATTTGACAATTTGACCAATGTTTAATTTGTCATTTTAGAGGTATTAAAAAGTCCTTAAATTGCACTTTAGGAATGTGAAGATACCCTCTAGTATACACTTAAACTTTATGTTGGTTTGTTTACAGTTGAGTGAGAAAACGATTTTTCACATTAAGTTAATCATCTGGGGACCCCCCCAAAATAATTAGGGGGTCGTGTGTTATGTGATGACGTCATCAAACGATAAAGTCGACTTCAACTCAACTTTTTACTGAGTCTAGTGGACTTGCAAAAATCACAAGTCGTTAATGCCCTAGTCCGCGGTGTCATGCCAAATGTCAGATAGATAACATGCATACACAGAAGCGTTCCTATTTGGAAAAAATAGCTGATCACATTGCAATGGCTGGTCAACAAAGTATCGTAAATATGGGGGCGTCTGTGTTAAAAACGTTTCGTTGTCAAGCTCAACGCACAATTATTTTGTGCTTTAACTATTGAAAAATAGCAGATATATGCGAGCTTGTAGATCTGCTATTTTTGAAGAAAAAAAATCGTGAAAAATGTGTGCAAGTCTTTGAATATTTCAAATGTCAGTGGTGCTCAAACTCTTTCACGTGAAGGACCCCAAAAATGATATGTCTTTGGTCACCATAACCTAACCCCTAACACCTATGATATGTCTTTGGTCACCATAACCTAACCCCTATTACTATGAAAACCGGCACATCTTGTACCGGTATCTCTGAAGGTCATGCCTGTCACTGTGGTTCCCCTGACACATCACTGTGACATCACAGGTGACATCACCTACAGTATGTAAAAGTCCATATATGGGTATTTCCCAGAATCCCTTTTGTGCCCATACATTATGAAGATCCCTGATGTCATCGATAAACATCACTGGCCAGATGGCCAAGACATGGCCCATATCTGCGTGGCTGGTTCATATAGGGATCTCCATGTAAGGGCATAAAAGGTTGTATGTTGTGATGGCATGGGAACCACTCTAACAGAATCCCTTTTATGCCCATATATGGAGATCAGTGATGTCATCAATATTAAGCCCATATCTAACAGGACTTCATATGGGAATGCCCATATATGGAGGAAGACAGCCCATATCTGTGTGGCAGGTTCACAGTGGTTCAAACAAGGATCTCCATTTATGGGCTTAAAAGGGATGTAGGTACTATATACATAGCTTGGGGCCAGCCTATATACTATGCAGCTAACTAGTAACTGCGTATAGATCCCCTCCATGTTTTAACCATAGGTTTTAACATGTGTGGGGATGAAGTCTAGCTCCAGCTAGGCTACTATATACAGTACATGGATCTCCATATATGGGTACCAAGGGTAACTAGTCCAATATACATAACTGGTCAGATGGCCAAGAATTGGCACGACCTCAGGCGAGGTCGCATGTCGCCCTGAGTCGTCTTACTAGTTATAATGTTTACACACACACCTCCTGCATGCATGCATGCATGCATGCACACACACATGTGCTCCGTGTCTGACATTAACCTTGTTGTGTCTAATGGTTGTACTAATGATCATGTTTTGTAGAAAGAAAAAAAGAAAAAAAGGGGGTGTTTGTAGTCTGTACAATAATCCAGTTGAACGGATTAAATTCACGTTACAGTCATGTCAAATAAAGTCCATGTCTTGCGTTGCATTAGAATACGGCTGTATGTATTCTCTGAATGGAGGGCCTGTTAATGGTTGTGCAGAGTTTAAAACCTGCCCTTAGTCTTAATTCTTTTGAGATTATCCGGGCATCATGCATACTTCACATTTCAATCTTTAGCCAGAGGGAAAATCCTTAAAGACACATTTCTTCCTTTGGGCCACTGTTTCTCAACATGAAACATTTGAAGATTTTACGGCGTACGTTGGGGTCTCAGTCTCAGAAATGAAAAAGAATGGCATCAATTAAATGGAGTTAAGCTGAGGATTCTTGAAATCAAAAAGGTTACGCATAACTCAGAATGAGAATGAACATGTTTACTGGTGTAAAACAGTGGGTGGAATTCATTTTCTTTTACTCGTTATTGTTATTTAGTAAAAAGGAAAGGAAAGAAGAAGAAGGGGGGAAAGGGGGAAGAGAGATCAACAAAGAAACAAAACAAAACATCATGGGGGGCGGCATAGCTCAGGGGTAGAGAAACCGTTATTAGAGCACGAAGGGTTCCCGAAGGGTTCCCAGTTCAAATCCGGGCTCCCCCTGAGTTAATGTCGAAGGGTCCTTGAGCAAGACTCTGAACCCCACATTGCTCCCGGTGAATAGGTTGGTGCCTTGCATGGTTTCCTCCGCCACGGGTGTATGAATGTGTGTGTGAATGGGTGAATGTAATGCACAATCTATGTAAAGCGCCGTGGATAAAAGCGCTATATAAATGCACCATTTACCATTTATCATCATATTTACAAATAGTATCTGAGGTAACTGAAGGGATTCGGACGATATGGACATTTCATGTCACGATTATTGTGACCAAAACAAAATAGCGATTTACGATATTATCGCGATAATTAAAATATCCCCAACATCCACTATTCTGAGGCTGAACATTTGCCAAAAAATAGCAGATCTACAAGCTCACAATGCGTCGCAAATTATGCATTGTGAGCTTGTAGATCCAGGTCCGTTTTACCAATTACAGAGGGTTTAAGTGGTGCCAGTACCAGATATGCAGCTTGGGAAATAAAGGGTGAATGATGGAGCATAGTATCACGATGAATTTAAACCTCCACTAGGGCTGTCACGATTATGACATTTTACATGACGATTAATTGTCACTCAAATAATTGCGATTAACGATTTAATTGTGTTTTTGTCGTTGACAATTACATTTCTGTTTGGCTTTAGGCTTTGAAGTTGCACATGGTAGATATGACACATAACCTAAATGTACAAAGAAATTACTGACATATCTGTCAACTTTATACTTAAAAAAGTGGAAAGTGATTTAGTGGAAATAGCCGATCTATAAGCTCACAACGCGTTGCGGTGTTGTGAGCTTGTAGATCTGCTATTTACACTATTTTGTACTTTAAAAAAAAATATATGAACATTTTTCAACATGGAAACGATTATGACGATTATGAAAAATAATCACAAAATTATGTCAAATAATCGCGATCAGACGATTATGTAATAATTGTGACAGCCCTAACCTCCACGATACGATTATTATGAGTGATTGGTGAGTGATTTTCTTTTTATCACGATAAACGATAATAACGATTATAATCGTCCAATCCCTAGACATAAATATACTGTCTGGAAGCCCAGGTCCTTGTTGTCCCCCTAGTGGCCCCCAGACCAGACGTTGAGACCCAGTGCTCTATAAGCCATCCCCATTAGAAAGCTCAGTCTGGACCATTAACACATTCTCCATTGTCTACTGGTCTATAGTGTCTGTCCCCCAGTGGCTTGGGACCTCAAAGTAGGTCACAGACAAAGGTATTTAACCACTTTATACCCTATGGTAGTTGGTTGATCGTATGACCAAAGGGCTCTATAATCGGCCCGTCCTGTTTTTTTGCTCTGTGCTAAATGAATAGCCCCAGAGTATGGATGCTATAGGGTTCAAGTGGCTAATACTGGAATATTTCCATATGCACTGACTTCATGGTAAAAAGCTTAATTTTGTTAACCGCAGAAGCCCCATAATATTCTATAAACTAAGCTTATAGATCGTTCATTTTGCAATTTCTTTTACATTTATAATCTTTCATTTTTCACCTTTAATGATGGGACGCCAGAGTTAAAGTGACTGACTTAAAGGAGTAGTTCACCCCCAAAATGCCTTTTTTTCTATTGATTACTCACGCCATGGAGACTGTATTTGTCGCAGACAAAAAAAATTGATAATAGTAAATTTACCCCCATTGGGTCCCCATCCGGGGGGGGTACATTTATTGTAATCAAACTATTGTCTTAGGAATGCGAGAATACAAAAAAATATTATTGAACTCAAGTCTCCATGGCATGAGTAATCAAAAGAAAGAAACTCATTTTAGGCGTGAACTACTCCTTTAAGACATATTGGACTGTGAAACAAGCCTGACCGTATTTCACTCACAAAACGCAAACCAAATGCACACGCATGCATGTTTGTTGACACTCAATTACACTAGCGCGCGCACAGCCGAACGTCTGTGTCGCCCCGCTAACGTTTGTCAACACTGAGCTACTTCACATTAAAATTGATGTCATGCATTTGCAATAGCGAGCCAATCTTTCTCCCTGCGTCGTGTGAGTGAGTGAGGGCGGACGCATATGCTGGTTCAATTCACATCAAGGACTGGCCATTCATTTCACTGATGTTTGTGAATTATCCCCCTAAGGTGTACTGTATATGGGAATATCGACGTTTGACTGGACCCGCCGTCTTCCGAGTTGACGCTTAATTGACAGGCTCGCGGTCAATATCCTCTGTTGAGTTTAGTCATAACATGACATTGAGATGTAGTAGCCTGCGTTGTTTTTCAATACCAACCCACCTGTGTATAGACCAGAGTGCACTATTACTGCTCATTCACACATTCACTCACACAGGAGGACATGACAGTAATGAATTTCCTCCACCTAAAAGCCAGTAACCTCCTGTTCAATTATGGTTGTTTTCTATGGTTGTTGCCTCATTCAGATGGTCAGTAACAAGTCAACGTACAACTCCCACTGTGTTCTCCAGACTGCATGCACTGTTCCAGCCCATGCACTGCATGCACTGTTCCTGTGCATGCGATGCACACTGCACAGTTAACGCTGTCTTTAAGTGATTCATTGATTAAGAAATCAATTCACTATTAGCTGAGTTCTCCTGTTCGCCAGTCTGAATGCGATACACTATATGGCTGTAACTATCAGTTATTGTCTGAGTGATTATTCTATTGATTACTTTTTTCATCAATCAACGCGAATTATTGTAATTCATAGATTTCGAATTATAGAACGAAGCAAAACGTTTGCAATAGATAATTTTATAGTTGATTAAATTGATATAAGCTATATTGTCGTACAACTGTGTCGCACAACATAGCTAAGTTGCATTGTGATGCATTATAAGCTTCTAAAACTAGAAATACACCCACCCCAACAACAACAAAAAATATATATATTTACAGTTTTCTATTTCCTTTTTAAAAATCAATTAAATCAATTCGTTCAATTAACTGCTGCACCCCTACAATACACCAGTTGACTCTGCATTCATTCATTCCTGCATTTCTGGGGTCTCCAGACAGCTTTGTGCCAGTGAACTTGACCGATAGATTGATTGATTGATTGATTGATTGATTGATTGCGCCGTAGCCTGAAGACTCACCTCTTCAGACTCCACCTAAGCCCATAGCACTTACAGTAGCACTCGCCTACCCCCAATGACCATACATGAAAGCGAGATAGCATTTTTCAGGTTTCTTATATAAAACCTTTTTACTGATAAAGTGCTCGGTCTACCTACGTTATTCTTGTCTAGATTGACATTTCTATGTATTTATATTACCTTGCTTATTGTAAATCGCTCTGGATTAAAGGACAACTTTGTTTTTTTACAACAAGGGTTCATATTTTAGATTGTAATTAGAGAAAAGAAAAAGTGAGTGTTAAAATGTTTTCATTTGCTTCGTTCTATTGTTTTATCGCGTTTACCGTGCTAAAATGTGGGGCATGCGTACGCATGGGGGCATGCGTACAAGTGGCTAAATATGTCTTTTTAGACACAATAAGCTAGCAGTTTCTTTATCGCTATTTACAGTAACACTTCTAACCCCCATAAGTCACATCCAACCATGAAAGGTTGCGTTGTATCTTGGGAATGGGCTTATTCTGTGTAAAATGACATATTTAGCCACTTGTATGCATGCCCCCAACCACTGAAATAAGGATCTCTAAAACAATAGAAAGAAGTAAATGAAATAATTTTAACACTCATCTTTTATATTATTCTTTAATTACTAATTTAAAATATGAACCCTTGTTGTAAAAAACTAAAGTTGTCCTTTAAGAGCGTCTGCTAAATGCCTAAATGGTAAATTATAATTGATTGATTGATTGATTGATTGATTCCAGACCTGATCCACTGCACCAATGAGCTGAACGTCAGCGTCCCCCACCTGGCAGACACGTTGCTGGAGCGGACCGCCAGCAACAGCTGGGTGGTGGTCTTCAAAGCCCTGGTCACCACGCACCACCTCATGATGTATGGCAACGAGGTGAGCACGTGACGCACTCACACACACACACGCACACACACACACACACACACACACACACACATACACACATGCGCACACACGCGCATGTGCGCATGCACACACACATAAACAAACAAATGTCTTTGCTTTAAATAGCGTCTGTTACGTTTTACATGTAGATCGGCTATTTTCGTCAAATGTTCAACTATTTTAGCCCAATGTCATATTCCAGGACGGTCACACATGCACGCACACACATGTACGCGCGCACGTGTATGCACGCACACACACGGTCGCACATACACGCTTGTTGGTGGCGCGTCAGTGTTGTGGCACTGACAATAGCTGATCTACAAAAGCTCACAATGCGTCACAGCGCAAGACATTGTGAGCTAGCTTGTAAATCGGCTACTCCATTACTGTTTCGTTGCTGTCGGGCAGAAACCTTGTCCATTCCCATCTCTATTCCGCATAACTCACCTTTTTATGTTTTATCGAAAATGTATGCCTGTACTTCATCATACAAGAGTGCCGCACAAAAATAGCTGATCTAGAAGCTCAACATCATGTCACATCGCAAGTTCGCAACACATTTGTGAGTTTAATGTAGGTCAGCTAGTTTTGCTATTTTTGAAATTATTTGAGAGTTAAAGTGAAAGGGTTAAGTCTGACTGTGCATTTTATATTGAACCTAACCTACTGTATGAACCTATTGAACCTATGAAAAGTGTAACTATTAACAAGAGTTTGTGACAAAGTAATAACTATTAGAACAGAGGTTTTTTTTTACAATTTCTGAAAAAGTAATTGTTTTGGGGTGGCCGTAAAAGGGTTTTCACGGCTGACGGTGACAATTTCACAGTAAAGGCGACGGCAGTGGTTGGACTGGCAAATACAGTACATACTTCTACAAACGCACACACACACTTACGTCACTGCACTGCAAAAGTGACGTCCATGTGACGCCCAACAATCAGATAATGAACTCTCCCGTCTTTGTTCCTTTCCTTTCAGAGATTGATGCAGTACCTAGCCTCCAGAAACACACTCTTCAACCTCAACAACTTCTTAGATAAGGCTGCACTACAAGGTAATTCGAGGCCAGCCGTGCGATTTGAATAGTCAGCAGCGCTGTACGTCAAACGGAATGACTTTCTGTCCCAGCCTCCCTGTCTCTGTAACACTGAGAGTCTGCTTTGGACTTCAATTACTGTGTTCCAGACAAAAGAAGTCAAAGATCCATAACTGAACGCTGTGTTCAAATGGAGGCTTCATGGCTGGATGGAGAGTATCTTAACCACTACTGGCTCAACATGAGCTTCATGGAATTCATTTTGTGTTCATTTATTTCCACAGCCTACTTGCTGTACCCTGGAATTGTGTACAACAGTAGTGCTGAAACCCTTTCTTTTAATTTCATGGACCACCATAACTCTGAGAGTGTACAATTGGAACCAAATGGACCCGGTCCCATAAGAGTCCATTTGGTTACACTCTCAGAGTTACATACCTTAAAGGGTCCATTTGGATCCTCCTCAAGTAATTTAGCTGAGAATGGGATAGCATAGTCAATTGTTTAAATGATGTCCGATGCGGATGCCAGAGTGTGGTCTAGCCAACACCAACTCAGGACTCCTGGATCACTGCCCTCCACACTCTCCTATCTAACATCAGGGCTAAATGAGGAAACCTCTTAATAAGCTCTGTTTTATACCGTGGCTATTCAAAAATAGCCTGCATTTTCTTTATATTTATATATATTTTGGGGTAAACAAGAAAAAAAAAGTAGTTGACATTCTCATTATTTTTAATGTACTAACTTTTTTTGCCCCAAATGAGATGCCTAAATGGTGCCACTTTGGTGAAAGTATTTAAAGATTTTATCGGTACAATGAACAGCTGGTTGTTGTTTCAAGTGGTACTGAAGGTTAAACGGCCACTTGACACTGCCCTGTATTCTGTATCTGTCCACCAGAGCTCACAGGCAGCTTAACCCCATGGATAGAAAAAGCTAGATACCTCTTTCACCGCTGCAGTTCATTGGTGCGACTGGTAAAAAAGGACTGGCGGAAGTGCAGACGTGCGGAAGGCACGCTGCCACTCAAAGTGACTACTGGCCAATCACTGTGCAGCATGTTTTCCGGGACTTCAATTCAATTCAAAGGAACTCTATTGGCATGAGGAAACAAACGTTTACATTGCCAAAGCAAGTGCCTCTGGGAAAGAGGGAGTCCTGCCTCTGATTGGCCAACCGAACGTCCCCTTCGCGGAAGCGTGCTTCAGAATTCAGGAAGCTTGCCTTAAGAATTGCCTATCCTTTTTAACCAAAGCCTCAGAGCCGAAGGAGGCGTCTACCTTTTTATGTCTGTGGCTTAAGCCTACATGTGGTTTTCTAGTAAGGTCAAGGTGAGCCTGTCTCTAACAGCAGTGCCCCCTGCCTGTCCTCCAGGGTACGACATGTCAACCTTCATCCGCCGTTACAGCCGCTACATGAATGAGAAGGCCATGTCCTATAGGCTAGTGGCGGTGGACTTCACCAAGATGAAGAGAGGGTAACGCACACACACACACACACACACACCACCAAAAAGATATTGTCCTCACAATGTCTATTTCTTAAAATACAGACACACACAAAGACATGCAGAATTGTCTATATGCTGTACCGCTTTGATGTACATCCTCGCCTGTGTGTGTGTGTGTGTGTGTGTGTGTGTGTGTGTGTGTGTGTGTGTGTGTGTGTGTGTGTGTGTGGTGAGCAGAGCTGAAGGTGTGATGCGTACCATGACCACAGAGAAGCTGATCAAAACGCTGCCCATCATTCAGAACCAGCTGGATGCACTGCTCGATTTCCAGGTACACATTATCTTCAGCTAAGCACACATGATACTGACATGTTACTGACATGGGACTGACATGATACTGACATGTTACTGACATGACACTGACATGGGACTGACCATGATACTGACATGATACTGACCATGATACTGACATGACACTGACATGGGACTGACATGGTACTGACCATGATACTGACATGATACTGACATGGTATTGACATGGTACTGACATGATACTGACCATGATACTGACATGATACTGACCATGATACTGACATGATACTGACCATGATACTGACATGATACTGACCATGATACTGACCATGGTACTGACCATGATACTGACCATGATACTGACCATGATACTGACCATGGTACTGACATGATACTGACCATGATACTGACCATGATACTGACCATGATACTGACATGATACTGACCATGATACTGACCATAATACTGACATGATACTGACCATGATACTGACATGATACTGACCATGATACTGACATGATACTGACCATGATACTGACATGATACTGACCATGATACTAACATGATACCTACCGTGATACTGGCATAATCCTGATATGATACTGGCATGATACTGACATGATACCATCATGATACTGACCATGATACTGACCATGATACTGACCATGCTATCATGATACTGACATGATACTGAGACATAATACCAACCATAACTACAATATGATGTCTGTTTTTCTACTAAACCACCTCCCTCTCTCTCTGTCTCTGTCTCTGTCTCTGTCTGTCTGTCTGTCTCTCTCTCTCTCTCTCTCTCTCTCTCTCTCTCTCTCTCTCTCTCTCTCTCTCTCTCTCTCTCTCTCTCTCTCTCTCTCCCTCACTTTCTTTTTCTATATTCCTTCTTGTTTGTCTCCCTCTCTCTCATCTCTCTGCCTCCAGCCCAACTCTAACGAGCTGACCAATGGTGTGATCAACGCAGCTTTCATGTTGCTGTTCAAAGACTCCATACGATTGTTTGCTGCCTACAATGAAGGCGTCATCAATATGCTAGGTAAGACTCTCTCCCAGGCACTAACACCAGCCAGGCCACTCTCCAAATGGCACTTGGAATGAAAAAAGATTAAATAAAAAAAAAAGAGAGAATGCAGGTGCTGGATAAAAAGGAATAGTACTTGAAAAGAGAAATAGCAAATCTGCAGCACTGTGAGCTTAGGCTATTTTCTTGTATATCTTTTTAAGACATTGTTTTCCCTTCATTTTCTCCCTTTCCCCAACCCTCCCCCCACATAGTCTATTTTTGATATTTGTCATACAACGTATATAGGGTTATATAAGGGGGCAGGCTTATTTTGTTAGTTTGTTTTCCAGTTCAAGTTAAAGAAACTACAGTAGACTAAAAACATGGCAGGCCAGTAACCAACACACCTGCTGCTAATTTCATTAATAATGGATGTTAGATTTAGGTATGCCCAGAGCTATGTATGTACCACTGTGTAAGCATAGACAGTATTGACACACCTAAATCTATCACCCATCCATTATTCATTTGATTTGCTGCAGCTGCTGCAGATGTAAGCTGTTGCATCAGTGTATTAGTATTATGCAGACTGCCATGTTTGTAGTCTGCTGTCATGTTGAATTGGAAAACAAAGAACAAAATCAGTCTAAAGAACGTACGTTTCAACTGAAATGGTCTTCGTCTGGTGAGGAAGAGCATTTCAGTTGAAACATTGTGCACTCATTAAAATTCATTTTGAGAGCACACTAAAGCAGTGTGTGGATATCCTCTCCCTTCTCAGTTACAAAATTGTCCTTTCGTCAAGGACTGTCTGATTGAAAATGTTTTTTTGGGGGGGGTGATATGGAAAGCTTTTTTTTAAAGCATGTGCCCTTAATTGTGGATGTTCTGTTTTTAGAAAGGTGAATGTACGTGTTCATAGACAACATGTCCTTGTGGTGTGGACTACATCTCTGTCAAGCTACAGAGCATGTGAACCAGCTCCATAAACCTGCAACAGTTTTCTGTAAAAACAAAACAAAAAAACACATGTTTCTATATCAGTGGCGCTCAAACCTTTTCATGTAGGCTATTTGACTGCAGATCTGCGTCTCAAATATTTCGTTCCATGGACCCTGAGAAAGAAAGATTTGAGTTGCAAATGTTCGTTTAAAAAAATATACTGGATATTCAAAGATTTGCACAAATGATTTTTCAAATATAGCATACCGGTATCTACATATTATTATATATCTATATCTGCAATTTGTTAATAGCTAAAGTATAAAATAATGGTTTCCTAAATGGGTTTTAGACCTGGACGTTTCAGTTTCATTTGTAAGGACGAATCGACCTAGGCATCCTTCCGTCCGTCCGTCTGTACGTCCCAACCTTGGGAACGTTATGTCTCAGGAAGGCCTTAGCACAGAAATTGTTTTGCTGGAGCCTCAGTAACTGAACTCAATCTAACACAATCTCTAGCCCCACCCTTAAAAGGAACTTTCTAGTTGTATCGGTCCTGTTGTCTGAAACAATGTGATCGATTTTGCAGTCTAGATATTTCTCTCCTCTCCCTTGCAAAGTGTCCTTGAGAGA
The DNA here is from genome assembly GCF_963921795.1 of Nannobrachium achirus. Taxonomy (NCBI): domain Eukaryota; kingdom Metazoa; phylum Chordata; class Actinopteri; order Myctophiformes; family Myctophidae; genus Nannobrachium; species Nannobrachium achirus. The sequence goes on along the minus strand of NC_137826.1, from coordinate 6,785,535 downwards.
GATTTTATTGCTTTCAGGTCCTTACAAATCAGCATATTTCACATGTCTTATTTTAATTAGGTTGATGATTTTATGGATGTATTCATAACATGATGAAATGAATATAAATTAGTTGTTGCCTTGATACTCATATATATACTTGTATGTAGTACTCATTATGTAGTACCAGGGATGTGCAAAGAATGTTAGAGAGGCAGGGGATGAAACTTTGGTGGAGATATTGAAAATAGAGATAAAATAGCAGACCTCCAAGCTCACAACAAGTCGCGCTGCGATGCGTTGGTAGCTTGGAGGTCGGCGGGCTATTTTCGATGCTTGATTTCTACACAGAGAAGGCAATTCTTTCAACATGAGATGCTGCATTCAAGTCCAGGAGAGTTTGAACAAGGCAATTCTCTTGAATGCTGCCTTCAGGGTATGGCATGGAAAGAGGGCATTTGCATTTCCTTCGCCATAGTAAATGTTGCATTTGTGGTCTGGAGAGGGCACTTTTTATAGACGGATAAAAGGGCAGGGGCTCAAGCCCCCTTTGATGTCTATGAGTTCACATGACTGACTGTGTAGTACTCACTGTGCGAACACCAACACTGACCCAAGTAGTACGACCAGGTAGGAAGCGATTATTTGTTTGCTCTTCTGATTCCCCCTGCACTGCTCTTCTATCTGCAGAGAAATACTTTGACATGAAGAAGAACCAGTGTAAAGACGCCCTGGAGATCTACAGGACCTTCCTCAACAGGATGACCAGGCTGTCTGAGTTCCTCAAAGTGGCAGAGGTAATGTCTGTCTGTCTGTCTTTCTGTCTCACCTGTCCTCCCCCGGTCCCCCCGAGGACGCGTTGAGCGGTCTGGAGTGCATCTCGTAGGGCTAAAAACTTAAAACGGTCTCTAGTCTATACTCCTCTCCTCTCCTCTGCTCTTTTTCCCTCCTCCTCTCGTCTCTCCTCTTTTCTTCTTCTCTCTTCTCTTATGTATATTCATGGGTTGCATTTGTAGTCCTAAGCGGCCATGTTGAGGACCAACACAGGTGTTTTTATTTGTCTGATTGGCACAGAGCTAATGTTCTACGCCAATCAGAACACCTGTGTTGGTCCTCAACATGGCTGGTGTTAGCCTTGCGTAGCCAGGCTTACTCATCTGCGTAGAGAAAAGCCTGGTCAAGATATGAGGCCGAGACCGTTCTAGGAGGTGGGGCTGAATATTCGCGGAAGTTGTCTTCTTTTCACAGTGCGGTGTTCCTGCAAACTTATTCCCCGCTGGAAAAAAATCGTGTCTAGGTCTCCTGCTCCGTCGGTTGCGCTCACAATAAACAATATATAAACTAAAACATTGATTCAGGCGATATTACACCTATTAAGAGCGAGTTAAGAGCTACAATCTATTTTAGTTTTTTCGCTAGGGAATGTAAACAGACCCGCACTGCATGACGTAACTTCCGTTAAACGCAGCACTTCCGCTAGAAATCTTGGAACCAAGCGGAAGTCATATCTTGGCCAGGGTGGGCTGTTGTAGGACTATAAATGCAACCCATGAATTGATTATAGGACAGAGCAGGCATGAACTGGGACCGTTGCTTCTCTGTCCAGTGATAGCAAAAACGTTGTTGCCAACTTTAACCCATTGAGATGCAGCCTGGATTCCCCCCCAGTGGAATGTTTTCTTTTTTTCACTTTACCCCCTTGTGACCTGATTTAGGATCAGCATGTCCTAACCTCCACCTCAGAGAGGAGAGGAATTAAGGCACTCAAGAGGATCACAGCTGATCGTAGATCAGCGTCTAGGGGGTTTAGCCAGGGCACTGTTTCTCAGTACTTCAATTTCTCTCCTCTCTCTCTCTCTCCTGTCCTTCTTTCTGCCAAAATCGTGAATTTACAGGCAGTGTCGTAGCTAATCAGAGAGCTACTCCATACACAGCTTCCTGTCCAAAGGACCCCTCGCGTGCTGCCTGTTCACATGCCTGCACTGCATGCCCCGGCAAGCTTTTATTCTGTCTCTATTCCCCCCTCCCTCTCCCTCTCTCTCTTTCTCTCTCTCTCTCTCTCTCTCTCTATCCTCCTTTCTTGTTTAATTTCCTCCTTCCTTCCTCTTTGTAAAAATATTTTTGCAATGGCTGTTATCAAATTCAGAGTGCCAGTACTTGTTATTGATAAAGCTTTACATGGAAAAAAAAAGGGGAAAAAAGAAGAAAACTCTCATCGTCAAAAGGCTTCGTCTCACATGCTTGGTTCGGTTCTTATATTTAAAAAAAAAGAAAAGGAATAGAAGAAAAAAAAGGGGGATGCAACAGCTTAATCGAGAAAAGAAAGAACTAACGTTGACTTTAAAGACCCATTCATTTACCTGTCTAACAAAAATGTCTGTCCTGTTTGTTTTGTGTCATGTGTGCCCCCTACACCCCCCTCCCCTCCCCTCCGTTCCCCCTCTTTGCGTTCAAAGTCAACATTAGTCAAAGCGTCCTCTCTTCCCTTTTTGGATGTTTTTCCACTTCCACCCCGCAGTCACTGTGACCTGCTGTCTGCCTCGAACCTGTGTTCTCACAACCATTCATTTCAAAACCAGCTCTCTCCAGATGTCAGTGTGCGTAGCCCGCACGGGCGCGCGCGTGCGTGTGTGTGTGTACTACTGTATGAGCGTGTGTATGTAAATATACATGTATATTATATATATATATTGTCATTGTCGGGTGGAAACCTTGTATGTCCAAGACATTGTTCGTTTTGTATTTAAAAATGATGTAAACTAGTGAAAACAGCAGATCTACATGCAGCTTGCAGATCGGACCGTTTTCACTACATTTGTTGACAGCCTTGTATTTGTGAATCGAGGCTTTACTTGGTGAAAAAACGGACAAATTTGAAACTTGGAGATACGAGGTTTCTGCCCGACAGTGACGATATACTGTATATACGTGTATACAGTTGGCTCGAAATTATTCAACCCCCTCTGAAAATTAGGTTCCTTTGACTTTTAACTTGTGAACTATGCTCAAAAACTTTTAAGAACATTCAGTGCCTTTGCAATTGTTTTATATCCTCTTCCTTTTTTAAGCGCTTTAAAGGACAATAGGTCAAACTCTTGTGCGCTGATTTAGTCATTTATGTTTAGATGAATGGTAAATTACAGTAACAGGGTTGAATATCCACATTACTTTTGATCATAGATTGTTGTTATGACAAATACATGCTCAAGACCACAGAATTAATCTTTTAATAACTTTTAATAACATAAATATTATTTGAATAACCTTTAATTTTACACATAAGGATGGTTGGTAGTCAATCAATAATGTTCCTAAAAGTACGGTTTTGAGGATAGTTCACAAGTTCAAAGTCAAAGGAACAGTGGCTACACTAATAAACCTGATATTCAGTGGGGGTTGAATAATTTCGAGCACAACTATACATACATACACACACGAATATGGTATATAGGTGTGTGTATGCGTGTGCACGCACCCCACCCCTGCCCCCTCCCCCCTCCTCCGTTGTCTTTGGTTTGTTTACTTTCTGAGCCGCTGCATGAAGTAACGAATGCTTCGGTTTTGATTCTTCTTTTCTTCCTCCTCTTATCCTCTTCCTCCTTCACGTGCCCTTTCTCCCTCTTTTTTTCTTTCTTTTTTTTACGTAAACCTTTTGTTAAATTATGTGGTTCGTTTTTTTTTTGGAGGGTTTTTTGGTTTAAATTCTTTGTTTGAGTTTACATTTTCTTTTGTTTTCTTTTGTTTTGTGGTTGTTTGCCTCCCTCCTCCTCCCCCTCCCCCCTTCCCTCTCTTCCCTCCCTTTTTTGTGACACAGCGAGTTGGGATAGATCAGGGCGACAGCCCCGATCTCACACAGGTCAGTCCACATCTCATCTCAATCAATCAATCAAATCAATCAATCAATTGATCAACCAATCAATCAATCAATCAGTCAATCACTCCACCACTCAGCCAATCAACCAATCAATCAATCAATCGATAAATCAATCGACAAATCGATCAAGTAGTCGACTTAGCTGAACCATGTTACTTCATTTTTAAAAACACGTTCATTCCCTACTCACCCTACAGACCCAGCTGCCATCTTCTCTCCTCTACCCTTCCTCTCTCTCGCCATTTGCATTTTATTTCTTTCATTTTATAGTCATTAATATGTATACTACATTTATCTACACCTCTAGGGTACTCTCAATTACTCCGAATCTGTGCAGAACAAACACCTGCCTGAGTTTATGGCAGTATCAGGATAGCGGCATTTAGCATTTTGATCAGCATTAAGTTGATAAACATTTGGCATAGCTTTCCATTCCAGATGTCTGTAATGGGGCATAGTGTATGTGTCTTTAACCACTTAAGCCCTATATACTTGGTCGTACGACGAATATATCTATACAAGTTCACAACATGTTGCACTGTGACTCATTGTGAGCTTGTACGCCTGCAAATCTTTTAAAAGCAATGTTGAATTTTGTGGAAATCTTCTTTTGGCTTTGTCACATATGACCTACCCAAAATGCAACAGGGTTAATGTGGTTAAACGGCAATTGCTTTCAATTCAGTCTCCTCAAACATCCTTGCAGTCTTTTCCAGACATTTTCCCAGTGCAAATATCAAGCCTCATTTTCTCCTGATTTGATTGCTTATCGTAGAAATAACATTTTTAGTTGGTCAAGCTTGGTTGATATCTAAACATTTATGGTGAAGTTCAAGCACAGTATACAGTAGCTTTATAAAAAAACAAACATACAAATAAAAAGTTCCTCAAGCAACTGATCACTGTTCAAACCTTGTCCTGAAAAGATTGTCCCTGTGCACTGTGGGGAGAGCAGCGAATGGTTTTCTACCAAATAGGTTTCTGCAAAATAGTACTTGGATAGGCGTGCACAATGCCATCATAAGTGCTGCACATCACATTATAGACGTCAAATGTATTGCATAAACATTTGAATAAGCACACAATTGAACATTTGTCAAATTAAATGAAGTTAGATGCTTTGCAGTGCTTATGAGGGCATTCTGTGGCCCTATTCAACACAACGTGATCCATATGCCTCTACTGAGCTTTTAGACTTGTGTCTGTTTTCCTTTCAAATTGTTTTTTGTAGCACATTCTAGATTTCTCTTAAGAAGGATTCGCATTTCTCTCTCTTTCCCCTATAAAAAATAAGTATATGAGAAATCTTTTCTGTTCTTCTCTTGGGCTTGTTGTTGTTTTGTTTTGTTTTAGATCTTGTGGTTCTCTGAGGCTGAAACACAAAGCTCCGGCTGAAAACCTGGGCATCGCATTGGACTGTAATGTTGTCTCTGTCGGGTGGAAACCTCTAGCACATACATGGGCAACTGGCGCCCCGGGGGCCACACCTTCATTTAATGCGGCCCGCAGGTTAATACCAGAATACTGATATATTATTGATTTCAGCTGTTATAATTCTAAACATGACCTGCTTTAATTCCATCAGTCTATATTAGTAGCTTAATGACTAGTATAGTAGTATTAAAAAGTCATCTTCTTCTTATGTCCAATATATTTGTATTTAGATTCATAAAGTTAACATGAGTATATATCTAAATGCGATTGAAATTAAATCAAATTGTTACATTTCAGGATTCCAATTAAAAAATAACAAAAAATAATTCAGCATTCCAATTCAAAAGAAGCAAAAATAGCCGATCTACAAGCTCAAAACGCATCGCAGCGCGATGCGTTTTGAGCTTGTAGATCTGCTATTTCTGCTTCTTTTGTATGAGATACTAGAATGACAAAGTAGGACGTAGCAATATGCAATGTGGCCCTCTGGAGTGAAGGTGAAAATATAGTGGCCCTCGCCATCATCAAAGTTGCCCACCCCTGCTTTAGCATGTCCAACACTTGTCAGGATTCAACGGGTCACTTGCCGCCGCATTTTGAGCTTGTAGACCTTGATGCTTTCAAGCAGGGGCGTTAATTTACAAAAAGAAAATGTAGATAAGAGGTTTCTGCCCGACGGAGATCACATAACACAACGTCCCAAAACAAACCCATCCATTCCTTTGTGTGTCCAGTGGTGGAAAGTAACTCAGTACATTTACTCAAGTACCCTTGTTTAAGAACAGTTTTATGGCTAGTTAATCCCCTTTGTTCCCTGGGGAACATAAGGCTGCACCTATCTGCTTCCATCTGGTCCTATCCTGTGCAGCATCCATGCTGTGCCTCGCCCTGTGCTAGGTTTGCCGTCTTCAATTTCTGATCTCACAGCTCTCCGCCAGGTTGTTTTTTGGCGTCTTTCCAGTTGGGGTCCATTAGGAATGAGGCGGTCCTGCTCCCTAGCTTCTTTGAGTCGTCCATGTTTCATTTCCAGCACCACATTTTGACAGTCTGTCTTTTTGCACAGGTCCTCGTTCGAGAGCTTTTCCGGCTAAAAGATGCGACTAATATCTTCCGGAGACACCCGTTGTGCATCGATCTTTTTCCAAAATGTTTACATTTATTATTTTTTTTCAATTAACCACTTAAGCCCTATTTTATATTTCAAATGTTTTGTATAGTACAAAAAAGTATATTATATATTTTGTTGCCAACAGTTTTGTACAATTATGAATAGTCTTTTTACTTGTAACAAAGTAGTGGAGTTTTGGTATTGATACTTTTACTTAAAGATGGAGTGCCATGATTTTTCTCCCCCCTATTACATCATGATCAGGTATTATGATTATACTAGGAGGAAGATCTTTTCCAAAAAGATGTACACAAAGTGCTAAAATTATGTTTTTATGTGGCCACGCCAACCAGTTCATTAAGTATGCCTGGTTGTCAGGTGGGGTGGTGACCCAGCTGAAGCTAGCCACACCCACAGTGTTGGGTGAACGGTAAAAGGAAAGGGGATGATTTTATGATGTCACTAAATCAGTGTTTTTCAATCGGAGGCTTTCAGCTTTCAGGAAGAAACCAAAAATACACAGGGAAGGCAAATGTGCATATTATAACCACACCTGGGGGTCTATTAGAGTAATGTTAACTCCATAGACACATACAAAACAGAAAAAGGACAGGTTGCAACAGGTCTAAATGGGTAGAAAATCTGAGCACTTCTTCCACCACTGTTTGTTTCACTCAGGAAGTGACACTGACTCGCCGAGCAGTGTGCGTACCACTTTTTCACCGGACAATTTGTCTTTCAGCGAGTTAACTTCCATGGCTTCCAAGGCCTCGTTTGTCACCGGAAACACAAATTTGTGACAAACCCCAGGCTCTCAGCACAACCCAACGGGTGGCTCTGAAACCTCTAAAAACATCAATTCAATGTGCATGTATCTGGATTTGAACTGACACATGAAGTGGAATCCATGGGGTTAACTCTTTTACATCGAAGGACTGCGATTCTTCCTTTCCTGTGTATGTGTGCGTTGGTGCTCTGTGCGGACGAGAAAGTATTTGTGCAAGAAGAAGAACGTCTTGTGCACTCTTGCGCATGGGCTTATAGTAGATGGTTAGGTACTCTGTGCGTGCGTGCGTGTGTGCGCCTGCGTGCGTGCGTGCGTCTTTCTGTCTTGTCTGTGTGTCCCGTAACTCTGGAGTCCTGCAGGAGTGATGCGATGTTCCGTCCTGTGCTGAGCTGTCACCTCTGCTGTGGACGTGCTTGCATGATCCAGCGATGAACCTGTGCATGCGTGTCAAATCAAACCCCAATGAAACCCACTGACTGCCCCCCCCATGCAAACGCAAAGCGCTGCTCTAACCTAGAGTCTAGAGAGGAGTGGACACGAATGAAAGGAGAATTTCCTCTACGTGTGTGTGCGCGTGCGTGCGTGTGTGTGTGTGTGTGCGTGTGTGTGTGTGCGCGTGTGTGTGTGTGTGTGTGTGTGTGTGTGTGTGTGTGTGTGTGTGTGAAAGTGAGAGAGAGAGAGAGAGAGAGAGAGAGAGAGAGAGAGAGAGAGAGGATAGCAAGTGTCTTCCCTTCCTTGCCCACACTGTTCTCTCTTGGTAATGTTTTGCCCCCTTGCCCCGTCCCTCCCTCCCTCCCTCCCTCCCTCCCTCCCTCCAGGCCCCTAGCTCTCTCCTGGAGGCCCTGGAGCAGCACCTCGCCTCCCTGGAGGGCAGGAAACTCAAGGAGTTCTGCACCGCCAGCCGGTAAGCTGGGACAACACACTAACACAGTGGTTCTCAAACTTTTAAATTTCAAGGTCTTCCCTTAACTCTGACAGTATACAAATGGAACCAAATGGACCCGTTAGGGTCCATTTGGTTCCATTTGTATACTGTCAGAGTTACAGACTTGTAAGGGCCAATTTAGAACCCCATAAAGCAGGGTTCCCCAATAGGCGGCCCACGGGCCATTTGCGGCCCACGGGGGGCTACTGTCAGGCCCCCACCAACCCCAGTAATAATGGTGGTATAAGAGCAGCAACAACACTAGTATATCGTCGTTGTCGGGTGGAAACCTCGTATCTTCAAATGTGTACGTTCTTTCGCAAAGTAAAGCCCTGCTTCATCATACAAGGCCTTCTCACAAAAGCATTTTTAAAATGATAAATGCAAAACGAACGGTTTTGGACATAAAAGATTTTCACCCGACAACGACGATATCTGAACTGTCGCTGGAGTAGCGGGAACGCCACCGTCGTCCCCTGCAATGCTGTGGCCCTCGGCTTGGTACCCTAGACATAATTCGGCCCTTGGGGAAAACTAATTGGGGAACCCTGCCATAAAGGAAGCTAGAGAGTCTGTGGAATCCACTTCGAGAACCACTGCACTAATACATATAGTACGTGGGTAGCTGGGCTGTCTGAGACAGACAACACACTAACACATGCTGTGCATGGGCAACTGGCGGCCCGGGGGCCACATGCGGACCCCACCTTCACTAATAATATCGGAATACTGATATATTTTTCTTTTCTGCTGTTACAATTCCAAACATGCAAACATGAAACCCGCTTCAATTACTGCAGTCTACAGTATATTAGTAGCTCAATGACTAGCATAAACATTCTATTGTCTTTTTTAAAGTCCATTGTATTTATATTTAAATTTGTACTTTTCAGGATTCAAATAAAAAGAAATAGCAATAAATCATTCAGGATTCCAATGAAAAAATAGTGGTCACAAACACGTGCCACACTGCGATGTGTTTTGAGCTTGCAGATCGTCTATTTTTGCTTATTTTGTGTGCCAGAATGGCGAAGTACAGCATTAATCTATGAAAAAAGACACAGAGATTATATGCAACGTGGCCCTCTGGAGTGAATGTGGAATTATAGTGACTCTCCATCGTCAAAGTTGCCTACCCCTAATGTTTTGACATTTTAGGGCTGTCACGATTATGACATTTTACAGGACGATTAATTGTCACTCAAATAACTGCGATTAACGATTTAATTGTGTTTTTGTCGTTGACAATTACATTTCTGTTTGGCTTTTAAGTTGCACATGGTAGATATGACACAACCTACATTATGCAATAATTGTGACAGGCCTAGCCTCTCTTTTTGCTTTTCAAAACAAGATTTACACCGGCGTGTTACGCAGAGAAGATCATTGAACGAACCACAGGAGCTCTTAGTCCAGTCGCTTGTGTAATTTCGCTCACATTTTCAGGGGATTAGGAAAACAATACATTTTTGGAAAAGTATAACAAATCAGAAAATCCGTGATTCCATTTGCAAAATCCCTAGGGGAAATTTGGGGTCCCATTAACTTTACTACAGGAAAAAAAAATAGAAAATAATAAATAGCATGCAAGTGGTCAAACTAGGGTTTTTTCATGATTCTGAATCCATTGCAAGCTTGAAAAGTGATGACTCACCACTACACTCATCACTAGTAAAGTTAATAGGACACAAACTTTCAGCAGCTGTCAAACATTCCCCTATAGGGAATGGAATCATGGATTTTCTCCCCGAAATCCCCTGAATATTTTCATTTTTGGACATATTGAACTGAACTAGCTAATGGTTTCACACACAAAAAAAAAAAACTCTGTGTAACTTTCAGGTCCAGCACTCTGTCCAGTGCGGTGTCCTCTCTCTCCAGCACTGGCATCTCTCTCAGCCACATCGACGACAAGACAGACGACAACAGACAACCACAGCAACACAAGGTCAGGGCAGTCTGACAAGTTCCAATCCTTTCACCACATGAACCCTAATGTCCCGATGTCTGGGTACGAAACATTCTGGCAAAGATCGCCCAGTCTACAATGTCATAACGTGGCGTGCTGGGAGTCGGTAGACATGGCTATTTTCGGAGAAGAGAAGAGACAAAAGGAGGGGGGGCAAGGATAGAGCCCTGGGGGACCCTGGTGAATGAAGCATATAGGTCAAAAAACTACTAAATGCTGTGTATTTATTAGTGTGCAATATGCACCTTCAGTAATGTAAAACTATCTGTAGGATTTAGCAGTCAGTCAGAGCAGAGGTCTAAAGATAAAAATGTCTATGCGGTGTGTGTGTGTGTGTGTGTGTGTGTGTGTGTGTGTGTGTGTGTGTGTGTGTGTGTGTGTGAGAGAGAGAGAGAGAGAGAGAGGGAGAGAGGGAGAGAGGGAGAGGGAGAGAGAGAGACTGAGAGAGAGAGAGCACACTTGCAGAGCATTTCAATGTGTCTGATTTGCGGTGATAATAATAAATTGTGGTGGGTTATTTTACGGCCAGGATGGCCAGAGGGAATTACATTTTTCCGGTCTTTGTCATTAAAAAAGAACTGCAAAAAGCGGTAATTACCGGCCCAGCACAACCTTTGATTTATGGATGATGTAAGTTTTAGATATCCATCACTAGGAAACGGAAGGAAATGCATGTACTCTGCATTGGTTTTGGCATCGAGTGAAGAAAGCCACACTGATCAGGTTGAGAAATGGTGTGCTTTAGTGGGAAAACCTTCAGAAATGGACCTTTACAGGGTTGTAACTACAAATGTAACTTTAACAGTCCATTTGGTTAAAGTTGGGACGTGCAGAGAATGTTAAAGAGGCAGGGGCTGACATTTCTAAAAGGCCATTTGGTCAATATTACTTCACAGAATTCTTTTAACATAAGATGCTGCACTCAAGTTCAGGAGAGTTTGGTAATTCTCTTGAATGCTGCCTTCAGCAGCGGCATGGAAAGAGGGCATTTACATTTCTTTCACCAGAGTAAAAAATGCATTCATGGTCTGGAGAGGACAGGTTTTTAGACAGGTAAAAGGGCAGGGGCTCTATGTCTGCACATGCCTGGTTGTATACTCTCTTTGGAGTTACAGTTGCAATCAGTTGCAATTCTTTACCAATCTGTATGGTACAGCACGTTAACTAGTAAGACGCCTCAGGGCCATCTGGCCAATGATGTATATCGGACCAGTTACCCATATATGGAGATATGCTGTGATAGCCCAAACATGCTTACTCAGTCTCAGTTATTCGTTATGTGAAAGTCCTATGATGTCTATGACATCTGACGTCATACACTTTCATGCCCATACATGGAGATCCCTGTCTGTAGAACCAGCCGTTAGTGTGGTATGTGGCCTCCATATATGGGCATTCCCATATGAAATCCTGTTAGATATGGGCTTAAAGGAGTAGTTCACCCCCATTTGGGTCCCCATCCGGAATCATCCGGAATCAATGGAGGAAATTTACCCCCATTGATTCCGGATGGGGACTGAACTACTCATTCCGGATGGGGGTGAACTACTCCTTTAATATTGATGACATCAGGGAACTCCATATATGGGCATAAAAGGGATGATGTCATCAAACTAAACTGGCAGCCGTCAATCTCTCTTGGCTTTAGAACAGCCATTTACAAGGCATTCCCCCGTCTTTGTGATGTCATGTGGTTTGTAGCAAACGGTACTCCTTAGCAAAAAGGAAAAAAAAAGAAAGAAAACACTCAGTGTTTCTGCTTGCCGCTGGGTGATACGATGCTATCATGGTTGTCCATCTGCTTGTTGTTCTTTTTTCCCCCTCTCCTGAGTCCTGCACAGAACACTATAATTAATGCATGCGTTCCGTCTGTGTGCTTTCGCTTTCATTTGAGCAGAAAAACCTATTAGATGGTTCGTGCAGTGAAATAATTACACAGCTTGTTTGAGCCGTGCGTCCGCCAATCTGGAAAGCGTTAGGGCATCGGTATTCTTTCTCTGCTGTGCACATCTTTGTTGATGAGTTGTCAAAGAACATTGGCCGCCGCATTGATCTGGCGCTGAACTCCCAACGACAGAAAATGTAACGGGGTTTCTGGCTGCACAGTCCAAGTACAGTATGTCGTGTTTGTCAGGGTTTTGTTGGGGAAAGGAAAAAAAAATGTGTGTGTGTGTGTGTGTGTGTGTGTGTGTGTGTGTGTGTGTGTGTGTGTGTGTGTGTGTGTGTGTGTGTGTGTGTGTGCGTGCGTGCCTGTGTGTGTAGGGGGGGTTGTTATTAAATTAGTCCAAATTAATTAGAAGATGTACCGTATGTGAGGGAACATATTAATTAAAAAGAATTGCGCAAAACATTCGTTGAAGGCGACGACAGAGGGAGGGAGAGACAATTTTCACCGCTGAAGTGCTGAAGTTTTATCTGAGGCAAAGGAATGAAATAATGAATAGCATTCAGCACCGCATAAAACGAAAGTATTCCGTGTAGGCCTATCCTCTCTGCAAATCCTGCGTTATAATATCGTCGTTGCCGGGTGGAAACCTCGTATCTCCCAAGTTTCAAATTTGTACGTTCTTTCGCAAAGTAAAGCCCCGCTTCATCATACAAGGCCGTCGCACAAAAGTAGTGAAAACAGCCGATCTACAAGCACACGACGCCTCGCACCGCGAGGCGTCGTGTGCTTATAGATCGGCTGTTTTCACTAGTCGAAATCATTTTTAAAATGATAAATGCAAAACTTAATGGTTTTGGACATTCAAGGTTTTCACCCGACAACGACAACATATACAGTATGCTTACTGCAGGGCTCTTTACAAACCATGCAAATGTGACATTATTGATAGATATGAATTATGATACATAATTGTATGATTTGTGTATGAGGCTCATATGACCATATAAGGTTATATTATGAACTGAACTTACAGTAGTGGATTACAGGTCATGGCAACTTTGGTTGCCCTGACTACGAAATCATGTTTTGGTTATACTGTATGTCACTAGTGGAAAGTTACCAACACTACGTGTCTCTGTCTTCTTGTTATGATCTGGGAACGAATCAATGAGTCCCACGATCTTATACTGTCATATACTGTATTCCTTATATACTGGATGTTAACTTCCATCTAGGAAAAGAGAGAGAATTACAAAGCTGCCACTAGGATGGTAGCTCACTGTATTGTCTTCCTTGTCTGACTCTCTTCAAATACAGCAATGTATTGATAGTCCTTTGGCTTGTCTCTGTCTTATTTTGGTTATGGATTTATCCATATCCATATTTATTTTACTTAATAATTTATTCTATCAAAATATACAAAGTAAGACAAAGTCATTTGTAGCGCTTACTTTCTCTCTCTGTCTCTGTGTCTCTCCCTTCTCGTACCAGGAGGACGGTACCAAGGCGATTGACACGCAGACGCCCAACGTGTCCCCCAGCCCCCAGTCAGTGGGCAGTGCCAACAGTAGTGGTGGAGCCACGGATCTCTTCTCCAACTCGCCCATCGTACCCATCAGCAACCAGTAAGTCCCAGCAGTTATTATGCCTCTCACATGTCGTCGTTGTCGGGTGGAAACCCTTGTATGTACGAAACCGTTCGTTTCGTATTTATCATCTAAAAAAATTAACGAAACTAGTGAAAACAGCCGATCTACAAGCACACAACGCCTCGCGGTGCGAGGCGTTGTGTGCTTGTAGATCGGCTGTTTTCACTACTTTTGTGCGACGGCCTTGTATGATGAAGCAGGGCTTTACTTTGCGAAAAAAAACATACAAATTTGAAACTTGGAGATACGAGGTTTCTGCCCGACAGTGACGATATTCTGTTCTGTTCCACTCTGATGCAAATAATAATAATAGAATAAAAAGAAATGAGGTTAGAAGTGGTTAGACTGATTTTGATGCTATATTAATAGATTTTTCTGGGGACCCCTTGGAACCCCCCTCAAGGACACCAGGGGGTCCCCAGACCCCACTTTGAGAACCACTGCCTTATGCTAGTATTGCTTCTCCTCCTTTCTTCAATACCAGCCTTTTCGATGTGAGGAATCCACTTAAGTTTAATAGCGCGAGGGATTAATTACGGCACTGCTTTGTGTTGCTTCAATTTCGGTGTAGTGATGTAGCAGGAAATGAGGGTCAGTTAAGGGTAGTGCTTAAAATGTGTCCTCGGCCCTCATTATAATGGTGAGTTATGTGTGTGTGCTTTCATTTAGACCTGAACACAAATCTGTGTCACTTTAGTGACTGTTAAAAAATAGCAGATCTATTGTGCACTCGTGCTTGTAGATCTGTTCTTTTTGAAAAATCGTGGACATTTGTGCAAGTCTTTGAATATTTTTGACCCGATTCTATAAATGTCATCTAAATCTTTCAGTGGTTCTCAAACATTTTCATATCAAGGACCCCCAGAATCACATGTATTTGGCCGCAGACCCCCAACTCAAAATATGTTGTTCCAGGGACCCCCCAGAAGCAAATATTTGAGTTATATTATATTATATATATATAATATATACCTTAATTGCCGGACTATAAGCCGCAGCTTTTTCCCCATGATGTGAACCCTGCGGCTTATACAACGGTGCGGCTTATATATAGATTTATACCGCTAATGGCCACCAGGGGGCACTCTAGTAGGAAGCAGGAAGGACACCTGCGGCTTATAGTCCAGTGCGGCTTATATACGTACACATTTGTTTTTCGTTCTAAATTTAGCTGGTGCGGCTTATATTCAGGTGCGGCTTAATAGTCCGGCAATTACGGGTATTCAAATACTTGCAAAGAGAATCACGATTTTTCAAAAATAGCAGATCTACAAGCTCGCAGCGCGGCACTCGGTGCCGCGCTGTGAGCTTGTATATCTGCTATTTTTCAATAGTTAAAGCATTAAATAAGTCTAGGCCTAAATGGCTTATTAAAGGTGATACACCATGCATTTAAAAAGTATTTATTAGTCCCCCCAGGAATCCGCGATTCCGCGATCGCAGAATTTTTCGCGGAATTCGCGACCACCCGCGGATTTCTCGGCCGTTCGCGGACTTTTCTGACGTCCGCGGAATAGCGGTCGCGAGTGGCAGCAGAGCGGCGGGAGTAGTCATTACTACTATTATAAAACAATGTGTACATGGTCTGGCAAGTGGCCACTTCATACAGAGCCTGGGGAATAGCTTAGCTTCCTCCTGCTAGTTGCACTGACGCTGTATTGGTCCGGTCCCACATTCGTTCCTGACAGAAACTGTGTCCTGATCTATAGTTCCTCTCTGCCTCTATAATGGTCCTGGCAATAACAATGCTAATACAGAAGAGAATAAATAAATATTACACCCATACTAGGTAGTAGGTAGGCTATCCTCTAAAATGTGGTTACTATGGGCATTGGTTAATTTGCATGACAATATAGTCTTTGCAACAGAAAGTAATTATTAAAAACAATAACAATTAAAAAAATTATAGATTTAATATTAGATTTTTATTCTCAAAAATGATTATTTGATTATTCTAACCACTAATTACAATTAATTGTAGCTATTTCATGAAGGGTTTTACTTGATTATTAGAACTATATCATTTTTAGCTTGATAACTGGTCATTTTAGGTTGTTTATTAATGTCCGCGGAATCAAGAATTGTTCACCACAGAATTCCGCAGAATCAGGATTGTTCTCCGCGGAATAAAGCATTTTTCTCCGCGGATTCCTGGGGGGACTAATTTATGTCATATTGTTTATGTCCCAAAAACGTTTTTCAAAAGGTTTGAGGCTAAATTACCACTCCTGAATAGAGAGCCTCTCTCATTTTTGAATGGCTCTCAGAGCATTTCAGCTGCAGTACCACCTTTGGCCTGAACTGCGCCCCCCCAAAAAAAATGTTTTTTTGAAAAAAAAAAAATCTTTTTTGAAAAAAAAAAAAATCTTTTTTGAAAAAAAAAATCTTTTTTGAAAAAAAATAAATAAATTTAGATTTCTTTTTTTGATGATGACGTCACAATCCGCAGATGACGTCACAATCGGCAGCAAATCTGGATAGCCTGTTTTGAGAACCCGTGGGATACTTTTAACCTTCGCCTTCTCAAAACCAGAGTAAGACACAACGGTCAGAAATGGGACTTTGTGAGGATAGAAGGTGCTAGTGGGACCCCAAAAAAAGGTTTTAAAATAGGAAAAGTGAAATTTCATGGTGTATCACCTTTAAGGCTAGTACTTAAAATGTGTCCTCCTCAGCCCTCATTATAACGGTGAGGTGTGTGTGCTTTCAGCTGGGAACATAGCGGTGCGTCTTCACCCTGTCCCTCGTCTTCTCTCCTCCTCTTCAGCGTGCCAAATCATCTGACCAGTGAGCTGTTCACCCTCCAGCCTAGCTTCACCCCTATCCAGACCACACACACTGTGCCCAACAATAACAATGCCTGGGGAGGTACAGCCACACACACACACACACACACACAGTCGCACACACACACACACACAGGCACACACATGCAGACGCAGGCGCACGCTAGGCTTGTCACGATACTGGATTTCTAACTTCGATACGATATTTTGAAACATTTCGATACTCGATACCATTTTCGATACCACGCAACCAAAGCGATTTCAGAGCAAAAATGTTTATTTTTATTTAAAGAAAAATATACAGAACTTCTTGGGGTAGATGGTAGTGCACTTTTTAAAGGCCTGCCTTTGATTTTTTCACATTTTAAGTACAAATAGGCATTTAAAATAACTAGGAATAAGCCAAAGTAGGAAGGACACACATAAAATGAATGTTGGTGTAAACGAACGAGAGAGGTAAAAACTGATCGATATTATTATATATATTATTGTATATATTATATATTATATATTATATATATTATTGAAACTATGGAAAAGTCATATTGAAAATCGATACTATATTCAAAATCGATACTTTTCGATAAATCGATATTTTTGACAACACTAGCGCACACACACACACACACATAGGGCTGTCACTATTATGACATTTTACATGACGATTAATTGTCATTTTGTTGTTGACAATTACATTTCTGTTTGGCTTGTAGGCTTTAATGTTGCACATGGTAGATATGACACATAACCTAAATATACAAAGAAATTACTGACATATTTGACAACTATATACTTAAAAAAAGAAGATCGATAGTGGAAATAGCCGATCTACAAGCTCAAGCTCTGTGAGATTGTAGATTTCCACTATTTTTTGAAAATGTTTGAAAATATATTAACATTTTTCAACATGGAAAACGATGTGACGATTATGTAGAATAATTGCGATTATGTCAAATGGTTGCGATTAGACGATTATGTAATAAGTGTGACAGGCGCGCGCACACACACACACACACACACACACACACACACACACACACACACACACACACACACACACACACACACACACACACACACACACACACACACACACACACACACGTGTCTTTATTACCACCACACTTGTGAGTACATCAACATTTTGAATAGCGATTGAATTTAATTTAATTTGCCTTTATTGTCTCCTAGGAGAAATTTGTCTTGGGCAACAAGAGACAGCGTCATACATACAAAAATAAAGTTAATACAACAATTAAAGGACAACTTTTTTACAACAAGGGTTCATATTTTAGATTGTAATGTTTTCAGTTA
Organism: Nannobrachium achirus; assembly: GCF_963921795.1. Classification (NCBI taxonomy): domain Eukaryota; kingdom Metazoa; phylum Chordata; class Actinopteri; order Myctophiformes; family Myctophidae; genus Nannobrachium; species Nannobrachium achirus. The sequence goes on along the minus strand of NC_137826.1, from coordinate 6,767,822 downwards.
CTGCTTTCTATCGTTTTAGCCAATTTAACAATGTTGATGTCAGTGGGTGGGGGCATGCGTACAGGTGGCTAAATATGTCTTCTTTGACACAATAAGCCCATTCCCAAGATGCACCGCAATCTTTCATGTGCAGATGTGACTTATTGGGCCTGATAGTGTTACTGTAAATAGTAATAAAGAAATCGACGGCTTATTGTGTCTAAAAAGACATATTCAGCCACTTGTACGCATGCTCCCACCTTCTAAAATGGCTAAAGCGATAGAAAGCAGTAAATGAAAACATTTGAACAATATTTTTTTATTACAATCTAAAATATGAACCCTTGTTGTAAAAAAAACAAAGTTGTCCTTTAAGCCTATAGCAGAAAAATAGCCGCCTTGCAAGATCTTGCAGTTCTGCTCGACCCCGGTGTGCAACTAATTATGCATCTGGCATAACTTTAACGCTAACACCAATCCTTAAACCTAACCTCTAAATACCTCATCCTAACCCCAACCTGAAACTCCACAAATCTGTTTTAACCATTCAAACAATATTTCTCTTGTGAGGACCAGGAAAATTGTCCTCACAATTTATATTTTTCAAATTCTACTATACAAGCACAGTGCACACACACGCGCGCGCACACGCACGCACGCACGCACGCACGCACGCACGCACGCACGCACGCACGCACGCACGCACACACACACACACACACGTACTTACAAGTGACAGTGAAGCGTGATTGTCTCACCCTGTCTCCTCTACTTGCCTCTTTCCTTTCATGTCACCGTGGTAACCTGGTTGACGGACAGGTGATCTGCTGAAGCCGGCCATGCCCACTCATCAGATTCACAGCCCCGCAGCCCAGTTGCACTCTGGGAAAATGCTGCCCAACGATCTGGACTCCTCCTTAGCCAACCTAGTCGGCAGTGAGTGTCTCCTATATGGAACTGTGGTTCCAAACGTTTCAGCTCCAGACCCAGAAGAAAAATAGTGAAAATAGCCAATCTATAAGCACAAACGCGAGTACTGATTTCACCACGGCTTTGAGTAAAATGGTGAAGCCACCTTGGCTTAGGGAGCGCGGTGTCACAATAACAGCAAAAAGGAAACACTTGGTATTTAAATGTAGCTACTTAAACCACACTGTAGCTTTAAATGTACAAATGTGTTGGCCGTTTATTATGACAGGCTACATGTAAACTTGGACCATAGTACAAATATCAGACACTACTTTTATTTTAATTTCACTACACAAACCACAGCACAAATGTACAAAAGTACAAATGTCGGACGTTCATTATGAACAGGCTCAGGCTACACTTAAACTTGGACAGATACAAAATCATTTAAACGGCTGACACATTTTTAAGTGACACTCACTTTTAAGGCTACTGTGTGGTTTTAGTGTAGCGAAATTAAAATACCAAAGAAGGGTTTAATTTCTGATATTATTTCTCATGAGTGACATCACGCACTACTGCATTCTAAGCCAAGGGGAGCGTCTCCATTTTATTTATTAAAAGTTTTTAACATTTCTGTAATTTCTTTGATGAATTTTTTTTTTTTATTAAATTCTTTTGAATAATGTTTTAATTTTATTTGATGAAATAATATATAAATGAGGGGAAAAAAGGGATAATTTCTCACGGCCCATAAAAATGCATCCGTGTTTGCGAACACTGTTCTAGAACCTTTGTGTGTTTGTCCGTCTCATACGTTGTGTTTCCTTCCTTGTCCTCAGACCTGCAATTCGGGGGGACGCCAGCCAAAAAGTGAGTGGACATGTTGGAATCTAAGTCATGACTCTTCTGTCCACCAGCCACAGTCTTTTCGCTGTCATCCGATTTAAAGCAACAATCTTGAAGCTATATATATGTTGTCTCCCTGTCCCGATGGAGAGTGGTAAATTGCAACGGTGTCCGAATCATAGACAAATATAAATTAGGGCTGGGATGCGATTAAAATTTTTTATCTAATTAATTACAGGCTCTGTGATTAATTAATCGCAATTAATCGCATTTTAATCGCACATCAATATTTGACTGAATCTGAGTGAATCAACGAGTGAGTTTTTAAACCTAAATTTCGCATCCACTGGGCCAAGCAAAGCGCTCTGATCGGTTACTTCTCCCTTTGCGTTTGTTGTCTCTTCTTGGTTGGTGCATCGCTATGATCGGTATGCCCGAACTGAAGGTTCTGTGGTGCAAAAACTAAGTGCAATTAAAATGCGTTAATATTTTTAATCGCGTTAATTTTCTGTAATTAATTAATCGCAATTAATCAGTTAAAGTCCCAGCCTTAATATAAATATATAAAAACTAGTCCTGTGCCCAGGCCGGGGGAGTGCATTTGAAGGATTGAATGTAGGAGTCTCAGAAGTAATGTTGGAGAACCCAGACCGGTGCCCGTTGGGCAGAATAGTCACCATCCATGTCCAGTTGTGCAATATTGTATCTGTCTGTCTGGCTGGCACTCTTTTATGCCCATATATGGTGTTCCATGTACAGGCCAGTCTGTGATGTCATCTCCAAATTTGGGCACTGTAGTGATGTCAGTCAGTGATGTCAGTTGGGCTTTGTTGATGTCAGTTGGGCATTGTTACCATGTCGGGGACTAGGGGTGCGTTCGGAAATGCGCACCGGGTGTGTGCTCAGTGTGGTGAGTGCAGTGGGCAGTGACGTTGTAAAGTGCATTCAGTGTGCTTATTTACTTATTTATTTATGACCAGTTAAGAGGGCAGCTGTGAGCTTTTTCAGTCGGAAAACTTTCTGAAAAGCAGCAGTTGCTATTAAACATAACGTTGCTATTGATAGGCAATTTAATTCATAACATTGGCCTACCTGCTGCTAGTTGGCCTACCTGCAGTTAGTTTACAAGTTGATGTGTGTGTAACAATAAAGCCCAAAGGACCAATAAAGCAGCAAATGGTGCATTTTGTTATCACTTCCTACGCCATTGTCACAGCTGAGAAGCGCGAGACCACGACCATGAAAACCAACCAATCAAAACACCGCACCGGTTAGGGTCGCACCACACTGCCAAAGCTGCACTCAGCACACCGGTGCGCCGCGCACTGGATTTCCGAACGACAACGCACCAAGTGCACCGAATAAACGAACGACAACATGGCACACCAGTGCGTTGAGTGTGCATTTCCGAACGCACCCACTGTGTAGTATCAGTGATGTCAGCATGCAGACAGACAGACGGACGGCAGACAGACAGACATTCGTTAAATTAATAGTTAGATACGGACGTCACCTCTTCCTACAGACCTGTTTTGAATCCACTTGTTCAGTGACAAATATGCTATTAGTGGGTAGGGAGCACTCATTATAACCCAGTCACAAGCCCCAAAAGCATAACTTGCTTTATCATACATTTTTTTAATTACTGGCACCACAATTTGCGCATATCATGCTGTGAGAGAAAGAAGGCATGGAATTACAATTATTTTGCAGCTGGAGGAAGGGAAGTCAGCATTAGCTGCTGCGCCATGCACTGTCTGCATCAAATAACTTTATATTGACAGTAGGAGTCCTGACACCTGGGTCTACATTTCTCAATGGAGGAGTAGGGAGGCTACCTCCAACCACTGCAGATGTGATAGTTATATTGTACTAGTAAGACGCCTCGCCAATTCGTGGCCATCTGGCCAGTGATGTATATCGGATATTAAGTCATATTAAGGACATATCTGGGAATGCCCATATTTGGTAATGCCCATATATGGGCATGTTTTGACATAACATTGTTGACTATCATGCAGGGGTCTCCATATATGGAGATAGTTACTCCTCCTGACTGTAAAAATGTGTACACACACAGAGACAAGCTGTGACATTTCTCATGGTAAACTGCGACCTTCGGTCGCAATTAACATACTCTATCATACTGATTAGATTAGTCATCAGAACGGGTACACATTATAGTGTATTATTATTTTATGCTTTAACTATTGAAAAATAGCAGATATACAAGCTCACAGCGCGGCACCGAGTGCCGTGCTGCGAGCTTGTAGATCTGCTATTTTTGAAAAATCGTGTCTTTTGATCGTGTCTTTTTTCACCAATCTGGCCAGCCATCGTCAAAGAAAAGGTCCTTTTCACTTAACTGGAGCTCAGTTAGTCTGTTCTTGAGACACTACTTTTTCAACTTTTTCATGTGAAGGACCCCCAAAATTATATGTATTTGGCCATGGAACCCCATCTCAAAATATTTAGTTCCAGGGACCACCCAGAAGCAAAGTTTAAGTTACAAATGTTCACTTTAAAAATGAGATAATAATTCAAATATTTGCAAAAATCTTCATGATTCTTCAAAAATAGCAGATCTACAAGCTCGCAGCGCGGCACTCGGTGCCGCGCTGTGAGCTTGTATATCTGCTATTTTTCAATAGTTAAAGCATTCAATAATCCTAGGCCTAAATGGGTTAAAATAAGGTCCCGGATTGTTGTTTTAACTCACGACTGTGTCCTCTCTATGGCTCTCTCTCTCTCTCTCTCCGGCCTCTGCCTGCACATGGGTGTCTGACTGTATGTGCTGCTGTGTGTGTGCTTATCAGACCAGAGCTCCAGTGGAGCCAGCTTGTGGAGAAGAAGCCAACAGGCAGCAATGGCTGGCAGTCCAAGACCATGTGTACCAGCACTAACTGGACCCACGCCACCCACCAAATGGCACCTGCACCCATGCCCGTCCAACAGATGGTAAAGAACACGCACGCACGCACGCACGCACGCACGCACGCACGCACGCACGCACGCACGCACGCACGCACGCACGCACGCACGCACGCACGCACGCACGCACGCACGCACGCACGCACGCACGCACGCACGCACACACACACACACACACACACACACACACACACACACACACACACACACACACACACACACACACACTCTCTCTCTCTGTCTCTCCCCCCAACAAAAACTGTTGGCCTTGGTTGCATTCAGACTCAAATATTTTGACTGCAAGTGGTAAAGAAACTAAATCATTGCCAGATAAATAAGAATGAAGGTAAGAATAAAAATTAGGGATGCACAGAATATTCGGCCACCGAAAATATTCTGCCGAATAATGCCAAAAAACGCATATTCGGTTTCGGTTTGGTTTGATTTTACGGCCGAATAATTATAACCGAATAGTACCGAATACCAAATATATAATATATATATATTTTTTATAACAATAATTACATTGACATTTCTTTATTATGCAATAATTCAAGTATATGGCATGTTAATATTTTGAGACATAATTTGTCTTTTATTACAAATTTACTACAAAATAGTAAATAAATAATTCTACACAATAAATAAATAAATATATGTTTTAAATAACTCAATATGGACCCTTCTACCTTTTGCCATAATCATGTAGCTCTACAACAGAGGCACAGCCATGACAGCAATGGGTGCATCCCTAAGACAAATAGTATATTTTCTTAAGATAATGAGAAAGAGCAGGGGCAGGGAGGGGGGGGCTAAAAATGATAAAGAACGACAACCTACGTTGAACCCTAAACATCAAAGAGCAACAGCCTGTCAAAGATAAAGTGAAAACAAGTAGTATGTGTGTTTTTGGTCAAGTATTAGCAGAAGTCACTTCAGGTTCTGTCCTAATGCTGTGCTGTGGTCAGGTGCATTGGAAGGAGCTGGCTACAGTATGTCTGTCACGCTCATTTACACTCACCACCAGTTAGTTAGTCACTCCCTTCTCTCCAGGCACGTGCACACATCAAAGGGGGCTTGAGCCCCTGCCCTTTTAGATAGATAGATAGATAGATAGATAGATAGATAGATAGATACCTTTATTATCCCAAGGGGGAAAATCAGTTGCCCAGAGGCAGCACAGCAGTATAAGGTTATTTACAAAGTTACAGAGAAGTAAGACAAAGATAAAAGAAAAAACAAGAACAGAGTACAGTAAAGAGCAAGGTACATCAAGAGAAAAAGTGCCCTCTCCAGACCATGAATGCAGTTTTTACTATGGTGAAAGAAATGCAAATGCCATCTTTCCATGCCATACCTGAAGGCAGCATTCAAGAGAATGACCTTGTCCAAAAAGTCTCCTGAACTTGAATGCAGCATCTTATGTTGAAAGAATTGCCCTCTCTGTGTAGAAATCCACGCCGTTACACCACATCTCCAGTATTGACTTGATTATGCTTAGTTCAGTGTGGTATCAAGCACCGATATTTTCACCAAAGGCCCTTTTAGAAATGTCAGCCCCTGTCTCTCTAACATTCTCTGCATGCCCCTGCTTCTCTCAATATACTGTATATGTACAGCCATCTGTCTTCCTCTCTTTTCTTTATTGAATAAAACCACTCAGCCAGATCCCTTCGTTTCATGAGATTAAGCTCCTCCAGTATCTGGCTATAGGAGGGCTTATGTGAATGGGAGTTTTTTTGTTGTTGTGAAAGAGCTGATAAATCAAGCTACTTAATTTATTTTTGCTATGCTACTCTTCATAAAGTAACCGAGCTACACTAAAATATTTATTTAAAAATAGGTACAGTAGCTAGAGACACGATAAGTTAATAGTAAAAGTAGCTATAGCTACTAAGCTACTTTGTACCTAATGTAATGCGGTTAAGGCCATGTTATGGCATGGAGTCATTGAATAAAACATACGACTGAGTAAAAGCTACAAATGGATGGACATGGACAATTCTCTCTGTAACGTCTCACTAAAAACCTTCAAAATTGCATAGCCTACTAGTATTTGAATATTGCTATGAAATGTGTTTTTGGTTCAGAAACAGTCATTGTAGCTAGCTAGCTAGATTAGCTTAGCTTGACATTTAAGACAACCCAAGGCGAGCTGACGAGAACACACCCGAGACACAGGACGGGGTGGTCCCCAGGAGGAACACCCCGTTTTTTAGAACAAAGTGCATTCAAAAGGCATCTGTTTTGTGCTATGTTAGGTATCAGAAATGTGGTGATGGGGGTTTTGTCAAGCTACCCTGGTACACGGTGAAATTGGGTCATTTTCACATCGACTCCGACTTTCCAAAATCCCAGTTTTTTTAAAAAGAGAGGAGCAATCCGAGCACTCAAAAAGTTAAAAAGGAAGGGAGCGGACGTAAAAACGGGGTACTTTATTTCATTATCAAATAATAAAAGCCAACATGTTTCGACCTCTCTGGGTCTTCATCAGGGCATATATATGAAGTAAAGTACCCAGTTTTTATGTCCGCTCCCTTCCTTTTTAACTTTTTGAGTGCTCGGATTGCTCCTCTCATTTCTAAGTTCTATCCCACTTATCCTAGAAGCACCCACTACACGTTTTTAACTTTGCTGCTACCTCTTGAGCACCTCGTTTTTCTTGTTCTTCACCCCAGTTTTTAAGTTGCTTGATCAAATAATTAGATATTTGATATTCATTTGATCAGACTCACCACCATCCTATATACAATTCAAACTCCTTGTACTTCTGGCGACTTTTGCATAAAAAACATCACACACTATTTATTTATTTTTAAACACATGAAGGCAAAAGGCCTCACAAGTAAACCCGGAATACTTTGTTGAAAAGGGAAGGCCTTTAGTCCCGTCTTATAAACACCAACAGACAGGCAGGGCGCTCCACAGTCGAGGAGCAGCTGAGCAGAAGGCCTTGTTAACACTTACGTTGCAATGATTTTTTCCGGCCAATGTCCCACGTTGCCATGGTTACCATAGACTTCCATGTAATTGTGCAAGTGTGTAAAAAGTGCACGCCCATGCCTAGATGATGCACCACGTGTGTAGATGCTGTTCACAGCTTTCAAACAAAAAAATCCGCTTGGAAATCCGTTAAGGCATTCATGATTTATCAGCCATTATGTTTTCTTCAGATGTAAACAAACATGGCTGCCATGTTTGAAAGAATGGGTTGGTATGGGGGTTAAACATGCAATTTCGCGATCGCGATCATGCCTAATACATTTCTGGAGGTCCAAAAAAAAAATTTTAAAAAAAAAGATTTTTTTTTTTTTCAAAAACGGCCCAAACTCGGGAAACTCGGGGTTGGCACAGCACTAGTACCAATACAAACTCGGGAAACTCGGGGTTGGCACCATATGTGTTAAATTATTATTATATATATGTAATTATGTTAATATTTCCGGTAATGTAATATAATAATGCATCAAGGAGTTCGGTAGGCTTCAGTAGGCCATGCATGAAATCCTTGAAGTACATGCAGATCTCTCTCTCTCTCTCTCTCTCTCTCTCTCTCTCTCTATATATATATATATATACACACACACACACACACACACACACACACACACACACACACACACACACACACACACACACACACACACACACACACATATACATACATATACATATGTTATGTAGGTCAATGAAGGGCAATATCGGTCAATCAGTCAAGGGACACAATTCAGTCTTTCATGGAACTTGAAGTCGAATTGGCTTGTACAGATCAAGTGAATATAAAAATACTTCAGTGAAAGTAGCGGATATATAAACTAAATTTGCTACTGATATTTTGTGTAGAGCGAAAACAGGACTAGTATGGAGCCCTTGGGAATCAAGTCAACTACTGCTACTAACTATCAGACATCCCAACTTTGAGATCAGCATTTCCGGGAGGTCCCCTGTGCACGTGCGCGCGTGCACCCGTTCTCGCGCACGCGCGCTGTTAAAAACGGTTCTGCGCGGTGACGGAACCATTTTAGGCTTAATATAATCGGTTTAATTTATAGCATGATGTCTTTCTTACCTATTTGGGAGAAAGTTCTGTCACTCTCACAGTGAGACAACACACAACAGCCTGCCTGCAGGCTGCCGTGCGTCGCACAGGCTGCAAGATTGACAGTTCGACGACGAATGAGAACACATTTATTTGCATCGCGGGTCGCAGATCCGGTTCTAGACCGGATCATGACGGATATGGCAAGCATTTGCGGGAGCGGACGGGATTTCCGGGAGGTTCAGTGCCACTCGTGGGTGTGCGGGAGGAGACGCTGATTTCCGGGAGACTCCCGCAACATCCGGGAGACTTGGAATGTCTGAAGTATAGGGTTTAAGAGTTTAATTAAGCTAGCAGCATAGGGCGCCCGCTGGCCTAGTGGTCAAGGCGCATACTACATACTAGGCTATGATGCCTGCTGACGTTGCCGGTTCGATTCCCGATCCGGACGACCTTTGCCGCAAGTCATTCCCCATCTCTCTCCCCATTTCCTGTCAGTCTACTATCCTATCAAATAAAGGCATAAAAAGCCCAAAAACAAATCTAAAAAAAAAAAAAAAAAAGCTAGCAGCATAGTTACTTATAGCATAGTCTCTCAAGAATAGACTATATCCCTTTTAATTGACAATGGTTAGCCAGATTGCTTATAGCTAAGCTACTGCCCAACACTGCTGATAAATAATACATACTGTATTTCTACAATATGTTTTATATACCAGCCTTTCCTTCATGTACCAAGGTGAAGGCGTCCGTTCACAATATAACAGCATGATAAGACATCTTTTGAGCAGTAGGTATACTGAAAAGAGAGAACTCTGCGGAGGTGTAGTTTCTGAGTGGTATGGTCAAGGTTGTCTCCTCTGCCCAAGAGGAACAAAGGCAGTGGGAAAGGGAGCACTGGAAGCTGTTATTAGAGTGCTGTTTCATTCAATGGGCTCTGGCCTCCAACGTCACTGTAAAGAAAATAACAAAAACTAAAGAACATTTTCTTTTTCCCCAATTGTGTCTTCACAGAATGGGATGATCTATACTGGCTATGTAAGTACTGTATATATTCTTCACTTCCCTAACCTCATGCTTCCTGATTTGTCTTGCAAATTACATACAGATCCATTTAAAAAAAAAAAGAAGAAAACAAAAAATATATATATATATATATAATATATATATATAGTGTAAAAAAAAGCATTGCAGATGCCATAGAACCCCAAATCATAACTGACTTCAGAAACGTCCCACTGGACTTCAAGCAACTCTGACTTCATAAGGTTGACATTGCTCTGTTATAAATGCTTGTTTTGAGTGGTCTTGTGTAATATTGTAATATTTTGAAATATGGACTTTGGATATTTATGAGCTTTATGCCATAGAAAATCACATTTTCAACAGAAAAAGGTGGAATAATTCACTGAATGTGCAGTTTATCTAGAATACGTGAAAGTTTCAAGAAATATATGAAGGTTTCAAGAAAATCTACTTTTACACAATATATATATATATATATATATATATATATATATATTAGATGGATCTGTATATTTTTAAAGACTTTAATCTTCACCCAAATCCCATTTCTTGCACTTAGCAAGTGTTTCAGGCCGTTGCTGTTTGCATGTGCAATTGTGCATTTGCTTGTTTTACTGTCTTGGCACTGTTATTTTATATCCTGCTGTGGTCCTTATCCAAATTAAAACATTATTCTACTGCTGCACTTATCCTTGGTTTGCTCTGGATAACAGCAACTTGTAAAATGTTACCGGCACTTACAATGCAAATGAAAGTATTGTGAAGTACTGGCTGAACTATACAAAAGTCTAAATTAAACACACTCTCTCCAGGCTCCAGCACCAGTGGCTTTTCCTATGACGACACCCCAAGTGCCTGTGTATGGAATGGTAAGGAGCACCCTTCTCTCTATCTAAGCCTCATTTAAGCTGGAGTTATGTGCCAGTGTTGTGCACCGCAAATAGACGACCTATAAGATCACAATGTATCGCACTGCGACACAGTGTGAGCTTGTAGATCTGCACTTTTCAGTGCTTTGACACGGCACGAAACCAAGTATAGATCGGGCATTAATATACGCCAGAGGTAGGCAACCCTTTTGGCACAGGGGATGGTGATCAGGGGTGTCGCACCAAATTCTGGGCCCTGGGTACAAGGATTCACTGTGGGGCCCCTGTGCTTTAACTATTGAAAAATAGCAGATATACAAGCTCACAGCGCGGCACCGAGTGCCGCGCTGCAAGCTTGTAGATCTGCTATTTTTGAAAAATCATGAAAATCTTTGAATATTTCAAATCCTTCTAAGGTTTTTTTGAAAAACCTATGTTTCGATGTCAGTGGAGCTCAAACCTTTTCATGTGCAGGACCCCCAAAATGGTATGTATTTGGCCACGGACCCCCATCTCAAAATATTTAGTTCCAGGGACCCCCCAGAAGCAAAATTTGAATTACAAATGTTCGCTTAAAAAATACATATATTCAAAGATTTGCACACATTTTCACGACTTTTCAAAAATAGCAGATCTACAAGCTCGCGGTGTGAGCTTGTATATCTGCTATTTTTCAATAGCTAAAGTATAAAATAATTAAGGCCCCTCCAACACCTTGGACCCTGGTAACTCAGTCCCACTATCCTACCCCTTGTGACGCCCATGATGGTGATCACTGGCACACGAGAGTGTGAGAGAGGACTTTTATTTTAAAATCACGTTTTCTCTTATGTGGTCAATTAAATTAACTTTTAAGCAAATTACATCCTGCACACAATTCTGCATTCATTAAAACTCTGCCTGGGGAGGGAGTCGAGGAGATTATTGCTCTATTGCTGAGTCTAATGATCGTTGTAGCAATGTCCTGCCAATCAAAATAAGTCTGAATTCTTGATGGCGTGTCATTAAAGTTTATGTTGACATGGCACACTGGCTATGTAGAAAATAAAAACATGACACTTCATTTCAAGACGTTTGCTGACCCATGATATACGCCAGGGTTCCCCAATGGCCCCCACCAACCCCAGTAATAATGGTGGTATAAGAGCAGCAACAAAACTAGTATATCGTCGTATCTCCAAATTTGTACGTTCTTTCGCAAAGCAAAGCCCTGCTTCATCATACAAGGCTGTCGCACAAAAGTAGTGAAAACAGCAGATCTACAAGCACACAACGCCTTGCGGTGCGAGGCGTTATGTGCTTGTAGATCGTCTGTTTTCACTAGTTTAAATCATTTTTTAAATAATAAATGCAGAGGCATTGTGTGCTTGTAGATCGGCTGTTTTCACTAGTTTAAATCATTTTTACCCGACGACGACGATATCTGAACTGTCGCTGGAGTAGCGGGAACGCAACCGTCACCCCCTGCAATGTTGTGGCCCTCTACTTGGTACTCTAGACATAATTCGGCCCTTGGGGAAAACTAATTGGGGAAACCTGATATACGCCGTCACTTGCCGAAAAGAACAGATTTTCAATCCAAGTTGAAACCATTATGTGGTCAGAGTATTTATTAACTGAGGCGTGTACTACTGTGAAGTAACAGATCATACATCCATACACTCACCTTTAATCAGTTGTTGTCAATCATGAGAACCAATGGTACATGTTGGAAAAATTAGTAGGCGTTGATTATCCCTTTCTATCCACGTCTCCTCTCCCGTCCTCGCCCTGTCTCCTGGCCAGCTCCCTCCTCAGATGGGTCATCATCAGATGGGAGGGGTTCAGATGATGGCCCCTCAGCCTGTCATGTACAACCAGCCCGTCCTCAGACAGACAAACCCTTTTGGACCCATCCCAGGGGCACAGGTAACACACACACACACACACACACACACACACACACACACACACACACACACACACACACACACACACACACACACACACACACACACACACACACACACACACACACACACACACACACACACACACACACACACACACACACACACACACACACTTGTAACCCCTTGTACCAGTGGTTCTCAACCTGTGGTTCGGGACCCTAGGGGAGGTCCCCAAATTATTTTGGGGGGGGGGGGGGGGGGGGGGTCCCCAGATGATTAACTTCATGTGCAACATTGTTTTCTCACTCGACGGTAAACAAACCAACATATGGTTTAAGTGAGAGGTTATCTGCACATTTCTAAAGTGACAATTATACCTCTAAAATCACAAATTAAACATTGGCCAAATTGTCAAATATTAGAGGCAGAAACTGTGAAAATAGCCGATCTACATGCTCACAACGCCTCGCAATGGCGAGGCGTTGTGAGCATGTAGATCTGCTATTTTCACAATAGAACTGTGTTATACATAATGTAATTCCACAACTGAAAAGGTTGAGAACCACTGCCTTGTACTACTTACAACTTAAATAAACCCCTTGGAAAAGCTGAGTTTGCTGCCATCTAAAGGTTGAAAATCAGCAGGGAGTGCAGGCCAGATCATCATGCCAAGTAAGGGATAATAACGAACAGCGGGTGGTCATTATTGAGGAATAAACCCTGACAAGCTGATGCAGGTTTAGTTTTGAAGGGATTTATTTCCCAATAACGACCGCCTCGCTGCTCTCATTATTCCGCTTATTACACGGGTACTTAATAAAAACAATTACATGACAGCATGTAACAAAGATTATGATTGATTTCCTTGCTTCTGGCTAAAGAAAATCGTCTGTTAGATTATGCGAATGAGCTCCTAGGTAACAGTAAATACGAATCAAGACTATGTTACTGCATTGCCTATTCCTCTGCTCAAATGTTGTCCGAAAAATACTTCAGTGTACCGTTTAGTTGTAAAGTGAGATAATTTTTTGTTGGATGTTGGATACAACCATCAGTGATGGAATAATTACTTACATTTTATACTTAAGTATCAATATGGCAATGTAGAAATACTCTGTTACAAGTAAAAGTCTGGAATTTAAAATGGACTTAAAGGTACGCAAGTATTGGCATCAAAGTGTACTTAAAGTACCAAAAGTAAAAGTACAAAAATGTTTGAAAATATACGATCTACAAGCTCAAGCTCTCAAGAGTCAAGGGGTCCTTGCAAATAAAACATTTGAGGACCACTAGTACTAGTCGGTCTCCTAATGTGCCATAGTGTCACAGTAAATCAGTATCATCAAAAATAACAACGTTACAATGGTGTGTAAATCTAAAATTTGCCACAGACACGACCAAATCTTTGCCATGGACACATTTGTCCGCGTACGGACATATTGATGACCCCTGCAGTCCACCCAATGCAGTCACTGCCCGATCAGAATGAAGCGTTTAACCAAGCCGTGTAATAATAATTGACAGTAAGTTATTGTGCGGTGCCTGCTCATTGGCACACCTAAGTCTACCGCACCCTTTTAAGATTATTAGCTGCAGGCCGCTGTGTTGCTTTACATCACAGGACACCGAGCTCAACCCAGCTCTTTAGATGATTGTTAACCTTTAGCTGGCAGCAAACCTGCTTTCATGGTTTGATGTACAGTCTATCCACCCTTGGGGGTGTTTAAAAAGAAATAGGTGACATCTTAAATATGTTTTGAAATTTTGCATAAATAGCCAGTCTACGTTGCCCTGCGGCAGTATTATAAGTATAATATAGGGCATAAGTTGTTAAAGTTCTGTCTTGTCAGCTTTAAAAAAATAAAGGTGAAATAAAAATTCCCAAGTGGTTGTTGAAGGCTTTTGCTAGCCAAACACTTATACTGTAAGAACCCATCCCGATGTAAGTTTAATTTGACACGTTATGTAAAAACATAATTTCATACAGTATAATTATAATTAACCACCTAAGCCCTATATACTTATATCATATCGCAGAATAGCTAAAATTGAACTATAAGCTCACAACCGCTGTGAGCTTCTATGTCGGCTATCTTCACTATCATTGTACATTTCGATTTTAGTGTTCGAACATTATTATTATAATCTTTTTTTTTTACGTAAGCAAGCAGGCTTTTGGAGAGGTTGTGTTGCTAGCTCTGTGGCAGTTTAACTCATTCGTAGTTTACGGCCGTAAAGCCCGTTAATTTCTCTATGTCTTTCACTGCCGGCTTCTCCTACCTGTTAACGTGGGCGCTCGTCCAGTTCCCATCGTGCGTGATCGGCTATCGGCTATGCATCGTGTGTTCGCGTATTCCATCAGCTTCTCAAATCCGTTGACTTTTTCAATTGATCAATAAGTTCTCCATCTGTAAGCCGCGGAGTTCAGACAGAAAGTTAACGGGCCAAAATAGAGGACGGACTTCCGCTTCCGGTTCAGGGACTCCAATGTTAAAGTTGTCCGCTCAATAATGTGTCCGTGTAGAAACCGATCACGGAGCATTAGTTCCGGCCTATTTTAGTTCGGTTCGAGTTCCGGCCTATTTTAGATCGGTTCGATAAAAAAATGTTTTTTAATTCATTTTTATTACATTTACGGGTTCTACGGGCATGGCAGAGAAGGGGTACAAAGGGGTATTTTGATGGCAGAGTTTGAGTTAAGATGCTCGTCAACAGACATGATGGCATAATAATAAATTACAACTCTGTTGTCTGCAGATGCACTTCATGTAGGGGCGACGGCGCGACTGAGGCAGCAAAGCCGAAAGAGGAGAGTAGAGGGAGAGTTGAAGCAAACCAACCCAGAACCAAATCCAGTGCAGGAGGAAGGAAGAAGAGGAGAAAGAGGTAGAGGGAAGAAGGGAGGAGCGGGAGAGAATCATAAAAGAATCAAGGACCGGAGGATGGATTAACAACAGACTAAGAACGAAAAACAACCCAAGTCTGTTTGCTTTTTCATCCGTCCTCTTCTCTCCTCTCCCCCGTTGCGGTTTTTAACCAAGCCCTTTCCTCCGTTCTGTAAGCCTGGGACATCGGAGCAACCACATCAGGCCTCTTGCCCCACTCCCCCCACCCATCCTGTTTGATCTGTTGTTTCTGAATGGGCAATGTTCTGTCTGCTGAAATGAAATTGATGCTGATAATGGCTAACGATGATGATTGCTTCAATGACTTGACAGCCATGTCGGTCAGTGTGGGAGCTTTGTGACACCCAGACACCCCCACCCACCCCGACGACCAACACCCCTTTTCCCGATGAATTTCCTGCAGAAACACCTGTCCTGTCCTCCCCTAAAATCCCTGTTCCACACTTCCCCTCCCTGTCCTGCACCTGCCCCACACTCGGCGGACACATGTCTCTTTCTCTGATTGGATTGTTTGCACGCACTTTACTAAAAACGTGAACTTTGCCAAGGGTGTATGTACGTGTTGGTGATTTTAGCATCGTATTCTCAAAAGCCACTCCGCTTCCTGCTTGTGTGTCAATCCATCCACAAACCCGCGATCACCATCTGATGTCGGAAGTAACATGGATGTGTGCATATGCGTGTAACAGGAGTTTTACCCCCCCACACCACCACCACCACCACTATTTGAGTGTACTGTATCAACATTGCAACTTAAGTCCTTGAACCTATTAGTTCCATTTTGTTTGTTGCCAACTTCACATCATGACTATTACTTGGATAGACGGTAGTGTGTATGCATGCCTGTGTGTGTGTGGAGACGGGTGGATGTAATACGTATGTATGTTTTTGTTTACTTTTTTCATTCCTATGTATGAGATGTCAGGTGACACTGATGTCACTGTTGTGTAATATTTTTCCAGGTATCAAATTGTTACTGCACTGGAAATACTGATGAAAGCACTGAGCCAGACCCAGGCGTTACATTTGGATGTAAACAAACCTCATACACTCACTAACTTTGCTACTTGGGGACTTTTTTTTTGTTGTTGTCTGTATTACATATTCTCTAATTTTGTCTGCAGCTGTGCGGCAACATGCAATCTTCAAATGTCCCCCCCGTACCCGTCCCCCTAGTTATCTAGACACGGTTTAGATGCCGTATCCCTGCTGTATAATAGTCCTGTACTTTGTGAGTCAAGTGTCGGGATTCTCTAAAGAATCCCGTTTTGGTTTTTTTCTAGTTTTGTGACGTTACTGTTCTTTTTGGTTGTTTTACCCTTACTGCTCTGAACGGTAGCGAACAATGCACTGAGAGCCAGATGGCGAGATGACTGGATGTTAGCGAGGAAGTTGTTCTCGGTACTTGCCAATCAGAAACAGTCTGAGACTTCCCGACGATAACACCAGACCCAAAATGGCGTCCTCCCCCTGGCACTGAGCATATAAGGTCCTGTCCAGAAATGACTATCTCGTGTCCACGTACTCTTACACGTTTGTGAAAAGGGCACGATAAAACTGGGCAAGAGTTAAATTACTGTAGTAGATGTTGCACTTCTGTCAAGTGGCATTTAGTGGACAGGACCACTAAAGGTCCACGGGACAAGTCAAAAGTACGGAGGAGCAGATCTTAGTAAAGTAACCGATGTCTGTCGCAAACAACCCTAGTAACGTCCACAGTGATATTAGATGGACTCGGCCAAGACAAGGGAGAATTAAGGATTTTAAATCTCAATGTGACTTTACTGGGTTGTACAAGTATAAGACTAACAGACAGTATATATATACAGTATATATATATATACATATATATAGCACAAACCTTCGAAGAGGGGACAACGCTCTGCTGCACAAAAACCTAAAACCATTGCTGGGATGTACAGTTGAAAGGGGGCAATAATTAGTTGGGAGGAAGTCGTTTTCTATTGATTGTTGTATGTACATGTACTGTATGTTTGTGTGTGTATGTTATGTACACACGCCATCCCATTGAGATAAACAGGGTCATGTTCTATGGTGAGGCCGCAGAGCCTGCCTCCTGTGTGTACTGCTGTGTTTAGAGTTGAAAAGGTGACTTACGAGGTGTAGGTGTGTACTAACTTAGCAATGTGTGTCGTTACCATGTCTAAGTCTGTACTATGTAGCATCATGTTGTTCTAAAGGCTCTGGGATCCCTTATCAGCAGGGGAGAAATTAATCATGGATCTCTTGGCCAAATCTACAGTAAAAGCAAACGTCTCCAGGCTGCGGTGGCTGTACATGCGGATGGTTCCAAACAAATTGCTATTAGGATTGCTACTGTAACATCTGGAATGCAGGATGATAATAACGATTATGGTCTAGTGGTCTATCTGTACTTGCCGTTAAGCCTAAAGCCAATCTCCCTACATAAACTGCAGCTACAACTCCACTACCAGCCGAGAGATCATTGTTGGAAAGCCTCGGGTCACCCAAGCAGTCAAGAGATTCTCCAGTGATAATGACACATTTCACTGAATGTCTATAATGATGAGCGGCGAGCTGACCTTTTGTACGTTATTTAGAAAAAGAATCGTCGTAGTTCTACCTTTCCCCCATTACTCCTCGTTCCAGTGTTCTGTCTTATTCTGTCTGCCAAATGTTCAACACAACAGTACGTCACCTTGCGTCCCACATCGCAAGCCCTGCTAGCCCAAAACCTCCTGTTACAGTTTAGCTGTGTCCTCTGTATATAGGTAACGCACTTCATGTGTTTTTAGATGTGCTCTCTCTGTAAAGTAAGTGACCGAAGCCCCCGGTTTGGACAACGTACTGTATGTGGGACAATTTTATTGCTGTATCTGTGTTTTGGATGGTTGTATGTTGAAGGGGTCATCATCCCCAGGGGAACGGGGTGGGTGGGTTGATGTTTGTGTCCATCCCGACGAGGGGTAGGGGGGGGTGGCGTGTCCAGGGGTCAACTCTATCACAACTGGTCTATACCAAGAGTGTCTTCATCACGGGAGCGGACAGAACAGGGTCTGTCCTCTTCAAAAAAACAGGAACATTTTTTTGCACCAAAGTCATCATCAAAGCGCAGCTTCTTATTCAAGGTCACTACGGATGGATGATATCAAAACTCTGAAATAATTTGCTTTCTTTTTGTTTTCCTCTTTTGATTTTAAGAGACAAAGAAACTGTCTTTTTTTGCATGATTAAGTGTCGTCTTTTTATTGGCTTGTGTGCCCGGTAAAAGCATGACCATTGTGTGAACTCTCACTTACCGGTGTGTTTGGAAAATGTTTAGGAAATTTCTCCATGAGATTTTTTACTTACCTCTTGACATGAACGTTCATTGACATTCATAGCCACGCGTTTTACAAGATGTGGGCCAATTAACCGTTTGAAGGCTGTCTCGCATGCAGAAATGCAACTTGCAAATCGTCCCCTCTCATCAAAACTTCAAACCGTTAAATAACTGCATCTCTGTAAAACACCATGAATGCCAATGCCAGTCATCACCTAGCTAGCTAAACATTGCAGTCTTGTAAAACCGCTCTTTATTAAAGCATTGCTATTTTCAATACGTGTGTTTGAATGCTTGCTCCTTTTTCGTACTATGCCAGCAGCATCTTGGGAGGTTGTGATTGGAAGTCAAAGTACTGTACTCTATGTTTGGTCTGGTCCAGTGGTCTGATGTTAAACGTGTTTGCTCAGTTTCGTCCTGTCTGTTGCCATCGATTGGACTGTATCATTCCGTCATTTTGCAAACTACAAACTGGTTTCCTGGACGTAGGCTTGGGTTTCCTAAGAGCACATTAGGCAAGATAATGTAATTGATCAGGATAGGCCACTTAGACGTAACTTGCCTTGGAGACGCCAAACCACGGGCGATGAAGTTGAAACAAGTGAATCCACCTAAGGAGATAGCAGTGGTCTGCCAACCCATATACAAAATACTCAATTTTATTAACCTCTTCACATGAAGATGGATGTGTCCTATTCTCTCTGCCACATCATTGTACACGTGTTACCATTACTATTAAAAGGTCTATAAAAGGTGACATTACTTTGAAAGAAAAAGCTGACTTTAACTGAACCACCTAGACTTGGACTAAAAGCACCAAAAAACTTCATTAGGACTTCAGCATAGTCTCCTTCAGTGTTGTCAGAGTCGTTTTTTCCTCCCCAAATGACTAATCCCAAGAACCTGACTGCTAGTATCACCACTTCACCAGACAATTCTTTCATAGACACCAACCTTGTTAAGTCCAAGACGACAATAGTTTTTGAAGATATATCCACTTACAACATAAGATAAATCAGTTTCTGTAGTGGAGGCTCTGCTGTCACAAGCTTACCTAACCAACCAATCCTTGCTCACGGATTAATCCGCCTGCCAGAAACCAGACAATGATGACGTTACCCGAGGAGAAATCTCACTCCCATAATGTCCAATCAGTGAAAGGTGCATGTATCCATGCATTTTCACAAAACACTTTCATGCCTGATTTATACTTAGTTGTGTGCTCCGAGATTTGCCGATCTATGAGCTTGTAGATCGGCTATGATGAGCAAACCTTGTATAAGTCAGGCACTACAGTTTCCAACTTTCCATCCATGCAGGCTAGGTCCGATCTTCATCATGTGAGTCCTGTGTATGTTCAGTATTGTGTATACTGCATCGACTAGACTCATTCGGTAGCCAAATGTCCATCTGTACACGGTTCATCGTTTTTGAGGGCATGAAAACACTTGTCTATGAACAGGTATTGTTGTTAGCAGGGAGTGAAGGTCCATACCTCCTTCAAAGACTTCTCATTTCCTTTTTTGTACATCAAAGTGATTATTATCAACAATGGGTTTGCATTGTTATAAATTTATTGTTTTTTAATTTCAAAAGCAGAGGTTAATGTTTTTGGAAGAAAATGGAATAAAATGTCATCTGATGCTGAGCTGCGACCATTCTTCTTTGGAGATTACTCTGTGAAGTGCTTTGAAAAAAAGGCAATTTGAAATGAAGACTCGTTCTGAAACATGTCTGGGTTTTGATGAAATAATCTTAAGTTTACCAGCTATCACAGTTCAACTCTGTTCTGACAAAATAATGAGAATGGCCCCAGTGTTCTTTCTATGGCTGGCAGACAGGAAAAGATTGAGACAAGAAAACAATGGTTCAATTGAATGTTTATTGATAATTAAACCTTTCAAAGAACATATGACAAATGTCAATTTAAAACAAAATAAGATCGCTGTTCACTGTCATTCACACAAGTTTTTGTGAAATTGGGGGCGGGGGGTTGTACGTTGTACCGGCAACCGATCCTGAAGCCAGGTTAGTCAACTGAAATGAGGGCCTACCGGTGTGCTCTTAAGCAAGGCACTTATCCCCCAAAGTGGCCCGAGGGCAAGAATATGGAAACTTAACCCACTCCCCCCCACCCCCTTATCTACATGTCCTGTGTCCAGCTCTGGCTTCGGTGGGCCTGGCCTGGTACCTCTGACTTGGCCACCCTAGATGTAGGATGTGCTGTCAACGACCAGTGGCGGCATGGCTAAGAGAGACGGGCCAAAAAAGGTGTGGTGTGTGTGTGCGCATGGGGGTATGAAGGGGTTTGTATTTTAAAAAATAAAATAAAAAAATATCACATCCTGTTAAAGATGTTTCAAGATACATGGCTGCTTGTGTGTGTGTGTGTTAAAATGTGCTCACACATTTTGTGTTTAATTGAGAATGTGTTCAGTGGGGGGGGGGGGGGTTGGATGTTGAAGTGTACGGGGTTACTGTGTGTGGTCTGAGAGTGGTTACCTTAGTGGGGTACACCCCCATCGTCCACAGCAAGTTTTCAGGCCTAACGCTGTTGTGTTCCCCAACATCCCACGCTACAGGGTTGCGTGTGGCGAGCGTCCAGGGCTTTAGGGCTCAGTTAGGCTCTCTCCCTCCCCACTCTTAGCTGTAATAATCAGCGAGAGGAAGAAGGTGGCTGGAGCGGCAGCAACAACAAAAGGCATGCAAACTAACAGATTTCACATGGAGCAGGAGGAACATCGTGTGAGAAAAATGGAAAAGGAATGCCTAACATGAGGTTTGTAACTTTGTGTAAAGAAAAGATGTGGGAGTACACCGATCAAAATAATGAATACCTTGTGTGTGTGTGTGTGTGTGTGTGTGTGTGTGTGTGTGTGTGTGTGTGTGTGTGTGTGTGTGTGTGTGTGTGTGTGTGTGTGTGTGTGTGTGTGTGTGTGCGCGAGAGAGAGAGAGAGAGAGAACTAGGTGGGGCCGTGTGGAATACATTTTAGCGTGCACTACTAGAATTAGAATATGCCATGTTTTAGTTTGGTTTGCATGTAGACTAGATAGTGAGTGGTGATGAACTACCGTAACTGCGTAGAGGATATCAGTTTTATGATGAAGAGGTGTTATTTCTGTTGAGATCGGAGGGGGGGGCGGGGGGGACTGGGGAGACAGAGGAGACAAAAGTCAAGTCACCAATCCTACTCACTGCTGTTGGGCAGTGGGCACATCGACGGCCGTTGTCTGGCAGACTTCATATATAACAGTAGCAGTCCCTTTCATATCTCTAGGTCAGGTCAATGGCTCTACAGTCTACACGTCTCCTACGCCACTACTCTTGCCTTTAGGTCTTAAACGTGCCACAGCTGAGGCAAACGAGAACCTTGTTGTTCAGAGGATTCACTTTATTTTCAAGAAAGCAGACTTCTTGGCTCTAATGAAGTAAAAGGTGAATTTAGTCCAACAAACGAAACACATTGCAGGGCAAGAGTTTCTAATCTCATGTGTCACTGGTTCTCGACGTCTGGAGAGTACAAATGGAACCAAAGGGACTGTTACAGGTCCATTTGTACACAAGAGTACAATGAACACAGGAATGTTAGATTGGTACACATTTGTATCACATGGGGGTCCTTGAGATTAAAAGGGTTTAGAATCAATCATCACAAATAATGCCTAACTACTGAATTACAAACTCTTTGACAGCAGGCTTTTATCGAGGGAGGCTCAATAAGCGCGCACACACACACACACGCACACACAATGCCACACTGATGTCCTATGAGCAAAGAGGCTATACTGTTCCATTTACACGCAATAGCCAAGACAAGCAGATCGATTGCCAGTTTAAAACAGACCTGCGCAACAACCAGTCCACTCTAAGACCTTAGGTCACTACTCACTGAACTCCAGCTCAAATACTTGTAGGTCAACAAAAGCCATGGAAGATTCAAACACAAAATTATCTTCTAAGATGTTTTCTTACTCTATATAACAGAACGCTGTGTTCTATTAAAAACATTCCTTCAGTTAAAGAAATACAATAAACTACTATATTACCAGTCAGGCTCATATAAAATAAAAACACAAATTTGCATCCTGGTGTGAGTAATGTCTAGACATTCCGTCAGATTCACCAGTGGTTGTGAAAACAGATTTTACAAAAGGTTGTCCCTCATCAATTAAGCCAAAAGGATGTTAACCCACAGAAAACAATTTAGAAAAAAATATAATTATGTTGACATGAGCTCAATCATAGCCTTTAAATCTCAATAACTCATGACATCTTGAATTCACAAATAGGGCAACTAATATCGATGAATTTCTTAGCTATGCTTGATATGGATTACTATACAGATTAATAAAATAATTGTTGTACAATGGTGTCACGTGGGTTTTATGTTCTAAATGTCGAAAAAGTGAATATATATATTCCGCGACCCTGCCCAGAAATATAGGGGTAACAGTTTTTTTTAATTCATTAACTATTCAACCCAAGATCCTTTGTTAGAGGACCAGACAAGTTTTTAGCCAGTATGCAGATTATAAAACAGAAGTAATGTCTTGGGTATCAACTATCAAGGCAGGCTGATAGCATGTTAGTTGTTCACTGCAGTGACCTAGATGGCCAGAGTCTGTTCACAGGCTTCCACCAGGAATTGGTTGCCTTCACAGCACTCCATCCATATACTAGACAACATTCAGGATGGCTTGCATTCAACACATGTATGTTTTCAAAACAATGCCATGTACTCGTGACTACATCCACACACACAGGAAGTAGTGCTGGTCAAGAATCACAAGTCAGTCACCTTTTCTGTCATTAATAATCACTTTAAATTAAAATAAATGGATTCTAGATCAAGGACTACTCCTGCTTTTAGCCAAGACAGCTGAGAGAAACCAAACGCTATATGAGACATGCTCTTTGGCAGTGACACAAACAACCGGGCCATGCAGCGCAATGTGCACAAACCCGTAGGTTTGTTCGCTTATGGTCAGCATTCTCAGCCTTTGATGCCTGATGGGTCTTCGTTACCTCAATATTTACAAGAGCATGAAGGCACTCCTCTGGTGTAGATGAACCATGAAAACCTACAAAGACCAGGTGGAAAATCTGTATACTCAAGAATCTTTTTAACCACATGAACCCTAGCGTACCTATTCTGGGCACGAACATTAGTCCAACAATTCTTCAATCTACAAGCTTAAAAGACGTTGCGTTGTGATGTTGTAGACCAGCTAATATCGGCAAAGACATTTGGCGTGTAAGGAAAAAAGGAGGGGGCCTAGTTTAGACCCGGGGGACTCCGATTAATGAAGTTTATAGGGTTTAGGTGGTTAATTAATTCTGTTCTGCCCATGTTTAACTGCGACAATTTTTACTAATTGGATTGTCACACGAATCTGTGTAGCCCACACATCTGGCAGAACAGTGACTAACGCAAAATGACGGAGTGGATTTCAATCTGATTGATCCCAGCGTAAAACATACAGAGTGATAGATTCTCTGAATCTAGCGATTCAGAGATCTGGGCCAGGCCTGTCTGCTCTCTCAAGTAGAGTATGTGACCATCTACTACATGGGTGCATGCCATCTCTAACACCAACCGTCCCATGAGTCGTTCCCTGAAGCCTCCAGCATTACAAAGAAAGGCCCACTGACTCAATAGCCGTTCACCTCTTCACCTAGCCAACGACCGAGCAAAAGACGCGCTCGTTTAACACTAGTTGTACCAGGCTTTTAGATCATGACCAACCACACTCATCCTGACGCAACCTCTGTCTTTCATCTGTCCGTTAAGAAAATACAAATGCACACACATGCGCGCACACCCACTCATACACACACATCTGCAACATGGTAGGGGGAGGGGTAGGGGGATGTGAGGACTGGTGAGGGGGGACTATCGGTATGGGGGTTCTGGCGTGTGGTGGTAAGAGTATTCGTGGCGCTGCTGGGGCAGGGATTGCCCGTGTGCGGGTGTCTGCTCATACGCTCTGGATGCGGAGGAGTAGCTTCCCGTGGCCGCGTAGGCTCCCGTGGCCGCGTACGCCGACCCGTAGCTCCCCGCGGAGGCGTCGTAGTTCCCCGTGGAGGCCTGCTCGTAGTTCGCCGTGGAGGAGGTGTCGTAGGCCCCGGCCGAGGGGTCGTAGCTGGCCGGCGGCGCGCCGTAGCCCCGCGACGTGGCGTCGCCGTAGCCCCCCGACGAGCCGTAGGAGGCTCCCGACGAGGCGTAGGACACGGGCGGCGCGTAGGTAGTGGAGTCAGTGTAGGTGCCCGGAGGCGCGGGGGCCGCGTGGGTGGAGCCCTGTGTGTTGGCCGGCTGAGCCGGGGGAGGAGGAGGCGGGGGCGGCGGGGGGTTGGTGTAGGCATACTGGAGGTACTGGTACTGCTGCTGGTACTGCTGGTAATTCTGGTACTCCTGCATCTGCTGGTAGTACTCTGCGTAACACCTGGAAGAAAAGTCATGGGGTTTGTCTACTAATCATATTTGACTTAATTTAATGCTTTAACTATTGAAAAATATAGTTTTTTTTTTTTATATATACATCTTTTTAAAAGCGAACATTTGTAACTTAAAATATTTGCTTCTGGTTGGTCCCTGGAACAATTTTGGGGGTCCTTGACATGAAAATGAGAACCTCTGATTTAGAAGAAGTTATTTAGAAGACTTGCACAAATGTTAAAGATTAAAAAAAGAATAGCAGGTCAAGCTTGCAGCGCGGTACTGCGCTGTGAGCTTGTATATCTGCTATTTTTTTAATAGTTAAAGCATAAAATAATGGTTAAAGTGGTTCATATCTAAAGTGACACAGATTTGCGTTCAGGCCTAAATGGGTGAAGGAAATGAAGAACACCACAGAGAGAATCAAAATAGTTCTCACTGGGACTTTTGGCATGTCATCTTCTACAGAGGCCCGAGGGGGGTACATTTCTTCTCTGTACCTTGCAATGGGATCCGACGCTTCAGAGGCAGCGGGTGTGGCGGTGGCGGTGGGGGCCGCGGGGTCCTCGGGGCCGCCGGGTGGCGTGGGCAGCAGGGCGCGGCGCTTGCCGCGTACCGGAGGGACGGACCCCGGGACGGGATCGGGGAGCAGCGGCCCTCTGCTTCCTCGGATCGGGCTGCGGTCGCGGTCGCCCGCCCCTCCTGCCGATCCCACCTTTCTCCCAGCCTGCTGCTCGGCCAGAACCTTAAATTGAAAGGCATTATTTAGACCCGCTGTCTCGGAATAATAAAACATAGCCGTTTCTGTGAACGGACATGTTTTGATGTCTACCCAAATATTCGTATATACATATAAAAACTAGGGCTGTAGTCGATTGCTTGGCCTCCGAGGTGCTGCTTGCATCAATTGAGAACTGCTTATCAACTTCACACTGCACTCTTGGGTCCACCACGGCAATACTACTTTTTAAGTTGATCAGATCTTCATATATGCGTGAACTAATTTCAAGATTTTGCTCTTTGCAACATATCGGCCTCCCGTCTCTCCTTCATCAGGGTTGGGCCCAAACATCCTGTCATCAGTTAGCCTCCAGATAGCACTATGTCATACATAGAAATATATGCCTGCCAAAGGAGCGTCTAATCTATAATTGGACTGTTATGGCAAAGATAACAAAAAAATGTATATAGTTTTTATCCCACGATTTTGTAACCCATTTTCACCCAATGCCAATTGCCTAAACTGTAATCCTATGCTCTGCTCTCCCTCTGCCATGCCTGGGGAGACAACGGACTGACCTCATGCTTCCTTCTATGCATGAGTAGTCCAAGTTGCTTCTTTTCACCTGGGATTTCCCCGGTTTGGACGTAGCGCGTGGAAGGAACACGTTATTCCAACCAGTTCCTTTCCCCTCCATCAGGCGCCCTGGCTGGCCAGGGGGAGGCATTATAGAGACCAGGATTACTGCATGTTTTTGTGAGGGTATCTAGCCTATGAGACACGGGGAGAACATGCAAACTCCACACAGAAAGGCCCTTTCGCCAACCCCACCTGTGGTATAGGCGCTGATGACACGGAGGAGGGAACACGCCCACAGCGTCCCCCGGCGGGAATCGAACCCAGGACCTCCTTGCTGTGAGGCGACAGCTCTACCAACTGCACCACCGTGCCCCCTCATGGCAAACATAACTATGTATGTTTTGGCATTTTTCAATCTCAGC
Source organism: Nannobrachium achirus (assembly GCF_963921795.1). Taxonomy (NCBI): domain Eukaryota; kingdom Metazoa; phylum Chordata; class Actinopteri; order Myctophiformes; family Myctophidae; genus Nannobrachium; species Nannobrachium achirus. The sequence continues at coordinate 6,740,959 of NC_137826.1, read as the reverse complement.
AGAGTTGGCAGTGTCGTTTTAAGTTTGCGTAGCTCATGGTGGGCGCGACAGTTGAATCCACTATCTTTAGTTTCTAAGTTTGCAAATCAAGTAGGTAGGTAGGTTGTGAAATGTTGCTAATCAAAACTCCTGCGAAGTATTCCAATTGTTATTTTTTTGGTATATACGTTTCTCTTTGTTTTACAAGCAAATTGTCACATTTCAGAACACATTTGTGCTGCCTTGTTGGAGGCCTGCGCTTTACAAACCACAAGACTAATAAATACTTAAATACTTCTGGTTCAGCAGCATTAAGTGAACTTATGTCTTATGCATGTGCCAATGCGTCCAAAAAGCACTGTAGCTGAAAACATCCAAGCCTCCATTATCTCAACGTCCAAGTGCTGTTGATGGGGGCGCCCACTGGCCTACTGGTCCAGGCAGGCGCATACCACTTAGGCATTGCCACATAGGCATGGATGCCTGTCGGCGTCGCCGGTTCGATTCCTGATCCGAACGACCTTTGCTGCGTGTCACTCCCCATCATTCACTCCCCCCATTTCCTGTCAGTCTACTGTCCTATCAATAAAGGCTTAAAAGCCCCAAAAGAAAACTTTAAAAAGAAAACGAGCTGAACAAGTTTATATAAAGTGTGAATAGACCTTCTGTCCCTGTTGGAAGAACTTGGCTCTTGCTGCCTCAAACAGGGCTGTGGGGTCCGCCCCTTCTGCCTCCGTGGTGGGGGTGCCTTCCTGAGGGTCCCGGTACACCTGGTCAGCCACAGAACCGTACACCTGGCTGGCCAGAGCGCCATATATGGCTGGGTTGGGCCCTTTGGCCGCAGTGAGGCCCTTCAGGGCGGCGTAGGTGGGGTCAAAGGCTGTGGTGTTGTAGAAGGAGTTGTGAACGCTCTGCTGGACCTGCAGGGACATCGACAGTCCGGTAAGAAAACGGGTAAGTACAAGAGAGACATTTAACACAGGCATTGAAAGCAGGAATTTGTTTTTCGAAAATAGATTCCAAGCTTGTTTTTTCTGAAAGAGATATTCTAAATGTGTCGATGGTATAGAAGAAGGATACGTTTTTTGTTTTTTCATTGACAAGCGTCAACAGTTCTACCAGCAGTGAAACTTGATGTTTGACCATATTAACCCTGGTGTTCCTATTTTGTGTAATTTCAAAAAGATTGAAAAATAGTGCATATAGTCAATCTACAAGCTCAAAGACCAGCTATTTTCCTTAGCACAACATTGTATTAAGGCCAAGTATAAAAAATAGGTTAAGAAATGTCAAAACGAGAACAGGCAGGTGTGCATTAAATCCCAGAACTTTTCTGGACAGTTCCAGGTCTCCAACCTTCTGACTATTCTATGGGAACCCCTGATAAAGTATACCGATATGGGTAGTCCAGCGGCGGCAGCAGCAGCCGCTGCAAGCACGGCAGCCTGGCTCTGGTGATGTTCCAGGGAGGGGGGTGGTCTGGGGAGGAGACCTTCTCTAGGTCCTGAGGAGAAAACACAGTGGACCATTTGCATGAATGTGTGGATTTTTAATAAGTCAAAACACCGCAAGATCAATTATTCATCATTCATTCAATGCAATCATAAATTCACACAGAGATATAAGTAGGGAACCCCTCTGTAATGTAAATACCCTTGTTTGGACTACTAAGCTCCTGGTAATGTGATGTTTTTTACAACGAATGTGACGTTCTGGAAAGACAGAAGGGTGGGACCTTTTTCTTATTTCGATATCAGCTCTACTGTATAACATAGTTTAATGTTGAAAATGAGTGGTATTCATTCCGCTTTGACGTCTACTACTACATGAATGTGATAACAGTATTTTTTTTGCAAATCACGATACTAGAGTTTTAAAAATATAGTTGGGTCATTTAAGTGCCCTACTTCTGCGTTCACTGCCACCTATTGTGGAGGGATACCCAATTCACAAGGCATGGCCTAAAAAGAGACTGTACTGTCCTAATGCTTTTAGAAACACCCATGTTGCTCCCAATAACAGCATCATGGCAGCCACACGTACCGATGTGAACAATGGTGTGAGGGCCCGGTCGGTCAGCACTGCTTTTGCCGTTTTCATTTTATTGCGACCGTAAGGTCGCAGTTTAGTATGAAAACCTCCACCGGCCGTCCGTCCGTCCGTCCGTCACACACGTCACACCTTTGCCCTGCTCAATGTATACGTGTAACGCCTGATACTGAGGTGATGTGTCACTGTGACATCACAGATACTGAGGTGATGTGTCACTGTGACATCACAGGTGAGATCGCAGTGATGTCAGATACTCAGAGCAGGGATCTCCATATTTAGGCATAAACAGGTGACATCACAGTGATGTCAGATACTCAGAGCAGGTATCTCCATATATGGGCATAAAAGGGATTAGTGATGTCAGATACTCAGAGCAGGGATCTCCATATATGGGCATAAAAGGGATTCAGATGGAGATTCAACTTCAATGAGTAACAATGGCAAACTGTCAACTGCCCGTATGTCTTGATAATTGGTAAAACAAACTTTTGGCCTATTTGTGGCTTATCATCACATCCAACCATCTTAAGATACTCAGCTAGTGGGGAATGCTCTCTTCCCTGGTGAGAATTGCCCCTTTATATAGGGCTTGTTTGTGTATTGTATGACATCACGCCACATCATCAGCTGTGGACTCTGTGATGTCATCGTATCTCCATATATGGCCATCTCCGTATATGGAGATATAAGTCGTCCATGCCCAGGTATGGGCTGGTGAGGTCAGACTTTGTGTGATGGGTAGGTTATCTCCATATATGGAGATTCAACATTCCAGGTGTAACTATGGCTGCCCGTATGACGTGAGAGGTGGAGGCTGTGATATTTGTGGAGATAAGCGACCAACGGTCGCTTATCTCCCGATTAGGGAGTCTTACTGGTATTATTCGATGGAGCACACTCACCTCCCATAGCTACTCCCTCAGGAGGGGCCATGCCGGCAGCGATCAGATTGTTGAGGGGCTGGGCCTTGGACAGCTCCACCGACAGCTGCCGCCCTTTGAAGACGGTCCCATTTAGCGCTTCGATGGCCTGAACTGCATCCTCCTTTCTCTCCATGTGCACAAACGCATAACCAGCATTGGAACATAATCTGGCTGCGGGGTAATAGGGATGTTAGCTTGGCACACAATTGGTGAATGTTTGCATTTTCAACAACATGAACCCTCCTAGGCGATCATTCTGAGAAAATAGCAATCTACAAGCCCATGGTGCGCTGTGAGCTTGTAGGTCGGCGTTTTACGGCAAAGAGACTTGGAGTGTTGAGTGGGAAAATGTATTGAGGCTTCTATTGTCAATTAAAAAGATTATATTTGTTACGGCCTGACAATATGAAATATAGTCACCTCCAGTAATTGCCGGATGTAATATAGGGTACTTTGGTATTTGTCTATGAAGCAGTTTGTTATACATGGCTAATATTGGTTAACTTAACATTCTAAAAAGAAATCATAATCATGTTTTAACTCGGTAGCTTGGAATTCATGGAAAATCGTGGTGCTATTTCCCAAATACAGCGGCTTGGCAATTATCTTACGTTAGGTGAACAAGCATGAACATGCAATTATGGTGCAATTATTCTGCTTCAAAATGTTGAACACATAGATGGCAACAGGACACAGGGACTAACCTTTGACTTTGTCGCAGTCCAAAACTCTGCCAAAGGTCTGAAAGAGGCCATGCAGGTCGTCAGCTGTGCACGTTGCGCTCAGGTTCCCCACAAAGACCTTGGTGGAGTTGGGTGGACGTGCACGTGACTCCTCCACCACCAGGGGCCTGCCTCTGTACTCCTTCCCATCAAGATAGCGTATCGCCCTGCCGGAATAACCACCAAAACCAACATCACCACTAGGGCTGTCACGATATGACATTTTACATGACGATTAATTGTCACTCAAATAATTGGCGATTAACGATTTAATTGTGTTTTTGTCATTGACAATTACATTTCTGTTTGGCTTTTAGGCTTTGAAGTTGCACATGGCAGATATGACACAAAATCTAAATACACAAAGAAATTAATTACATATTTGACAACTTACCACTTAAAAAATAACATTGATAGTAGAAATAGCCGATCTACAAGCTCACAACGCGTCGCGATGTGTTGTGAGCTTGTAGATCTGCTATTTCCACTATTTCTGACATTTTTCAACATTCACGATTATGACGATTATGACAAAATAATTGCGATAATGTCAAATAATCACGATTAGACGATTATGTAATAATTGTGACAGCCCTAATCACCACCAGCAGAAATGGTGTTCAAGGCTAACAGTAACAACAGCAGCACACACGTCAGAGGTGTGCTCTGTTATTACATACAACATAGGAACAGGGCGGGTACATGGCTAACCACAATCGCCCAAGGCCTAATACCTTCCCCCTTGCCATGTGTCAACCCTTCAGGGTGATGAAAGAATACTGTAAACTTTACAGTAACATAAAGCTAAGTACCTTTCTGCTGCTCCCTCTCCCTTCACATTGAGAACCAATGCTATAGTTTACACTGTAACTTACAGGAAATTATCATCAAAGTGGGGTTACAGGAGTCCCCAGTGTAAACAACACTTAACACACGTTTTATTATTCGGCTACAACGAATAAGCTTGTATAATAATCTGGCTATTATTTTTGGACAAATCTGGTCTTATGGGCGGTCGCTGGCACAAAATCTTTAAATGGGGGCCCATGGCCTAATGCATATCAATGTGGGGGTCCTTGACATGAAAATGTTTGAGAACGGCTTTTGTATTTGCTGGAACATCTCCCTCAAGGTGACGAGGGCATGCTGCAAACCAGTGGTTCTCAAAGTGGGGTCCAGGGAGCCTCAAGCCTCACGGTTCCTTGTGGACCCTTGTAGATTTTTTAACTCTGAGTGGAACTGATAACTCTGAGAATGGAACCATATGGCCCCGAAATGAAATTACACATTTTGAGAACCGCTGCTGAAAACTTTTACTATTTAAAGTACCTATCGGCTGCCCCCTCCCTTCACAGTGAGAGCGCAGCCACATATCTGGCTCGTAAGGCGGCGTAACACCCCTGCCTATAGCAGCATTACTCCTTTACCTTTGAACCTTCACACTTGAGCAGCTAATGTGAGTGTCAACAAAGTGATGTTCTTCCTGCGTTTAGGTCTGTCCCGTTGGTTAGTGCGTATGATGAACCTGTATTGAACCCTTGAGCTTGTGACCCCACAAAGGCATAATGCATCTTCGATCAGAGACCCAAAGCTCACAGCGCGGCACCGAGTGCCGCGCTGCGAGCTTGTAGATCTGCTATTTTTGAAAAAATCGTGAAAATGTGTGCACATTTTTCAATATATATTTTTCAAAACAGACTTTCTTAACTCAAATATCTGCTTCTGGGGGGTCCCTGGAACAACATATTTTGAGATGGGGGTCTGCGGCCGAATACATGTCATTTTGGGTGTCCTTGACATGAAAAAGTTTGAGAACAGCTGATTTAGAGGAAGGATTTAGAAGTTGGGTCAAAGATATTCAAAGACTTGCACACATTTTCACGATTTTTCAAAAATAGCAGATCTACAAGCTCGCAGCGCGGCACTCGGTGCCGCTTGTATATCTGCTATTTTTCAATAGTTAAAGCATAAAAATAATGGTTAAAGTGGTTCAAATCCAACGCGACTCAGGTGCGTTCCAGGTATTTGAGAGTTAAGATGGAGTGGATGGGGGTCAATGCATCCATCGCGAGATATGTGGACGTACCCTGATGGAGGCATAAGTATAAAAAAGTACCTGTCGGCTGCCCCCTCTCCCTTCACAGTGATGGAGGCATAAGTATAAACTTTACAGTTTTAAAGTACCTGTCGGCTGCCCCCTCTCCCTTCACGGTGATGGAGGCATAAGTATAAACTTTACAGTTTTAAAGTACCTGTCGGCTGCCCCCTCTCCCTTCACAGTGATGGAGGCATAAGTATAAACTTTACAGTTTTAAAGTACCTGTCGGCTGCCCCCTCTCCCTTCAAGGTGATGAAGGCATACTGCCGCAGCAGGGAGCAGGTGCCGATCTCCCCGTAGGGCGCGAAAAGCTTGTTGATCTCCTCGTGAGTCGCATCTAAAGGAAGGTTTCCCACAAACAACTTGACGTTGTCGCTCATCTCTCTCTCTCTGTCACAACCAGACACCTGGAGGGAAGAAGCAGTCACAGACAGGACACATAGGTTAGAGCAGTGGTTCCTAAATGTTTTAGCTCAAGACCCAAAAGACAAATTAGACATTTGCCCGGGAACCCCAAAAAGTCCTTATTTTATTACATTTTTTCCATGGAATTACTTGGATTGTACGGATTTCTTTTGAAAAATGTTAGGATTGTCTTCCTGAAAAGTATTTTTTCCCCCTCATTTATAGATTTACTGTTACTGGTGACTCATACAAATGTGTCCCGACCCAGTGTTTGGGAAACAGTGGGTTAGAGCAGTGGTTCTCTGTGGGCAGATGATTAACTTAATGTGCAAAATTGTTTTCTCACTCAACAGTAAACAAACCAACACAAAGTTTAAGTGTATGCACATTTCTAAAGTGACAATTTAAGGACTTTTTAATACCTAAAATATCAAATTTATCATTGGCCAAATTGTCAAATATTAGGCAGAAATTGAGAAAATGGCCAATCTACGAGGCGTTGTGAGCATGTAGATCTGCTATTTTCACAATAGAACCATGTTATACAAAATGTAATGCCTCAACTCTTAGTGCTCATCAGGGTGGGGGGTCCCCAGTTCAAAGGGACCGTACCCATGTTCCCCAGGTTCTATGTTCCCCAGGTTCTGTAATGTTCCCCACTTTCTTACCACCTAAACCTACCCCTAACCTCACTAAAACTAATGCTGTGAGGTGGGGAACATATAGAGAGGGGAACATAGAACCTGGGGAACATAGGGTGGACCCCGACTCACAGAGGAGGACATTTACCATTAATCTAAAGGCTCCTCGACATTCCACATTACACGTCATTTCCCCGAAGAATATATGGGGCGAAAATGATATGCAGCAATCGCTCTTCATATTCATCGTATTATTTACAACAAAATAAATGTCTAAAGAAAACTTTAAATGCATTTCCTACATGACGAAGCTAGGTTTGTTCATTTCACGTAAACCCAAAGCTAACAAACTTCTAAACGCAGGCAGGTTCAGTAGTAGCGTCGGCATGCTAACAAAACTGGCTAACTATCGGGCTCCCTCCCTTCAGTATCGGTAGCATGCTAACCGGCTAAATGATGCTAACTAACTGACTGGCTCGACGTGCGGGCCATCTTGTATCAACGTCGCAACGTTTGCTAAGCTAACAAAGCTAAAGTTAGCATATTTTTTGTTTCAGTTTTTTTTACCAGCTTCGGTGAACGCAGTTAATAATAAGGATACATACACATTAGTAGGAGGTGTTTATAGAACAGTAGTTGGTCTTAAATTGTTTCTACTTGTCCTCAGAACTAAACTAAAAGCATTTAAACAACAAACAGCTGGCTAACATTCATATCATTCTGTAGTATCTTACCAGCGCGGTGTTCCAGCAGTGTTTCAACTCTCACATCCGGTTCCGCCTTCTCCCTTGGCGTGTGCGGGTTTCCCAACTGGTTTTGGACCTTAAAGGAGTAGTTCACCCCCAAAATGACTTTTTTTCTATTGATTAGTCACGCCATGGAGACTAGAGTTCAATCATATTTTTAGTTTTTTGTCGCATTCCTAAGACAAAAATGTGATAACAATAAATGTACCCCCTTCGTTCCGGACGTTTCGAAACGGGTCCCCATATCCGGAATCAATGGGGGTAAATTTATTCGAATCAAATTTTTGTCTTGACAAAAAACTGAAAATATTATTGAACTCTACATTTGAACAGTCATTTTGGGGGTGAACTACTGCAGAATAGACCTACATTTAGAGTGAACATTTTAACTCAAATATTTGCTTCAATGGGGGTCCCTGGAACAAAATATTTTGAGATGGGGGTCCGCAGCCAAATACATATCATTTTGGCGGTCGTTGATATGAAGTTTTTTCAGGTACCCCCAGAGGCAAGGATTTGAGTTTAAAAATGTTCACTCTAATGTGGGTGGGTCTATTCTGCATCTACCTTAAGGTCTCAGACCCGTTGGCAAACGCGAGGTGTGTGAGCATTATCTTATCATTTTTGCCTTAAAGGAGTAGTTCACCCCAAAATGACTTTCTTTTCTATTGATTAGTCACACCATGGAGACTTGAGTTCAATAATGTTTTTTTTTGTTTTGTTGTTTTTTTGTCGCATTCCTAAGACAAAAAGATACTATAGTAAATCTACCCCCATGTGATTCTGGATGGGGACCCAAATGCATGGGCTAGGATGGGGACCCAAATAAGGCCCTGGATGGGGACCCTAATGCATTTGGGTCAGAAACAATGGGGGTACATTTTGGGTCAAGGGTCAAGTACATTTACCCCATTGATTCTCACACAAATGCATGTGGGCCCCCATTCAGGGCCTTGTATTTTGGGTCCCCATCCAGGCCATTGCATTTGGGTCCCCACTCCCCATCCAGAATCAATGGGGGTAAATTTACTATAATACATTTTTAAAGGAGTAGTTCACCCCCAAAATGACTCTTTTTCTATTGATAAGACTTGAGTTAATTTTTTCCTTCATTCCTAAGTCAAAATGTAAACATATTGGGACCCAAATGCATTACTTACTCCCCATCAGGAATCAATGGGAGTGTGTGTGTGTGTGTGTGTGTGTGTGTGTGTGTGTGTGTGTGTGTGTGTGTGTGTGTGTGTGTGTGTGTGTGTGTGTGTGTGTGTGTGTGTGTGAGAGAGGGAGAGAGAGAGAGAGAGAGAGAGAGAGAGAGAGTATTACTGCTGTTATTGTTATTATTAGTTAGTATCAAATTAATAGTAGGCTCGGAGGCCCCAGTCGCAGACATTGTACAGGTCCTTGAGGCAAGGTTTCCATGAGTGGGAAAAATGGGAACTTACAGTACTTCAACTCGCTTATAATGGAAAACCCTGGGAAAACCTAAACCAGGTTAGATCAGGTGGGACAAGGAGGAGGGGCCTAAAGTAACACACGGAGACGTCTCAAAGTTTACAACTTCGAGTCATGACAGGACAGGCTAAAGTCTCTGAATAGTTGGAGTACTTTTTGCCATATTAAACCTGAAGACACTCAAACAAGCCCAAAGTATATTATGATAATCAGCTCTCCACACGCATCAAGAGGACACTCGAGGAGGCGAAGAGGTATGCGACTCAGTTCTCTGCTCGGACAGTCGGTCTACTCTAGTTCTTAGACTTTAAGAGGATGATGCAGAAATGTACAGTAGCCTACACGAGGAATCATTCTGTTAAAAGTATTTGTAGTTTTTTTTGCGAGATTTATGGCCGAACCAAGATTTCGGCGCACAAGAACAAGAGTTTTTACGCACTGCGTGCCAGAAGTTGTGTCTTTGAATAAAATGTGTGTTTTTTTTGCTCGGAAGGTTTTACACCAATATCTCCTGATTGCTTGCTTCACCGCATAACATGCAAATGCTTGCTTTTCTTTCCCCCTCCGTTCATATTGCATTCTGTGTGAATATATTGGTGCCTGGTTTCCAGCATCAGTTTTATGCTTCTGCTCACCATGTCTGAACTTGTCTCAATCCTAGCCAGAGTCTGCCAGAGCCAGACCCTAGAGATTTATTATACATGTGTGTGCGTGTTAGTAGCCTACAGTACAGTGAGTGGAATTGTGTGGAATTCTGGGCACAATTTCAACACATTACAATGGCTTCCCCAATTGTTATTATTAAACAATAATAACGTTTTCATACATGACATTAATCTCTCAATAACAGACTGATGCTACTCAGAGAAAAGGAACAAAACAGAGAGGGTGCTGTCTGTCCCTTTTCTTTGACAAAGGTTTGCCAGATTGACATGACATTGTCTCTTTTAAGGGCCCCAGACACAGAAAGACAGCCCAGGGCGGGCCCCTGTAAACGATCCCAACTCCCACTGTTCTTACACCAGTGTGTACACATGTCAGTCTCCTGCAAGATGATCATCTGAATTTGTGGTTATTACGTCTGCGTGTGCCCTTCCTACTGCCTTCATTACATAATAAGTGCTTGTGAGCATAAGTGCATTTAAATATGTGTTTCGGTATGCTACAGAAAAGTAACAACCACGTATATGTGTTTGTTTGTGTGCTGCCACACAGATGGCACAGCAGGAGGAGCCTCTGTACGACTTCCCGGAGCCGTTCGAGGAGAGTAAAAGGGTACCTCAGAGGGGACGGGGGTCCCTCAGGAGTATTAGCGTTTTGGATCGTCTCCTGCTTACAGTTCCAGTGTGGCTACAGCTGTCCATCAACCCTGCTACTGCCCTGCACATTCTACAGAGAGAGCCGCCCGGGGTCAGGGTCATAGTAGGCCTAGCATTATTGACTGCTTTTTAACCAGTGAAAAATAGCAGATATACAAGCTCACAGCGCGGCACCGAGTGCCGCGCTGCGAGCTTGTAGATCTGCTATTTTTTTTTAAAGTCGTGAAAATGTGTGCAATTCTTTGAATATATGTATTTTTAAAGCGAACGTCTGTAACTAAAATTTTGCCTCTGGGTGGTCCCTGGAACTAGATATTTTGAAATGGGGGTCCGTGGCCAAATAAATATCATTTTGGGGGTCCTTCACATGAAAAGGTTTGAGCACCACTGACATAGTAGTCTCTCAAGAACAGACTAACTGAGCTCCAGTACATAGTTTTTTTTTCAAAAATCTTAGAAGGATTCAAAAGACACAAATTCTAATTTTCACGATTTTTCAAAAATAGCAGATCTACAAGCTCGCAGCGCGGCACTCGGTGCCGCGCTGTGAGCTTGTATATCTGCTATTTTGTTATATTTAAAGCATAAAATATTGCGTCATAATGTGTTCAGGCCTAAATGGGTTAATGCATTGAAATGTACACGTAGCGCCACCGCGGAGGTTGTGAGTTCGAATCCACCGTGGTGCATCCGGCTTTGTCGGGCGTCTATGCGAATTGCAAACACAACTAGCCTGTGTTCTAGAATCTAGGGCATTAACCAACAAGTCGACTCAGTCGACTTCATTACACAAGTCGACTTCCACCAGGGAAAGTCGAAAGTTGAAAAAACTAAAACTAAAAACATATTTTTCATTTCTGCGCCATGTGTGCGTGTGTAGTGTGTACAGCATTCAAACAGTAGGATTACTTTATTGTCAAGGACAGAATTAAGCCCTTTGCACACAGGACAGTTGCGTTTCTTCCGTTTGCAGTATGAATAAAACGCATTGGATTTGGTGTGCAATGCTGTGCGGAATCGGCGCTGCAGATCCCAAAAGGAGTCATAAAAGGAGTGACGAGTTTTTTCCCACAAGACGCACAAATCGAACTGGGTTCGATCGAGAAAAAACGCACAGCCACAGCCACTCGTCGCACGGCTAATTCGGATCCGGTGTGCATGAGGTCGTAGAGAATCATTGTTTTCTTTAAAAAAAAAAAAAATTGTCCGTTTTATCCGTGCGGATAAACGCGCCTGTGTGCAAAGGGCTTTATTCTCTCCTTTTCCAACTGTGTTTTTTCAATGGAATTAAGCACAGGGTTTCGGGTTTTGGTGTGATGGCGTTATCAAACAAAGTCGACTTCAACTCAACTTTTTACTGAGTTGAGTTGACTTGCAAAAATCACAAGTCGTTAATGCCCTACTGTGTTCGGGGGGAGGGAAGCCAGTCGGGGAGGGTGATATTGGTCATTGCACATAATACTCTTACGGGCTGGGACGGCACCTGGGAGTGTTGGGCGGGAGGAGTGGGACGAAGGCCCTACGTCCTCCCAGTGGGGGCTCCTCCCTGGCAGGTGAGTCAGTATAGGATACAAGAGCAGTGACAAGACAGAAATGTGTGTGGGGAGGAATCATTTGGCATAACGACTACATTTGGGAGAAAAGGGGTAAATCAATCACACCCAGTGAAGTGAGCGAGTGCTATTTATGAGTTAATTTCATCAAGTGTCCCGCGGAAGCTTGGCCAATGTGAATCTGGGCGTACAACAAACTTTGGGCTATTTGTGAAAAAGATGTAGGCCAAGCTTCGAGTCCCACAAAGCTTGGCCAATGTGACCTTGGGCGTACAACAAACTTTGAACAAAGCCAGATGTTGGAGCTTAATTCCTTCCATGAGCACCGCTCAAAAAGAAATGTACACAGAAAGATAGACACAGTACTAGACCGGCATGATCAGTTGCCATACATGCACAGTAAAAATGTACACACGCAGACAAATACTATACATGCTGTATTCCTTCAATTCTTCTTTTTCCAAAACAATCTCAACTCGAAAACTGTCCCGAATGAGTTTGTAACATTGGATTTGATCGAAATCTTGTACTTTTGCTTTTATTTCTTTAATCACTCTACTTTTCACATTTACTGGTGTTTTTGCTGCACTTAACTGGTGTTTTACTTGGTAGCGTTATTGTCAACAAGCTCTGTAAAGGCACTATTAAAAACAGTATTGTTTATTCCATGCCTACAGGCATTCCTGGTGCGCAAGTCTCGTACATCTCGGAGGAATGTTCTGTGTGTCCGGCTGGCAGATGACAGCGTTCCCTCCTTCGTTCAGCAGTTCAGCATCCGAGAGGAGCACTCCAGTAAGACCCTAACCCTGAGTATTGGAATTTGGTTTGTTAACCCATTTAGGCCTAGAATTATTGAATGCTTTAACCAGTGAAAAATAGCAGATATACAAGCTCACAGCGCGGCACCGAGTGCCGCGCTGCGAGCTTGTAGATCTGCTATTTTTGAAAAAAGTCGTGAAAATGTGTACAAATCTTTGAATATATATGTATTTTCAAAGCGAACGTTTGTAACTCAAATTTTGCTTCTGGGCGGTCCCTGGAACTAGATATTTTGAAATGGGGGTCCGTGGCCAAATACATATCATTTTGGGGGTCCTTCACATGAAAAGGTTTGAGCACCACTGGCATAGTAGTCTCTCAAGAACAGACTTAACTGAGCTCCAGTTATGTGAAAAGGACCTTTTCTTTGACGATGGCTGGCCAGATTGCTGACATAGAAACACAGGTTTTTTCCAAAAATCTTAGGAGGATTCAAAAGACACTTATAGAATCGGGTCAAAATTCTAATTTTCACGATTTTTCAAAAATAGCAGATCTACAAGCTGCCGCCATAAAATATTGCGTCATAATGTGTTCAGGCCTAAATGTTGACAACAGACATTTGGGATCAGACAGAGTAAAAATAAATACTCCCCGAAATAAATTGTACACCACGATGGGATGTTGTTAGATTGTATTGAAAGGAGTCACATTTCAACAGGCAAAAGTAATTGCCGCTTTACCGTGGCCCATGGTTACTTTTGCTCTTCAGAACACAATCGTGACAATCCAGAACGTTTTACTTTTTAATAAAAACTTTATTTTAACCAATCTGTATGGGAGAGTATGTTAATAGTGTGTAACTAGCACACATGCTGTTGTTGAAGGGTGCTATTCTTCCATTGAGACATTTAGACTCTGGTGTCAGGTAGGGACAGTGGTTCTCAACCTTTTCAGGCCACGACCCCCAAAATAATATTTTAACTGGAGACCCCCCACCCTGATGAGCACTAAGAGTTGAGGCGTTATATTGTATAACAGGGTTCTATTGTGAAAATAACAGATCTACATGCTCGCAACGCAAGGCGTTGTGAGCATGTAGATCGTCTATTTTCACAATTTCTGCCTCGAATATCTGACAATTTGGCCAATGTTTAATTTCTCATTTTAGAAATGTCACTTTAGAAATGCGCAGATACCCGCTATACCCTTAAAACATTATGTTGGGTAGTTTACTGCTGCGTGAGAAAACAATGTTGCACACTAAGTTAATCATCTGGGGACCCCCAGGTTGAGAACCACTGAGGTAGCACTACTAATGATTTATCCCTGCCGGAATCTCATGAAACCAAAATCTCCCCTGGACAAGCAAGTATTCCTTCTTGAATAGTACACATTTGGAGATCTAGGTTAGAATCATGAGTGTTACAGTTGGTATTAACCATGTCAGGAGAGGACATAAACGCTTTTAAACTGCAGCTTTTAGAAGTAGCAGTGTTATCAGCACTGAGGGTTCATGAATTAAACCCCACGCAATGTAGTACATTCACATTGTTTTATCTTCACTTTATTGTTCACTTGTTCTCTCCCCGTGTCCTTCCTGCCTTTGAACGTCCTGGCAATGCTTCCACCACCCTGCAGCTTTCTGTCTGGAAACCTCAGCCATAACATTTCCAGATGTGCCGAAACTCATCGCCTTCTATTGCATCAGCAGGTAAACTCTCCTTGTTGTCCTCATCTGCTTCTCCCTCCGCTTTCCTGATGTCCATGCAACCACATTCTTCCCCCCCCCCCCCCCTGCTTCTGTCTTGTCCTTATTCATCATTATTTACATGCATCAGTCAGGAAGTAATCTTTGTGTTTTTGTGTGTCTATCAGAGATGTATTACCATTCCCTCTGGAGCTTCCTGAAGCCATTGCCAAGGCCACGTCTCACAAACAGCTCGAGTCCATCTCGCATATGGGAATAGGTATGTAATGTTACCACAACCTCCTGTGTTTAACAACCCTCTAAACTGGATGACATCCCAATCTGTTACCAATTTATTACAACATTTAAGTGTTGATTACCCATGAAACAATTATAGACCAGAATGAACTGAAATGGCGTTGTAAATGAATCAATGAATGAACGGTCTGGTTTTGTCGTTGGTTGCACAGAATTCTGGAGTTCTCAGCTGAACTTTCGTGGGCCGCGGGAGACTCCAAAAGCTCAGGAGGAGGAGGAGAAACCGCCACATCCACTGACTTCACCTCTGCCTGTCCCCACATCCCAGCCTATGCCTAGATCTCAGCCCATAGCCGTCTCCCAGACCGGTGCTGTCGCTCAGCCCGTGGACCCAGGCAGCACACCGCCACAAACTGCCGGGGCCATCGGCAAAGATGACCCGAGTCCCACCCCCTTCCAGGAGTTCTGCCCGATCAAGACACGCAGCCCCGGGGAAGTGAACTTCGGCTCCAGTCAGGGCGCGCTCTGCTTCATCAACCCCCTCTTCCTGCAGTCCCAGAACACCTTGCACCGACGGCACATGTTCAAGCGCAGCCTTAAGATCCGCGTGTCGACAGAGACTTCAAGCCCCCTGTCGCCTCCCACCGCACCGCCTCCTCCGCCGCCACTGATGCCCAAGAAAAGGGGGCGGTGTAAGGTGAAGGACCGGGCTTTGCCAGAGGAAGACACCTGTGAGCCTGAGCCCCAGGACCGGCTCAGCCCGGGTCTGATTGCTCAGGACGAGTCTGAATCCCAGGATGTGCAGCTCCAGACGCAGACAGAGGTTGAAAATATAAGAGTTGAGGACAGAATTCAGGCAAAGTCCCCTGGCTTCCATTTTGAGATACAGGAGGGCCAGACACAGATAGAACAGGGCCAGGTTGGGACAGAGACAGAAGAGGCTGCAGAAGCAACCAGGCCAACGGTCGGCTCCATCCCAGATGACTCCGACTACATGCAGCCTTCTCCCAGGGCCAAGTTCCCCCTTTCTCCCTCCCTCTCTCCTAGGACGCCCCCCTCTTTATCTCCCAAGGCACCTCCCTCTTTATTTCCCAAGGCCTCCCCGTCGTCGTCTCCGCGCGTCTCTCCCTTGCCCTCTCCCAAGGCGCCATCATTCTCCCTCTCTCCTCTCACCTCGCCCTCCACAGAAGACGCCTACCACACGCCCACCGGCACCCCGCTGGCACACAGCCAGAGGTGCGAAGGAGGGGAACATGCTGAACAGAGAACTGGACAAGAGGAGGAAGAAGAGGCAGGTGCCAAGGAGATGCGGGACGAAGAGAACAAAGAGGGAGTGGAGGAGGACATGGGTTTGCTTTTACAGCACATGTGTGCCGCTTCTCTGAATGACTTGGACAGCTGCAGTTCCCTCAGCAGTCTGGAGGAAGCTACAGAGACGCCACCTCCCTCGCCTCTCCTATAGGTTCGCAGTGCAGAAATTAGCAGATAGTAGCTCTTACAAAACAAATTTATTTGTACAGAATCATCAGTTCACACTTGTTACAATTACAGTAATTGGTACCTGCCCAGTGAGTGTCTTACTTTTCAGTCTGGTTATCAGAGAGCAGCTTGACTTGCACTATATTGACCAGTCAACATGAACTTGCTTTGGTGACTGTTTGACAGTCAAGTCACCCAAACTACTCAAATGATCTCCCGACGGTAAGGTGCTTATTCTGAAGCCAAAATCAATAAAAGCCAGATATGATTAGGGATGGATTTTCTTTTAACACCTCACAGCCTTCATTTGAATGTCAACTGTTCAAGCTCCCAACTGTATAGTGGCTGGGAAGTACAAAACAAAAACATTTCACAAACTTTTGCTAATCCGTTTTTTGAAACTTTCCATCGACTGTACAGACCAGCACTGAGAAGTTAAATGCAGGTCTGGGGAAGTCTCTGGCTGTATGGTGGTCTACGGTAGATCCATTGTAGGCCTAACACTTCCATGGCTTTACATTACTCACTCACTAGAGTCTGGTA
Organism: Nannobrachium achirus; assembly: GCF_963921795.1. Classification (NCBI taxonomy): domain Eukaryota; kingdom Metazoa; phylum Chordata; class Actinopteri; order Myctophiformes; family Myctophidae; genus Nannobrachium; species Nannobrachium achirus. The sequence continues at coordinate 6,724,340 of NC_137826.1, read as the reverse complement.
TATTCTTCAGAACTATTCCCTTTCACGTATGGTTTTATTTTTATGACATTTTTTCGGATTCTGTATGTTTAAACAATGGTTTAAAAAAAAAAGGTTTCAGTTGGCATAGTGATGGGAATGGAGTCAAGACCAACAAGGCGCATCTCTCTTGTTTAGCTCCAACAGGTTGGCCTCTAGCTGCTCTGCGTCGTCCTGGAAGCGGTCGATGAAGGAGCAAATCAACCCCGACGCGCTGCCCTCGTATTCCACCAGCTCTACGCTGACACCTGGGAGCCACAAACACACACACACAGACAATAAGTGTTTGGTACATATACGTACTTGCAGGGCTGTCACAATTATTACATAATCGTCTAATCCTGATTATTTGACATTACCGTGATTATTTTTCATAATCGTCATAATCGTTTCCATGTTGAAAAACGTTCATGTATTTTTAAGAAAGTCAAAAATAGTGGAAATAGCAGATCTACAAGCTCACAACGCGTCGCATCGCGACGCGTTGTGAGCTTGTAGATCGGCTATTTCCACTATCAATGGTATTTTTTAAGTAGTAAGTTGTCAAATATGTCAGTAATGTATTTGTATATTTAGGTCATGTGTCATATCTACCATATGCAACTTCAAAGCCTAAAAGCCAAACAGAAATGTAATTATCAACGACAAAAACACAATTAAATCGTTAATCGCCAATTATTTGAGTGACAATTAATCGTCATGTAAAATGTCATATCGTGACAGCCCTACGTACTTGTACCCTTGGCTCAAGTAGGCCGGTTTGGGAACGAGGCTTTCTGGCTCCCTACTGTGACTCCCTTCTAGGGATGGGACGATATGACATTTTCATATCACGATTATTGTGACAAAAGAAATCGCGATTTACGATATTATTGCGATGATCAAAATCCATTATCCTGGGGTGGAACATTTGCCAAAAAATAGCAGATCTACAATGCGTTGTGAGCTTGTAAATCGGAAATTTTTTGGGCAAAGACATTTGATAGAGAATGAAAAAAGACTGTATCAAGTACGTATATTATAAGTACCTTTCACCAATTATAGGGTTTAAGTGGTATTGGATATGCAGCTCGGCAAATAAAAGGTGAATTGATTCCAGTCCATGACGGAGGACGATATCACGATAATTTAAATCTCCACGATACGATTATCGTGAGAGTTTTTTATCACGATAAACGATAATATCACAGATCGTCCCATCCCTATTTGGGAACAAGGCTTTCTGGTTCCCTACTGTGACTCCCTTCAACTGCTCTCTGTCAAGGAACACAATGTAATCATGTGGATCCCAGGATCCACATGATAACGGCGTGGCTCCAATGTGGATCTCTGACTTAGTGTGACGAATGCCAGAAAAGTCGACCGCTTTCAAAGTCGACCCCAAACTCCTTTCCCAACGGGTCTGAGGCCTTAGCTAGATGCAGAATAGACAAAAATCAAATATTTGCTTCTGGGGCTCCCTGGAACAAAATATTTTGTGATGGGGGTCCGTAGCCAAATACATATCATTCTGGGGGTCCTTCACATGACAAAGTTTGAGAAACACTGATGGCCACATACGTTTTTTTCAGAAAATTGTTATGATTTAGAAGACATTTGTAGAATGTGCCTATCAGTGGTTAAGGACCCCCAAAATGTATTTTTGGCCGTGGACCCCCCCATCTCAAAATAGTTTGTTCCACGGATGGACCCCTATTGCTAACCTTTTTGTTCCAGGGACCCCCAGAAGCACAGATTAGATTTTAGTCAAATCTGTGGCTAATTTTAGCCACAGACCCGTTGGGAAAAGAGTCTGGGTCGACTTTGAAAGAGGTCGACTTATCTGGCTACCAGTGTGACCAGCAAGTGATGTTGTTTATCTATGATATCATTCGTCTATGGCATATCTATGACATATGATGTGTCAGCCTGTTCAATACATGTAAACACATGTAAAAAGAGATTTGGTGGAGGTACCTCTTTGACCTATTGCCAGTGTACACAAAACAAAATCGTGTTGATTGGTCCAGTGGTTTGCAAGGTTAGCTCCTGACATACTGTACATACACACTCTTATAGACAGCCGCAGCCTCCTGCAGAGCCATGCTGTAAAAGAATGAGTAGTGTGGACGTGGAGTTCATCAATGTGATAGCAATTTTACAGCAGCTACAGTTTAAGCACTTAAGTCCTATTTTTATTTATTTATAAATATAGCGAAAATAGCCAATCTACAAGCTTGCGGCAAGTTGTGCGCTTGTGGATTGTCTATTTTAGCTTTTTTCTTTTTTTTTAACAATATATTTATTCTTTTTTTTCACAGAAAATACAACAAAAATATTTTTTTTAGCTTCTTTTGCTTTTTTACCCATGATGAAATGCCCAAAATAAGGTAATTTCACTATGCAATTGTACTGTATCTGTATCTTGTCTGTGAGCAACTTGGCTCTTCTTGCCATTTTTCATTCAGCTTTGTTGTTGGTCTTTTGAGCAAAAAAGAGGGGAATTCATCAAATTCCTCTGTAGCTCTGTTGCTTCCCCTTTAAATTGTGATATTCAGATGTCTTGATTACAGCAAATAAAGACAAACCATGGACTTAAATGTCTGAATTGTGAAATCACGGAAGACAATATCTTGACATATGATGACGGGATTTTGGAAATGGTAGCCTATATAATAGTGTGCCACACCACCAACACACACACGTGATGTAATTAGTTTACCGTTGACTTTGGTGTTGGCCTGGACAAACATCTTCCGGGCTTCCTTCCTCAGCAGCACGGTCTCCCTGAGCCGCAGGAAGTTGTAGGCACCGGTGTCGCCGACGGCTGAGTAACCCTCGTACAGAGCCCTGCCCCCCTCCACGTCTGCCGTGGCCTTGAACACCTACGAGACGACCACATGAGAGTATTGTATTGATAGGACACTGGCCAAACATGCTACATTCTGATATGTTTTTTAATCTGAAAGGGAGTGAGAAATAATGGGAGAGCTGTCTTTTCATATAACAAACCTGGCATTAAACACTTGAACCCAGAAGATCTGGTCAGTTAAATCATTTTCTAATGATACACTGCGTTTAAACCAATAACTATATAGCTGTGATTCTATTTGATTATATTCTATTATGTACTGTAAAACTATCCCAAGAATCTATCAACTATAGTAGTAGAACATACAATAGTAGTTTAAAGATAATCACATAATGTGTCCATATGGCACAGTGAATGACATTAAAATGTGAGGGCAACAGGGTTGGGAAATATTATCCAACTACCCCAAATGACATGCATTGTAATGAGCAACATGGAAAACTGAATATTGAGATACAGGCAATCGACAGATCTTAAAGGAGCGAGAAAACCCGCCTCTTTATTTGTTTTATCAGAATTTAGAATATGTAAAGAAATCTAAAATGTAGGAGTGGTTTCTAAAATGTAGAAGTGAATAGATAAGCCACCTCATGCCGAACTAATTGTACACCGAGAGCAAATATGTAATGAGTGGCGCCAAATATTTATTTTCTACCCGGAAACTGGAAGAACACAGAAATAGCTACAGAGAGACAGCAGAAAGCTCTGAATCCACAAGCCTATGGGCAAATTCAACCATATCATTGCTCCCTATCACAAGTGACTCATTGATATAATATATATTTATAGAAAAAGTGATTTTGGGTTTCATGACTCTTTAAGTTCATTTCAACTTCTCTTTAGTCACTGAGATCCAACAATCTGACTTCAGTAAATAAAGACATAATAAAGACATTGTACATGTTTCAGTGTTACATGTGTTTTCAATCAGCCAACAGTTGTCCTGACCATAAACAATATTTCAGAGCTCTAATATGTTGTAGTAGAACTTGGAATGTGTTTCTCGGTTGGTGTTGGCGACAAAGGGTATAATTTTGAAATCACATGATTATGGAAAAAGTGGAACATGGGCTTAACTCAGCATTTTTCACTGCTTACAAATCTAATGTTCCATGGCAGTAATAAGCCATGTACATGCTGTACACTCCACTCCTTCACATACTGTACATAAGACATATTTGCATGCATTTGTTAACCACTTAACCCTATATATCGTCGTTGTCGGGTGGAAACCTTGCATGTCCAAAACTGTTTGTTTTGTATTCATCATTTTAAATAGATTTAAACTAGTGAAAACAGCCGATGTTTTCACTACTTCTGTGCAACGGCCTGTGAAGCAGGGCTTTACTTTGCGAAAAAAATTACAAATTTGAAACTTGGAGATACAAGGTTTCTGCCCGACAGTGACGATATATTTAATTGACTCAGGACTAATACTAAGCCCCCCTCATGTTTTCCCTCTATATACAATCTTTGTCTAAAATAGCCAGCGTACAAACTCACGTGTTGCAAGATCTGCTATTTTTGCCGACCCCAGAATAGGGATACTAAGGATCCTGTGCTTAATGAGATGGAACACATCCCATGAAGCTCTATGAATGTGTAGTAGATAATCTAAATAAATCACGAAAGATGCAAAAAGAATATAGAAAACAAAAACATCAACATGTTAACTGGGTGGGAGGTGCCCTCTAAAACCTGCTGTGTACAGAACCATCTAAAAGAATTTGAATATCGTGTAAAGGTAAATGTTCTTGAAACTTTCATATATCTTTTTGAAACTTTCATATATTCTAGATACATTGCACAGTCAGTGAATTATTCCAAACCTTTTAGAATGTTTATGGCATAAAGCTCATGAATATCAAAAGTCCATATTTCAAAATTTTACAATATTACACGAGACCACTCAAAAAACAAGGATTTATAATAGAGAAATGTCAACCTTCTGGAGTCAGAGTTGCTTTAAGTCCAGTGGGAAGTTATGATTTGGGGTGCTATGGCATCTGCAATGCTTTTTTACACAATATTCTAATTATTTTTAGATGGATCTGTATTACTGAGTGATATTTTCCACAGACGCACCTGCAGTTTGCAGAGGAACCTGCGGATGGCGTCCTTGCCCACCGTGTGGACCTTGCTGCGGTCCAGGGTGATCCGTGCGTCCGGCCTGCCGTCCTGTCCCGTCACCTCCTCCAATTTCACCAGGCCTTCACCGGCCTCCAGCAACACCCGCAGGATCACAAAGCGGGCCTGCATGTGTGCCTGATACCATACACACACACACATATATACACACACACAACACAATAATGCATATTCCATACGTCTTATAAACACAGCATGACAGACTTGTGCGCTCACACTATTAACCCATTTAGGCATAGAACTATTGAATGCTTTAACCAGTGAAAAACAGCAGATCTACAAGCTCACAGCGCGGCACCGAGTGCCGAGCTGCGAGCTTGTAGATCTGCTATTTTTGAAAAAGTCGTGAAAATGTGTGCAAATCTTTGAATGCATGTATTTTCAAAGCGAACGCTTGTAACTAAAATTTTGCTTCTTAGGGGGTCCCTGGAACTAAATGTTTTGAGATGGGGGTCCGTGGCCAAATTCATATCATTTTGGGGGTCCTTCACATGAAAAAGTTTGAGAACCACTGACATAGTAGTCTCTCAAGAACAGACTAACTGAGCTCCAGTTGAAGTGAAAAGGACCTTTTCTTTGACGATGGCTAGCCAGATTGCTGACATAGAAACATAGGGTTTTCAAAAAAAAATCTTAAAAGGATTCAAAATACACTTATAGAATCGGGTCAAAATTCGCATTTTCACGATTAAAAAAAAGAAAATAGCAGATCTACAAGCTCAGCGCGCTGTGAGCTTGTATATCTACTATTTTTCAATAGTTAAAGCATAAAATAATGATAAACAATAATGTGTACCCGTTCTAAGTGGGTTAAAAAACACCAGAGTGTAAACTTGGACGGTCCCAAATAACGTCATAAATACGCAGAGTTTAGGCCATGTGTCACAGTTGTTTGGAAAGCACTTTGTAATGCTGTCACTCTCTGAACAGTTTTACATTAATGAAGGTGATTATTCGTGGTTATGGCATGTTGTGAAATAGCCCAAGTGAGGAGTGACCGTGAGAGAGAGAGATTACGTGAGATGGGGTAGAATACTGTACGACTACTGCTTTTAAAAGATTTCTCTACAATTGTATTAAATCTCGGCTGCATACCAGCCCAAATCGGGATAGTGCGAGTGTGAGAGAGACGTATAACAGGAGAGACTGGGAGAGCCCAAATCGGGATAGTGAGAGCATGAGAGAGAGACGGATAACAGGAGAGAAACTGGGAAAAAGAGATGGCGAAAAACCGACACAGGGCGACAGATGTTGTTCTTTCATGACAAATGTTAATGTAGTTTTCAGTGCAAACGTCAGCATTATTTATTCGTTTTAGGAGAGAGAGAGCGAGACAGGGACATAGAGAGAGAGACAGACAGACAGACATAATTACCTGTCTCCAGCTCTGGCTCTCTGGTGTGTAGAACTCCAGGCCCAGTAGTCCGGCTCGGACCATGTTGAGCCAGTTGACGTACACCACATCCTCTGCATCCTGGCCCTCGTGACCGAAGATGCTGGAACACACATGTAGCAGGGTTCCATTTGTAAAGAGAACCTACATGTTCTTAACCACTTAAAGCCCTATATACTTCTTTGTATGACAAAATTATATTCATTCATTCAAACCTTTATTCTCGAGAAACATTGAGGTTGCCCTCATTTGCAGTGTCGTCGAGATACATCAATAAATAAATCAATATTCACAAAATATGTACAATCAATATTCACAATAAGTTAACTCATTCAGAGCCCCAGACATTAACGGATTATAATGTCCAAAGTGCCTCCTTCAGGTCCCATTCACTTGCGTTGTCTTATTTTGAAGGCCAGAAGTCCACCACGCAATCACTTCCGGTCTGACGTCATCGGATCGTGCGCCGGAACCGATCGTTCTCCACGTGGAGTTGTGTAATGGCCGACCGGAGCTTTTATCATTGTGTAACATAAGCGAGCATCTGCATCCATCCTAGCTTCTAAAGTGTAGTTTTGAGATAATGGACATTAAAGATGAGATCCCCCGTCCACCTCAATGTTATGGATGGGACTATTTTGTGCTCGTGGAGCCGTGATGATGCAAAATCAGCGACGGATTTCGTCTCCGGACCCGCGGCCATTCTTCTCGGTAATGTACTCGCCGTTACAGTAATCTATTACTTTTCCCGAGATATCTCGTGAATGGCACTACAGTAATCTATTACTTTTCCCGAGACATCTCGTGAATGGCACTAGATGAGTTAAGAAACAGTTGCAGACAGTTGTGGGTAGATCTACAACCAAAGATTTAAAATGACCATATGTTATGGGAGAACATATCTTTAAATTAAGTTGTAGCTCATTCCAAGTGGTTGGGGCATTATAGCAAAAGGCTGTGTATGTACACACAAACACACACACACACACACACACACAATCTACAAGCTCACAACACATCGATGCGTTATGAGCTTTTTGTAGGGGGGAACATTTTAATGAATTAAATTGATGAATGTCAAACATATAAAGACATTCTACACTATCCCGAAAATAAAAAGGTATGCATTTAATTCAGTCTGACCAGAAGCAGTGATAAAACGTATCCCCAAGGCCATAAAGATTAATGACCAGAGGGGTGGGATGTCAAAAGCTGAGGCATCGACGGCCCCCCATCCCCACATAAAACTTGAACCCTACACAAGTCATTCATCATTAGGCCTGGCGCCGCGTTAGCAGCACCCAGATGGCCACTTGAGACAAAAACACCTACATATTGCTGGACAGAAAAGCCATAAAGCAATCCTTCACTGAGAGAGGGAGATTAGGGGGGGTGAAGATGGAATAAAACAGGAAAGCCGTTAACAGAGAAAAGAATCAGAGCAAACAAATGAGACGTTAAGATGGGGAGAAAGAAAGCAGCCTATGATGAACTGTGATTCTACTAAAAGGTCCCTAGATGGCATAGTGCCAGTCACTTGTTTGTTTCATGTGGGATCCACACATGTGAGGCTCTCTCAAGGCATTCAAAGTATGGTTTCGCCTGGATTAGTCCCTAAAACAGCATAATTGTGGATATAGTCAATCCAGTGAAGAGCTGTCACCGGTGGTCAATCCTGTGAGGAGCTGTCTCCGGTGGTCAATCCTGTGAAGAGCTGTCTCCGGTGGTCAATCCTGTGAAGAGCTGTCTCCGGTTCCCGTCCAGGCTGCGTACACACTATACTTGTGATTTTATGTTTTTTTCTGTTTTTTATTGTTTTTGGGTATGCTGTTATTGTTTTCATTTTAAATGTTGTTGACTGTATTCAGGGGTTAAAGCCAAAAAGAAGGCTGATTTTTTTCTTCTTTTTTTTCAGACAATGTCCCAATGTGTGATTTTAGAAACACACCAATATTTGGGGTGTTTCCCTGACATTCTAAACTGCCTTCACTGAATGTGTGTGTGCCAATTCATGCTTCATTTTATTAAAATATCTTCTGAAGTTCTGTTTTATTCTATTGCTAGTCTGACCAATTCAAATACTCATATCTTGAAATTATAACTGCTTTTTAGTTTGGAGATCACTTGACAAGCGTTTTGACTACTTTGTCATTCACGCCGCGGCCATCGCTACACCTCTTATTCATTTATTTTTTTGCGGCTCTGCACTGATCTCAGAAATAGTCCCTGGAATTTCAATACTGAAATCAGTCCCCAGAACTGAGAACTTTAAATCCTGTGTATTTACTCTATGGACCCCCTGTGTGTCTGGAATAAAGTTTGAATCGAATTGAATTGTGTAAATCAAAAGGAAAGGTGTTGAACTTTAACAACGGTGCAGACATACCCGAGCACTTCCTTGTTCAGGCACAGGTAGAGGCCCACGCACTCTGCGCGGCATTCTTCGTAGGTGGAGGCGATGGTGGAGAATTTGCTGTCCCAGGTCTCACTGCCTACATACCAGCTCGACACCTGCAATATAAAAAATAATTTTGGGACCCACATGGCTTCAGTGTGGATGTCGGACTTCACAGCCTTTCATGTCAGTCATCCGTGACAATATGACATATGACTCCAAATGCAGGCAAGGTTTCAGCATGATCAGAGCCCCATAAACTTAAGATTGTAACGTTTTGAATATATATAATATGTAGATTTCTTTAAAGGATAAAACATATGTGAAACATCTCTCTCTGACACACACAAACTGACCAGTTGTCCAGTCTCTGGGTTGGTAACCTTGGTCTGGTCAAAGTTGAAATTGCCCTTGTCGTCCTAAACAGAGAAACAGAGGGTACAGACCTGTTAGTGTACAGTTTTTACACCTTTGTGACAGCTTTCCCAAGTTCCTCACGAGTCAACTCAAAAGGAAAAAGAAAAATCTGTTTATTATCTACTTCACTAGTTATGTCAAAGAGTGTGCACGGCTGTTGGCTCATCCTTTCTCAAATTTCAGCTATTCTAAAAATAGATTTACTGAGGGTTCGTATTGGTTCAAAGTGCTTATTATTGTCACATTCACATAAACATACAATACAATTCATAGCATTATATGCAGTGAAATTCTTGTACATAAAGTGCAGGAAAATAGCAGGAAATTACAGGTGCATCTGTTCAATTAAATGGGCGAGGTTTATTGTGAATTGTGCTTTGTTGTTTTTGTAGATGCCCCCATATCTACACACTGTGCTGTTCAATTAAATGCAACTACAAGTGAGGCTTATTGTGAATCCTCGACTATGCTACAGACCTTGACAAAGAGTTTACCACTGCCATGACCCAGCAGCTCATGGAGTCCAACCTGCACCTCAAACGATGGGCCTTTCCACTGAATGTACACATCCTGAAACACACACACAGCACAAATACAGACACACAATATGAATGGATTAATTTGAGAGGGTGTGCGACTGGCGGTAATAATTTCTGAGACGGAATTTGGGGACAGAATGGCTGCATAATATGCGGTGCGTGTTCGTGTGTGCACATCACACCTTGTCGTCCTCCTCCAAGAAAGTGAGTTTGTCCTTTTGTGTGGCGTAGGCTACAGCCAGCACGTTGCCAAGCGACACATTCTTAAAGCCCTCTGATTGCCTGATGTCATCGTCTACGCATGCACACACACAGACAGACACACACACACTGTTATCTCAGACACAGCAGAGGGCAAGGCTAGAAGATTGGGCCAAGAAAAGTAGCCTGTGTTGGTGGGTTGTGAATTTAATATTGAATACGTACAGTTGGGGATGTTGATGCCAGCAGGTATTCCACTGCCTGCGAACGTGAGTACGTCGAGCGAGGTGAAGTCCGGTTTGAGGAAGATGTCTTTCTCGTAGTCTCTGGGCCAGGGCAGCTCGGGGAGCAGCACCTCCGCAGAACTCACCAGTTTGGCAAAACGCTCGCTCATAGCCTTGTTCACCACAGCCACGAAGCCTGGTAGCACAGTGGGACATTGTATTTAGTGGTTTTCTGTGTAATAGTTCAAGTATTTGTGAACCACTTTCTGCATACGACGACCCTCGGTTGACTCATTTTCCATGGCAATGCACCATGTGCCAATAACACAGCATCTCATAGAAATACGACAGCCCTGTTTGATCAGCATGGCCAAAGCTCCCATTTGGTAAATATTAAGATGAAGAGTCACCGCTGATTTAAGGAAAAAATAAAACATTAACTGAATGTTATTTTATTTGGCCACTTTTAGCCCTATTCAAACATTGTCGCCTGTAACAACATGATTCATTATGGAAAGGTTCTGGTCCGTTGAAAGGTTTCGATTGAGGTTGAAAGGTTTCAGTCTTTAAGATTTGTTTTTGGGCTTTTTTATGCCTTTATTTGATAAGATAGTAGACTGACAGGAAATGGGGAGAGAGATGGGGAATGACATGTGGCAAAGGTCGTCCGGATCGGGAATCGAACCGGCGACGCCAGCAGGCATCATAGCCTAGTATGTCGTATGCGCCTTGACCACTAGACCAGCGGGCGCCCAGGTTTCAGTCTTTAGATCTTCATCAGGTTTTTCCTGATGAAGGTCTAAAGACCGAAACGTCAACTTAATAATGATCTTTTTTTCGCAAGTTATACACAGTGCGGGACCTGTTTCTTTGATATTTGATATCAAAGATCTTAACAGTGAAGTTATGTTGGAGATGCATCCATCCATAGAACGACACTAGCGGATACGTAACAGTTCAGGGACACAATGGCCAGCCCAGTGCCCTCTATATTTTGCCATTCACAGTAGTACACAAACATCTGTTTCAACTTCACTTCAAAAGGAACACATTCAAAAGAACTGAACAACTCCTACCCAATCCATCTAATCTCGGGTGAGCTCCGATAAAGCCTCACGAGATCTCCTCCTACTCATCTGGTGACATTTAGATAGGATGAAACTGAGTGGAAACTATTTGAAAAGGCCTGCAACTAATGCAAAGACTTTACGGTGACATTAGGGAGTTTTCTACAATATTCTAGTCTATATGTTTGAATTTGGATGCCCCCAGCTGGCTGGCTCAGTAAGCAGAGATCTCTAATCATCTGGCTATGTGACACCAACTCCAATATAGTGGTCCTCCAACTCAAAGAGCAGAGTTACCATTTAGAATCCTGCACATGACATCCATCCTTAGAAAAGTATGCAGAAAATGCCATCTTAAAAACATCTATCACCAAAATATTTGCAGATAAAATGTTCTGATTTCATTGACAGCAGATACCAATCATTGGCTGACCTGGAATTTGCATGCATTGTAAAAGGTCCTTATAATTACGGTTAATGGATTTAGAGTGGCAAAAGACAACTTTGGCTTTTCTTTTTTTTATGCCTTTATTTGATAGGATAGTAGACTGACAGGAAATGGGGAGAGAGATGGGGAATGACATGTGGCAAAGGTCGTCCGGATCGGGAATCAAACCGGCGGCGCAGGCATCATAGCCTAGTATGTGGTATGCGCCTTGACCACTAGGCCAGCGGGCGCCCGGCAAAAGACAACTTAATATTACCATTTCCAAAACTTTTAGGGAGAAAAGAAAAGTAAGGAAAAAGAAAAGTTACCTTCAAACTCTCCTCTGGAGCCAAACGGGTCCCTGTAGCTCTCTATGAAACCTATGTAGCTGAGAAGAACAGATGGAGGATAAGAGAAGATAACAGAAGATTTGAGATGGCAAAAAGAAAGAGAGGTCTTTCTTTATCGCCAATAGATCCAAACCTTTTATCCACATAGTACTATTGGTGACAAACACCTCTGAGAAAAGCAGTGTGCAGACTCTGTACAGTGTATGGATATGCATGTTCTATCTATATTGTTTCAAGACCACCACATTTAGACATGTTGTTGGGGAGGAAAACATTAAGGTGTAAGTAGTAAGTAAGTAAGCCTTGCCGAGCCGTGAGGCCCATAGGGCAGGAGCCTATTTCCTGTTTTTGTAACGTGAGGCAGCTTGATGTACACCCCCTGGACATGACGCTAGTATGTCGCAAGGACTTACCCCCAATCCAAACCTTGAGTTTTGATTCCAGGGTTTTGGAATGACCTGGCTGGCTGGGGATTGAACCCCCGACCTCCCAGTCTCAGGGCGGACACTCTAGGCCACTGAGCTGGCTAGTAGGAGTAGTTCACCCCCAAAACATTCTTATCAATTACACACCCCATGAAGCCGTGAATTCATGGAGATTTTAGGTTTTGTCGCATTCCTAAGAAAAAACTATCTCCATGGTGTGTGTAATTGATAGAAAATACGTAATTTTGGGGGGTGAACTACTCCTTTAAATGGGGGGATGCATAAATAACAGAAAATACCTCAAACTTTACCTCTCAACGATTGGTCCCTTATCTTTGATCCAGTAGCGGGAGCCCTCCTTGTGGGCGTCCACTGAGCCGAAGGTGAAACTGCGGCAGTACTCCTCCAACATGGACCGCTGGTTGTCGTTGGCAGCGTGGGCCTGTCAACCAATCACAGAGTCACAACCGTGAGCATCCGTCGCTCTCAGCGTCGATTGTGAACCAGGCATTGACACTAAGGCTTGCCCACCTGCCCCTGGCAGGTAAATAAAACTTTCGGGCAGGTGAAGTTTGCTTTCAGGTTGCCCGACCGGGCAAGTGCTCATTTGAGAGGGGACGCAACCGTCTACTGTATAAACACTAGGGATGGCCAAATGGAGATTTTTTCTTAACCGATAACCGAAAGGCCTTATCAGTTAATTAACCGTTAACCGTTAAGGAAATGTGTTCAAAAATGCGCTATTTTAGCGATTTAAAAAAAGGGAAATACACACGTTTTTCCCCATAATAAAGTGCCATATTTACACATTAAAAACAATAAAACTAGGAGAAACAAGAATGCAAATGTTTTCTAAAAGAAATGTGTTTTTGCAAAGAAACGGTGGTATTGAAATGATCAGTCTGTAATGTGATGCGCTCTCGCCAGGCACGTGCGCACATACAGCAAAGGGGGCTGGAGCACTTAACTTTTATCAACAGAATTGTCCACCAAAAGGCCCTTCAGCCCATGCCTCTCTAAAATTCTGTGTACTCCCTGTCGGTCGCCTAACAACACAGCAGCAACGAGATGCTCGCATGTAGAGCAATAACTTTCAATCGTATGACTTTTGGAATGGTTGGATCGGCTAAACGTGATGTCCATTTCATTAATTTTCTTCTCTCTCGCCCGTGTTTTGTGTGTGCTGATGCAGCGATCATTGAATTTGCGACTCTGAGCTTTGTTATTTTCGCATATCCTAGCTACTCTGTAACCAAGACGACTTTAGCGTTCCTCACGTCATCAACATGTAACATTAGAAAGTTGTGTTTTAAGCTCTTCTTAAACGGGATTCAATGTGACGGGGGTCTGTTTTGTAAAATCCAATCGACGACGGAGCATTTGTTTCCTGATGAACAAGTCAGCGTGTACGACTCCAAATCAAGCAGCGTCGCAGACTCGCAGTTGCGTGAATGCATGGATGTTACACAGGCATTGGTGTCCAGAAATGTGTGACCACAGCGCGTATAGTTGCATGGTTGATGACTTGATGTTGCGTAGATATTGGTGTACGGGGCTTTTGGTGTGACACATGGGTTGATTTCCTTTTTCTTTTCTTTTTTATCGGTCAAAATTAACCGTTAGTGCTTACCGGTAACCAATTTCTTATCGGTTTAACGGTAACGGTTAGCCGTTGGCCATCCCTAATAAACACAACAAGAGATATCTGTCTAAACACCTGAGCGTGGCCAGCGTGCTCTGTCTTCTGGTCTGTGGACTGTTTAATGTGCTGTTTTTATTGTTGCTACACTTAAAAATATAAAATAACAAGTATGACACCATAGACATATTCAATCACAGCTATGTAGGTATTTGGGATTTGGAGGTATAATGAGGTATGACATTTTTCTTATCGCACAGCCCCAGAAAGTAAAGAAATAAGTGTTAAATTGAGCTGTAATTAAAATCTTACCTATCATTTTATAATGGACGATTTACTTTTCGGGCAAGTGGGCATGACCTTTGGGCAAGTGCCCCTGAGACCCTAGTGTCAATCCCACAGTGATTTTACTTTGCCTTAACCCATTTAGGCCTGGGCATATTGAATGCTTTAACATTTGAAAAATAGCAGATATACAAGCTCACAGCGTGGCACCAAGTGCCGCGCTGTGAGCTTGTAGATCTGCTATTTTTGAAAAGAGTTGTGAAAATGTGTACAAATCTTTGAATATATGTATTTTCAAAGCGAACGTTTGTAACTCAAATTTTGCTTCTGGGTGGTCCCTGGAACTAAATATTTTGAGATGGGGGTCCGTGGCCAAATAAATATCAGTTTGGGGGTCCTTCACATGAAAAGGTTTGAGAACCACTGACATAGTAGTCTCTCAAGAACAGACCAACTGAGCTCCAGTTAAGTGAAAAGGACCTTTTCTTTGACGATGGCTGGCCAGATTGTTGACATACAAACATCGGTTTTTCAAAAAATCTTATTAGGTTTCAAAAGACACTTATAGAATCGGGTCAAAATTCTAATTTTCACGATTTTTCAAAAATAGCAGATCTACAAGCTCGCAGCGCGGCACTCGGTGCCGCGCTGTGAGCTTGTATATCTGCTATTTTTCAATAGTTAAAGCATAAAATATTGCGTCATAATGTGTTCAGGCCTAAATGGGTCAAGTTATAAAAGCCCTGCTCTTTCACTGACCTGTGCTTGTTGGAGGTAGTGGCTGACCTTCTCCATGAGAGGAGCGTAGTCGCCTCTTTTCACCTGGAACTCCTTGCCATCGAACGTGAAGTTGCCACAGCGCGACGCGCATTCCCCCTCTGTCGCGGAGTCTGTAGAACCAGATCACAGATATTGTTTTCACAAACACACAAAAGTGTGGGAAGAATGTTGAATTAGGAAAACGAAAAATGTAAAAAAAAGACAATGACAGAGGTTAAAACGAGAGATCAAAAAGACATGCCGAAACCAAGTTGCATGTGTGCTTGATCCAAGAATACATCATGACACAGGAACAGAAATATCCACCCAACAAAATGTCTCCTGTTAAAAAGATGTTTAATTGGCAGAAGTGGTCAAGTTTCGTGCCACAAAGTCTCTTCTGAGGAATCCCGGGAATCTCAGACTTCTGACCTCAGAAGTTAAAAGGAAGACATAAAATAAGTGGCTTGACTGAAGAATATACATCTTTGGCCAGTAGAACAAAACGTATACAAATTAAGTCAGATAAATTGTATATACGCAGTTGTTATTCAATGCAGATGACCGCAATTATTATGCTAAATGTGGCCGACTTAATAAACCACTAAAACCCATTTCATACGATGGTGTCACACAAAAATATCAATTCTACATGCTCACATCACATCGCAGGGCGACACGTTTTGGAGCTTGTAGATCTGCTGTTTTTGCTATTTTGTAAAGTGTTTTAAGATGTATAATGACAAGGCCATAATAGGATGCCAGGTTGAAAGTGGTAATTTGTGCAACCATGATAAAACACAAGATTAAATGCGCTGACCTTTCTGGACAGCCGATGCCAGGCGCACCTCATAGCAAGCCTTTCCTCCATTCTCCCTCTTGAACAGACGGGTGTTGTAGGCAGATAGGTTCTAGAGACAGAACAAAAACATACTTTTTAAAGGAGAAATAATTCAAGGAGACTTACATGACAGGATCAAAGGTGGGAGAAAGCGTTGGGAGTTCTCCATCGTCAATTCGTCATGGGGGACCAAAAGAAAAGTTCTACAAAGAAGACTTTGGATCTCAGTGGGATGGTAGCATCTTGAGACAGACTGTTGGCTCAGACAATTTACAAACGCTTCCGCCACAGTCTGCACAACAGACTGTAAAGCAGGTGCCATCCTCTCACCACTTTCATTTCGTCTTTAGAAGTCGAATACATTTCTCCTGTGAATCTAATTAGTCAAAGCATATCTAGGCTGCTGCTTGGCTAGCTGGATGAGATATTTCTTAACTCAGAGCTGGGCTGGGCAACCACCTCTTTTTGATCTACCTTGTGATCAGATTGGGCTATTGAGGTGATCAGTTGAGTTATCAAAAACAACCGCCATTAACCATTAGTGTTTGATGTACATAAAGCCTTTCTCCCCAGTTAGCCAGAATGTATCTTACCTTTCTTATTCATATTAAATTATTGACTCATTCTTTTTTAGGTTTTATTACCAAATGATTTACTTATTATATGCTTGCATCAATTTAATCAGCAGCCTACAATGAGACGTAAAAGAAGCAACAGTGGTTCTCATTGTCTGGCACCACACCAGTGCTTGGAAAACGGCCAAGTGATCCTGGACCCGAAAAGCTTGCCCACCCCTCTGTTAACTGAAAGAGGAGACCAGAAGTGGTCTGTCAGAGCCCCTGCAGTTGAATTCTGGTCAGGGGTGCGTTGTGTTCTGTGGTCGACATTCTATCCAGTATGAGGCTGTGGATGCGGACATGCTTTGTCAGGTTGAAAAGAAAGAAGAGAATTCCTTTGGAAAAACGTGGCTTGAATTTGGCTGTGGTGGATGAAGCAGTGACTATTCAGAGGGACCATAGCCTGATTTCAGACTCAGCTGATGCTTGAGTCTGACACTGTGCCCTATTATGAACGATTTACAGAGGAGGGACTTTTGTGCAATCACTTTTGTGATCAACGTGATCGCGGTGTGTGTGTGTGTCTGTCTGTGCCAGTGACTGCTTCCACACAGAATTGCAACCAGAAACATGTAATCAACATTAACAGCTTGGTGAAATCAGGGCATGCGTGTGTGTGTGTGTGTGTGTGTGTGTGTGTGTGTGTGTGTGTGTGTGTGTGTGTGTGTGTGTGTGTGTGTGTGTGTACGCCTGCCTGCTGTGTGAACTTCGTTCGAATCGTTTCAACTGCTGCGCAGATTGGATATTCATTAAACCCACCTCCACCTCCCGCGCTCATCTCATTGGAGGAGCCGCAATTTTGGTTTGCTAAACTGCCAATTCATTCACTCAGCTCCAGACCAGAGAAACAGTCCACTCTGAGAGTGGGCGGGCTATGGGCTGGAACCAGGCCAGAGGGACCAGGTAGGATGTAAAGGGCTTGCTGGCTGCTGACCTGTGAGTCCAGGAACTTTTGGGCCAGCTCAGCGTCCTCCAAAACACAGTTTCCTGAGAAATAGGTGGTAATGCCCTGTATCACACAAGAGGAAAGAGACGTTAGAATCCATACCAGGTAGTTAGAATACATATTTTTTTTTAAAAAGGTAGGGTAAGTGATATCTTTTGGCTAAAACCTAAACATTTGTTAAAAATTAAAGAACTATTCTGTTAGTAATCACTGCTATATAGTGCTTGTTCAGTAACAGGAGTCTCCCGTCCCTCCAGCTCTTTAGCAAAAACAAAATACATTTCCAGGTGGTTTGCACATTTTGAGAGCGTTCCAGTTCCAATTATGTCTGCTCATTTCTTTGTGTCATCACTTCCAATTCCACTTGTTTAGTCTGTATCTTGTCCGAGTTCTCCATCCTGATTGGATAAAAACTGGTATACCGACCTGAAAATATGTTTATTGTTTAATTAAGAGTCTCCAAGAAACGTGGAGATTCCCATTACTGAACAAGCACTCTATAGCAATTTATCACTTAATTTAACCAAAGAAAATCACTTACCCTACCGTTAAATATAACTCATTAATAAATCCCTCACAAATACAGTGACATTCATTTAACCGTTACCTTGTCCCCCAGGCCCAGCTGTTTCAGTTTGTTTTCTAGAGAGTAGAGGAGAGAGGAACAGCTGTCCCACAGAGCCTCCATTTCACTGGGCTGGTCCTTAAACGCCTGGCTGGCCCACACCAGAGCCTTCAGCTTGTCCTGAGTTACACGAATCACACATGCAAAGAAATACATGTAAGAGACACACAGTAATGCAAAATATTACTACCATGTCAGAAGCAATTAGGAAACTGAAGACAGTACTCATGTACAGAATGGGGACAGGCTACAGACAGAAAGGCCAATAAAATGACATACTGTACTGAGCACTTAATATAATACTATACTCTCTAGTTCAGTGTTTCTCAACCACCTTGCCTGGGGACCTTTGGTGTGCCCCAGAGAAGGGTCAAGTGTGCCCCTTGAAACTGCTTGAAAGCCAGTATTGTATTTATCATTTTAAAAATGATTTAAACTAGTGAAAACAGCCGATCTACAAGCACACAACGCCTCGCGGTGCGAGGCGTTGTGTGCTTGTAAATCTGCTGTTTTCACTACTGTTGTGCGACAGCCTTGTATGATGAAGCAGGGCTTTACTTTGCAAAGAAACGTACAAATTTGAAACTTGGAGATACAAGGTTTCTTCCAGACAGTGACGATATTTACACCCCCGTATTATATTGGTGCCCATGAATTCTTAGGACATGAAAAGTGTGCCCATGCAGAAAAAAGGTTGAGAAACACTGCTCTAGATCCTCTCTAGACTCTGCCTCGGTACCTTGGGGAGGTTGGGGATGAACTTGGTGTCTCCAAATGACTTGTAGTTGCCCATGTTGGCGTACAGTCCCGCTGCATAGACCAAGAAAGCCTGGAAGATGAATGCAGACAAACATTACAGTATGAAGACCTGCCACAATTATTACATAATCCCCTGATCACAATTATTTGAGATGACCTCGATTATTTTTTTGCATAAATCATCACAATCTGAAGAATCAAAAGAGAAATTATCATTGATTTTCAAACTTCAAAATAAATAAATAGTGGAAAGAGCAGATCTACAAGCTCATAATGCGTCACACGTTTTGAGCATGTAGATCAGCTATTTGCATCTCAAGAATGCGGATCTACAAGTGGATTTTTTTGTTTGAAAGCTGTGAACAGTGTGCACACACTCTGTGCATGATCTAGGCATGGGCGTGCATGATCCGTGCACTTTTTTTCTTCAAGTATTAAGTTATTCAATTATGTAAGTTATTTGTCATATCATATCGTTTATGAAGCCTAAAAGCCAAACAGAAATGTTATTTATATTCATCATGTTCCAATGAGAACCACGATGGAGGGTGGACTCACCTGGTACTCTTCAGGGCTGAGTCCGGCCGCTAAGGCAACCTGCTCCAGCTGAGCAGGCGTCTGATTGCGAAAGATTCTCTGCAGCAGGACGAAGATGTCGGTGGATTCTGGTGAGGTCTGCAGCAGCACCGCCAGCCCGCCGTACCTAGAGCCACAGTTTTAATGTGTCATTCTATGTGTATCATGTGTACAGTGTGCCAATCAAACACCTAAACATCCTTATTCTTGTCCATCTCTAAATGGGTGAGAATTCGGTAGAAAAGAAAATAGCTGATTTGGTGTAAGGGAAAAAGGAGGGGGCCGAGGATAGACCCCTTGGTCAAATGAAGTTTATAGGATTTAAGTGGCTAGATAATATATTAACAACCCATTCTGTGCCCCAGAGATTAACGGATTAAAATGTCCAGAGTGCCTCTCGCTGGCCCCATTAACGGCCTGTCTCTTATTTTGAAGGCCAGAAGTCCATAGCGTTAACACTTCCGGTCTGACGTCATCGCGTCATGATGTCATGACGCTCATCGTCCACGTGGTGTTGTGTAATGGCGGAACGGAGCTTTTCAACATGTTTTATTAGCGATCATCTATTGCCATCCTCCCACTTGAAAGTGTTGTTTTGAGATAATGGACATTAAAGGAGTAGTTCACCCCCAAAATGACTTTTTTCCTATTGATTACTCACGCCATGGAGAGTAGAGTTCAATAATATTTTTTAGTTTTTGTCACATTCCTAAGACATAAATGTGATAACAATAAATTTACCCCCATTGATTCCGGATGGTGACCCGTTTCGAAACGGGTCACCATCCGGAATCAATGGGGGTAAATTTACTCAAATAAAAATTTTGTCTTAGGAATGTGACAAAAACTAAAAAATATTATTGAACTCTACTCTCCATGGCGTGAGTAATCAATGGAAAAAAAAGTCATTTTGGGGGTTAACTACTCCTTTAAAGATGAGATTCCCCGTCTGCCTCAATGTTATGGGATTACTATTTTGTGCTCGTGGATCCGTGATGATGAGAAATCAGTGACGGAGATCGGCTCGGAACCTTCCGCCATTGTACCCGGTAGGATAACCGCCGTTACAGTAATATATTACTTTTCGCGAGTATACTCGGGATCGGCACTCAGGCTACTCGAGTACTTTTCACGAGTATTCTCGGGAATGGCACTAAATCGGTTAAAAGAACCAAGAAACCAAGAAATAGAAAAAAAAAATCATTCATAATAATGTTAAACGTTGAAAGATTCAACATCAGGTCACCAAAAGCTGATCATTCTTAAGAAACATCCTAAATGTGTATGGGTAAATGGCAGAAATAACACCTGAAATGCCCACCTTCATTTATTTTACCATTAGAAAATGCAAGATATTCAAATAATTAAAGATATGCAATACAATTTGTTATTAAACTACACCTTTTACAAGTATACACTACTGATCCATTATCACTTATCAGCAGCCCCAGAATTTGGAGAAGGGACAACATTTACCAGTCCCAAGTTTGAATTTGCTATGCTTTGCATCGTACCATGCTGCACGGGAGAGGTAATGGGAGTACAGCTTCTCTCGCGGTGAGAGTAGCTGGAAGGCCTCGCGGCAGTCCAGCGCAGAGATGCCGATGTCATTAGGGAGGTAGTACTGGGAGTCCACCATCTTCAGGGCTGCTGGATTTAACACTGGTAAGGAGGAACTGAAAGCACAACAGAGGGAGGGAGGGAGGGAGGGAGGGAGGGGGGTAACCAGATGAAACGAGAAGGATGATGAGTTGAGTGGAAGGAGAAGAAGATAGTGCAGGAGTAGGGTGACCATATTTTCAGCCACTCAAACCGGGACGCAAAACACTGTTGCCTAAAACTGGGACCCTAAAAGCAATGCGCACGTTACCGCGCACGCGCGTGCCCATTCTCTAACGTTTGTGCACGCGCACACACGCACCGCAGGGTTGCAAACAGGCAGTGAGTGATTGACAAACAGCCTCAGCGTTGAATTCAGACACGCAATGAATTTGTTCCTTTTTACTGATTGGTTAGGTGAGCATGTTTTCATGAAAAGAACATGATAAATGTCTATGCAACCACTGAAAACAGCTACTATTATTTTAATTCTGGCGAAAACCGGGATAATTTTGTAGTGAATGTTGAAAACCGGGACATATTAGTGTTTTAGAGATATTTGTCGGGACACCAGGACACGTAGCTTGAAAACGGGACTGTCCCGGGTAAAACGGGAGGTCTGGTCACCCTATGCAGGAGACAAGGAGAGGAACACAGGGTCAAAGGGGACGATAAAAAAACAGTTAAAATGTCTCCATCTTAATTAGTCCAGGCGCCCCCGCCACCCCATATCTTTTCTGAGCAGGTGTCACACCTCTCACACAAAACAGACATCCTGATCCCAAAACCCCAAGTTCACACCTCGCCGACGCTTTAGTGTCATAACAGGGTGTTTTAACAAAGAAAAAGGCCTGTATGCATATCAATAGACCTGTATAGTAGGTGTTGAGCGACGTACACGTGAGGTCTCTAGATAAGCGACCCACCAAATCACCAACCAAATCACCATTGTACCACTGGATGTCTCTAATCATCAGCCAGCAACACTAGTAGACATTACATGTGATGTTTGCTTATGATCAGTGTAAGCCTAGCCTCAAGTGATAGGGTGTTTGCCTTGTATTGCAACCTGTAAGTCACAATTCCTTCCATAGACAAACAGCCCTCTTCATGAGAAAGAAACAAGTGATTGTATTTAATGGCATCAATCAACTCACCAATATTGCACCTCAACTGTGACTGACCGTTTAAGCTGTCCTCTTTGTATGGGCAAGCATTTGGTCTCACAAAATTCCGCAATTGCCGTTAAACACAATCAGATTGGGACTTTTAGATCTCATGATGAATTGAGCTGACTATGGAAGCAAGTGTGACTTATGTTGCAGGTTGTACAAGGCAAACACCCTCTGGGTCGCTTGTGCAGCTCATCGGCCTAGAGCAGAGTCTGGGAGACACAGAAACAACTATCTGAAATATAGAAAGTTTAGTGTATCCACACAGTAAAACTCTATACAAATCTGGAATCAATGGACCCTTACGGGTCCATCTCGTACCATTATTTTGTTAGAAAAGGATGAATGAACAATGAGGATTTTACTGTGTGCACAAAAGGTTCTGACCTCATCTATGAATAATTAACATCAAGACCTACTGTAACTGCACATACAGTATGAAACAGAGCTGCTACATTTAAATGCATTTCAATCTGAGTTGTTTTTTCTTATACAATTTAAACTGTATTGAGAAAAAAACAATGCTGCAATTTGTTCCAACAGCTTTATACCCTGTACTTATAAAAGGACACAATGCGACATAGCTCTGTTTACACAATGCTGTACCCCTAGCATCAACTGTTTTTATTTTATTTTTGACACTTGATTTGCCAGTGTAAACGTATGTTTTCTCAAGCCAAAAGCTCATTTGAATTGAATACAGGCATGCTATGATTGACCACCTGCTCTACAAAGAAGCTAACAGTTACAAACATTATAAGCTGGTGGTAGACAAAACAGCTATTCATTTCTACTGTAAATCATTGAAAATAAACATATAGCTACTACATAAGCTATATGTCTAAGATGCCATTTCTAATCACCCAGAACAGCATTGCTTTTGCTTTTGGTTTCTACACGTTATCGTTATGCTGCTGGAGAGAGAGACGGCTAACGTTAGCAGGCATGCTAAACTCACAGCTGGCAAGCAATGAGAGAACTTTATCAACAATAACCGTGGTGAACAATCACCCCCATCATCAGACACTTCCCATGCGATCCGCTTATAGCTGCTATTTTATACACAGTTAATTTGAACGTCTATCTCCAAGTTAAACATCATGAACTTAATAACTTACTGCCTGAGAGTTTCTGTCAATTTGCAGTCTCACGCTCTCTACACTCGCTTCCTGTATTCATTCAACGCAAGACTCGCCCCTCAGCCAATCATATCCACAGACCGGTCGATTGACAGACAACACAAACCAATCACAATCTAAATAAAACATACAACAACCTTGTCCCTGAAACTACTGTTTTTCCCTACGTAATATGAGACGTGCGTGTACATAATTGCTCCATTCTGCCCAGTAACAAGCGTTATTACATAGTAATTACATAGTAATTACATAGACATGCAAGTGAAGGTCAAGCCTCTAAACACATATCGGTGTGGAGATTAAATAATTACTAGGTTCGCGTCCATATACAGGCAGTATAAGACGAGGTGGCCGAGTGGTTAAGGCGATGGACTGCTAATCCATTGTGCTCTGCACGCGTGGGTTCGAATCCCATCCTCGTCGACAGCCTTTTCCATTTTCCTCTTGTTGTTGCTGATCTGACCACGAAGCTGCCACGAAGCGCCTGCAACAACATTGTCCACTTGTTTATGAAACTGATAACAACAGTGGCAGACCGACCGCACCGCACGCTCTCGCGATGTTATATGAGAACTTCCGTCTGTGAGCTTCAGGCAGTACTGCTTGTCAACCAGTAGGTGACGTCATACCCAACAGGCTGCTCCAAGTCTGGTTACCAAACACTGGGTCGGGACCCTTTTGTGGGTCACGGACACATTTTTATGGGTCCCTTAATTTTAAGTTCCCTATGATTTTTTTTTGTATTATTATTATTTCTAAAAAGAAAAAAACATGTTCAAAGATTTGAAAACAAATATAAGTAGTGAAAATAGCCGCTCTACAAGCTCACAACGCGGCACGAAGCAACGCCTTGTGAGCTGCTGTTTTCACTGCTCTTTTGGGTCACGGGCTAAAAAGTTTGGGAATCACTAACCTAGGCGGACTCATTCAGCTCCAAGTATAAATGCCAGGATCCCGAGGCTAAGAAAACACAGACAATGTAACTTTAGATGACAAAAATGCACATTAAATTAAGTGGTGTGTGTATTTATCCATCCTCTCCTGCATGTCCTAGACTCCTAGCATGTGCGCACCGAGTGACGGCTTTGATCTTTTCACACCAACAAATGGTCCACCAAGCGAGCAGTAGGCTAAGCACAAAAATCAATAAGTGACAAGTGTGATGGCTAAATATGGCAGAGTCATTTCAATTTAGCTTAGTAACGTGTAGTAGGCCTAATAATAATACATCAGACTCACTTATAAAGCGCTTTTCATGGTACCCAGAATCGCTGGAAGACCGTTTATAAACCGTGGAAGGATCGAACATAGGCTCTACATTGCAGATCTACAAGCTCAGCGTGTAGCTAGCATCCACACCACGCTATGCGGCTCATTTAGAGTCACACACATAGTACAGTTTTAAACAAAAGCTGTTCTTGATATAACCAAATTTACAACGACCTAAGCTAGTCGAGGGGTCGCGACTCGCAAGTGTCATAATGCCAGAATGACAGCACTCGAAGTGTAGGGAGTCCATTGGAACCTCCAACTCTTTATTTCATTTAATTGATTGGGTGTATCGTGTACAAATCACTACATACCGTAATTGTTGCTGCTTTCCAAAACAATTCTGCCTTCGGTGCTTCGTGTTCTCAGACCACGCTGCAAGACAAGTGCTACTCAACTGCGTAGTTTAGTTTTCGTAAGTTTCGTTTCTTGGACTTCTGGGAAATTTAGCACAAGTTCGAACAACCTAACCATAGATATGAACCTAACACCCTAACACCCTGTAATGACCAGGTAGCTACCATAGGTGGCGCCCAAGACTACACCAATGTCGATATTGGGGCGGGGGGCGGGGAGGATTAAAGTGATCCCGACCCTGACTAATACGACAAATATGCCTTAATACATTATAATAGTCCTCTATATTTACAATGTAAAATTAAAAACACCTTAAATATTTTATTTCTCCTAGAAATAACGAATCACTCAATAGGGGAAATGCCTGTCGCACGTTGATGATGTCATAAATGTCATGTGTGATCTATCCCTATGGAATTTACGGCATTCATGTGCAAAAAACACATTTGAAATATTGATTTGATGCTCATATTAACCATAGGAAATATTAAGTTTGTTTTTATTTTCACATGCATGCCATAAATTCCATAGGAATAGATCACACATGACATTTATGACATCATCAACTTGCGACACTGTTAAGTTAAAGATTAGCTATTTCTAGAAGAAATAAAATATTTAAGGTGTTTTTAATTTTACTTTGCCGTTATAGAGGACAATTATAATGTATTAAGGCATATTTGTCGTATTAGCCAGGGATCACTTTAAATATAGATGCCACATTTACCTAAATAGGCTAGGCCTAGTGATTATCAAATTATCACTGAATCATTGAGTTGTTCTGACTAGCGAAAACAATCACGTCTTATACAATATTTAAACATTGTGCTATGTAACAGTTTATTGATTGATTGAAGAATTTATTTGTAGGTTGCATAGGAAAAAGTACAGTTTCATGACAGTGCTGATCACTGGTAGGCCTACAGTGCAGCAGATGTCTTTTTCAGAGCATCACCATCGGAGTGAGTGGGACTTGACTTGATTGCAATCTAGAGGGAAATCAGTAACTCAATAATAGCTTTACCATACATTGGTAACACAAGTGCTGGGTTTATTTCTTTGTTGAAAATGGTGCCTCTTTGGCCACTATAGACAACGTCTTTAGATGTTATCTTTATTTTATTGAAAGGGTTAAAAAGTACGAAGGTTTGAAGAAATCAAATCAAACACATGCATTCTTTTTCTTCTGCAGCTTCTGCAAAAAAGGTCTTCTGTTTCTTAGAAAATATATTCCATGGTCATCATCATCTTTCTCTTTGTTTGTGGAAAAATCCCATGTGGGTTGAGGGGGGCCGTTTGAGGCGTGAGGGTTGGTTGGCTGTGGTATATCATGCAGTGAAGGGAAACCTATGCCGATGGGTGTCTGAATGTCTGTGTGTTTAGTGGTTTACTGTGAACATTGGTTTATTTATTAATCAAAATGGGCTCATCTGACACCACTTTGTGGTGCATTTAAAATGAAATGGAATGACAACAATAACCTTTTACTCCCTCCACTCTAACATGCATTTCATATATTGAGTGTGCTAAACGCAGGGGTCTTCAACGTTTTTTTAGGCCAAGGGGCCCTTAGCTCAGAGAGAGATGAAGCAGGGACCCCGACACTATATACAATTGTGTTGCAGATTATATTTATTCACAGATTTCAGATAGCTTCATAGATCTGTTTGACAGCACTATCATCAGTGATCGATCTACAAGCTTAAGTCACAGCATTACACATTGCAAAGCTCGTAGATCTGCTATTTTTGACGAAGGTTCCTCCCAGAATAGGGATGCTATAGGTTCAAGTTGTTCTATTACACAAAGATTTGGTGGCCCCCTCTGTAGTCATTCTGAGGACCCTGGGTCCCGGAAACCACGTTGAAGACCCATGCGCTGTGTGGCAGCGGGGTGCGAGTACAACTTTCTTCCAGAAGATGCCCCCACCACTTTTGGAAAGAATCGTAAAAGCCCCGTTTTCACAAGCTTTGAAATAAAGTCAATGGACCGCTCAGAAAAAGTTCAGAAAAGGCTAAGGTATGGCAACATGACTGGTGTCTTGCACGCGCGCAAGACACCAGTCATGTTGCCATACCTTAGCAACAGGCATGATATATTTATTTTAAGAAGAAGTACATATAATATATAATTATATACCTATAATATAATATAACCTTGTTAAAGTGACCATTTTGTAAAATTTTGCATTTGTATTTATTTTACTGTAATTTACCAACATAATAACCCGCACAGATAGACAAAGAGACATTCATGGATTCACATTTAGAACTAACTTTTATCTTCCCCCCCTGGACCCAGGGTATATGGCAGCTGCATACCCCTGCCATACCCAATTGACGCCCCTGCTTTTGAGGCCCAGGCATGCATCTCATATCAAGGTTGAGACTACCACCCCCACCCCGCCCAGCAGACCGGCCTTCAGACTAGCTTCACCTCTTGCCACGCAGTTTTCTTTTCTTTGCCACGTTTTCATATTTTTGGTATGTTTCATATTTTAGACCATGTATCTCCCTGCCAAACCATGAGGAATATGACACCAGTGGTCTTCTCAGTTCTCACTGAGGAAAAACAACATGTATCATTATGCTAATACAGTTCTTTGGTACTGGCCAACGCAGCGGTCGCAACTCATTGGCTTGTCCAGCTCACGCCCGCTCTCCCTCTTCCGACCCTCAACGTTGCACAAAGCAGCCCAAATTGAGGAAGATGAAAGACATTTCGTTTCCAAGTGCAATTAGAAATCAGGCCTATTTTCATGTGGCTCATGTGTTAGCTCCATGTCCCTCACATCCCACCATGGAATGTTTACACAGTTAAACGCACGCACGCACGCATGCACGCACGCACGCACGCACGCACACACACACACACACACACACACATACACACACACACACACACACACACACACACACACACACACACACACACACACACACATACACACACACACACTATGACACTCGCTTCCTGACTGTCCCCATATTCTGGTTATCTTTTATTGCACCACAGTTGCATAAGTTCCTATCAATCACACAACATTTCTTCAATTTATTGATTTTTATTGAAATCTAAACACATGGAGTGTATTATTTACAGGGGTGTGTGCAACAAAAACGTAACAAAAAGAGAGAAAAGAATTGCAAACCTAGAAAGTTATCCTCAAGTATCTGAATCAGCCAACAGTATATCCAATGGTAGTTTTACAACTGCTCCTCCGCCACTAAGGTCAGGACATTTAAACAGACATCATGAGTGTTCCACACAAAGTACGTGCGCGCATGTGTTTGTGAGTGTGTGTGTGAGAGAGAGGATTTTGTTTCTTTTTTTTTACTGTGTGTGTGCGTGTGTGTGTGTTTGTTTATTTTAAGGGTTCATGCTCGGGGCTTGCTGTCCCGCCCCTCAGGGGGAGTGGCGGGGAGGATCCAGCGGTAGCAGTTTGAGAAGCTCTTGCTCTTGTCCACAGCGCAGCTGGTGCAGTAGACGATGCCGAGAGCTAGCATCACTACGATGAACACGCACAGAGGCACCAGCAAGGCCACCAGCAGCCAGCTCTTGTCGTGCTTCCGCTTGCCTGTGGTTGACCCGGCCCCGTCACCAGTAATGTCCTCTGTGCCCGCCGCCCCGGCCCCCGCGGCCCTGGCCACAGTCTCAGTGCCCGACCCGGCCCCGTTCCCGGTCTCGGTTCCAGCCCTCGTGCCCACTTTTGTGCCCGCTCTCCCCCCCACCTCTCTAGAGCCCGACTTAAACTCGGCCTCGTTGTCTAACTGGTCGCTGTCGTACCGCGTCGGAGGCGTGACCGTGTGATGCCGCTTGGGGGAGAGGGCGTCCCATTGGTTTAGATGATCGTCTGACCCATAGGGTGGAGGCGGGTCAGTGGTCAGCTCATCTGGGGGCTGTGTCAGCCATTCAGAGTCAAAGTCAGGGTCGACTTCAAAGCTAGGGTCAGGGGTAAATGAGCTGGACCAGGGGAGGTCGTGGTTCGGGTTGGAGTCTGAGTTGGGGTGAGAGTAAGGGTCATGGTTGGGGTGTGAGTCGACGTTAGGGTTGAGGCCGGTGTCACTGGGGTCAGGGGTCAGAGTGGAGTACTCTTCATCCTCAGGGGAAGGCTCACAGGAGAGTCCGTCTGCCTGAGGCTCATATCCGGTGTCACAGTAGCACTGGTAGCCTCCCATGAAGTTGAGGCAATGCTGCTGGCAGGGCGACTCGCCCGCGCACTCGTCGACGTCCACGCACTCCCCTCCGCTGTCCCGCTCGTAGCCCGGGATGCACAGGCACGCGAAGGACCCCACCGTGTTCTCGCAGGGGCCCTCGCAGCTGCCCTCGTCGAGGCACTCGTCCACGTCCACGCACTCGCCCTCGTCGTCGGGCTGGTACCCGGGGTGGCAGGCGCAGTGGAAGGTCCCCGGCGTGTTGACGCAGAGCTGCGGGCACGGCTGCTGGCGGCACTCGTCCACGTCGGAACAGCCGCGCCCGTCCGGACCCACCTGGTAGCCGGGAGGGCAGGTGCAGCGGACGCCCCGCGGCGTCTCCACGCAGTCGTACTCGCACCCCGCCGCCACGCAGGCCGGGCTGACGCGGGGCTGGTCGGTGGAGCCGGAGGTGTCGGCTTGAGACATGTCGGGGGCTTCGGTCTGGCTGAGGGGGTCGGGCTTGCAGCTGTACCTGTCCTCGTCCAAGATGAAGCCCTCGGAGCAGTAGCAGTAGTAGTCCGTGTCCGTACTCTGGCAATAGTGCTCACACCCGTGGTCAGTGCCGCACCAGTCTTGGCTTTCGAGGTCGACGTCGGCCGAACAGAGGGGCCCGTCTCTGGACCAGCCCACCGTCCCGTCGTCCCTCTCCATGCACAGGACGGTCTCCTCGGTAGGAGTTTCGAGATCAGAGTCATCAACCGCGGGGCAGGGCATGGCGCCTACGGACCCGAAAGGAATGTGTGTCAACAAGGTGCTGACCAGGTGAAAGGGGGTGGTGTATACGGCTGCTCCTCCGCCCTCGTCGTCCAAGGTGTGACACATCCCTCTGTAGTTGTACTGGCAAACGTAGCCGTCCAGCGCCAGGCCACAGGAGCCGTCCAGCCACCGGAAATTGTCGCTGCTCTCGCGGGTGCTCTCGGAGGTGAGCACCGTCATGGCCACGCAGCGAGGGGCCGCACAAGCCCCCGGTGCCTCATCACGGAGCCAGTTAGTGTACTGCCCATCCTGGTCTCCTGTTAGACACATAGACAAGAAAAAAACAGGGTCAACAGCAATCTACCATCCATCTCTCTCCCTCCTCCTCACGCAATTTCCTTCACATCTTCTGTCTTACGCTTTTCACTAGGACTGAGGGGCGTATGAGGTATGAGTCATAGTAGTGTATGCCTATAACCAGTATTGAGTTAGGATTGCTAATGAGTAAATCAGAGCCGGGGGGTTGCGGTTAGGTCAGGGACGAGATTGAATTTCCTCCTGTCTCGTCTGTGGTCCCTGTCAAAGTGAAGGGTTAATGCATTAACCATGCAGTAAGTGCTGACCCCTGGAGGTTGACCTGGGTGATGGCCAAAGTTCTGGTATAGAGGTTATAGACAGGGTTCAATTTAAAGTACTTCAAGCTACTGAAGCATGGCACCTCAGTCTCCCTCTACTACTGGATTGGTTTATATTTTGCCATATTTGTAAAGATTTTTATTTTTTAATCTTTTTTAAGAAAGTGATACATAAAAGTGGAGGACATCTCTAAGTGAATCCTTTCAAGAATCCACCCAAACAATGAATTATGCCCTGTTAATAAAATCAAAGTTCATCGGTTAGTCAATTAACATTTTGTCTAGATTTGGCCCCCCATTAAAGTGATAGTTCACCTATTTTTTACATAAAGCTGTGTGAAATACTTGCCATTAAAACAGTGGTTAAAAATGTATTAATTGATTACCAGAGTCCCGTGGTCAGAGTTCTGGTCAGTTCCTAATGAATATTAAGTAGTTCCAATGGGGTGGGGGCCATTTGGCGTGGCCCAATCATTGAAAATAGATTAATCCACAAAACTAGCGTAATTTGTATTGTTGGCCTATTTCTACCATATAGATCGAGGTTTCGTTCTGATCAGCTGCCTGCAAAGCATCTTGTTTTGGGGAAATACGTTGCAGCGGCGTAGTGATACTGGACACAAAAAATAGTACCATGTGACAGAGGGGTCAAAGTTGAACGAAAGTTGGTCTATTTGGTAGAAATAGGTCAACAATACAAATGAAGCTAGTTTTGTGGATTCATCTATTTTTAATGATTGGGCCATGAGCCCCTGCCAAATCACCGGAACTACTTTATATTCATCTAAAACTGACCAGAACTCTGACCATGTGACTCTGTTAATGGATTAATACATTTGTAACCACTATTTTAATGGCAAGTATTTCACACAGCTTCATGTCAAAAATAGGTGAACTATCCCTTTAAGCTGTCAAAAGGTCAGACCCCGTCACCGGGATATTCTATCAGCAGCAATTCCCTGTCTTGTTCTGATTTCTCAAAGCCATAGGCCTCATCAAAGGTCAAAGATGAAATACTGTGCCTGTGACCCAGACGAATCCCCGCAGCGGCCGGGTGGTGGAGCACTGGCGTGGCGGCCGGTGGAGTCCGATCCAGAGGCGGAGGCGGGCCCGGCTCCCCTGCGGCTCCACGGACGACAGCAGCTCGTGGACCACGCCTGCCGCGTGGTCGTCGTGCACCGTGGCCAGGGTCCCGCCGCGCTCGCGGCAGCTGCGGCCGGCCTCCCGGAAGGTCCTCTTCTGGACGAAGACGGCGTAGCATCCCTCGGGGTGGCAGATCACGTCGCGCTCGGCCAGATGGGACTTCCCCGCCGGCTGGTCGCCCTCCGTCTCCCCCTGCCGCTGCAGCCTCTGGCCGTGGCTGCCGGGGGCCACGCAAACACACAGCAGCCACAGCACACACAGGAGACTCATACTGCTGCTGCTACTGCTGCAGCAGCTGCGATCACTGGATATCCTTCTCATCCTCCTCCAAGACATGAGGAATGAACTAAAACAACATCCAAATGAAAGTCCTGCCTTGTCCTAATAAACCGAAACCCGAGGCTAATTATGGTTGACTCTAGCGAAAGCCCTAAACCCTGAAGCAATCAACAAAACTAAAACAAATCCCAAAGGCAAACCAACCAGCTCTCAATAAATAAACAAAGAGTATTTTGGATTTCCTGACCTCAACAAAACTTTATGTGCTAGGCCTACATCTAATGGAAACAAATCCAACCTCAACAGTAATTTACCTTAATGATCTGTATGTAGTCCATAACACAAGATTAGTAGCCCTACAGCGTGGCATCAATTTACGTCCATTCATCAGCTCATCAACTGAAACCTTGGGGAGGCTGAAAAAAACACTGTGTCAACACGGCTGCAGCAGATTGCAGACCTCAGCAGAATGAAACTGGAAAAGCAGGAGAGAAACCAGTGTAATCCTGCAGAACCGTAAGTCTTAAGTCCAGTTGAGTCCAGTTGAAGTCCATCAAAGTACCAGTATAGGACCCATTGAAGTTCTCCTAAGGGTCCAGAGCAGTTTCAGAGGTCATTGCAGTCCAGTCCTAAAATCCAGTAAGGGTCTCTTGTATCCAGGTGCAGAATCCCCCCTCTCTCTCTCTTTCTTCTGCCTTCTTGCCTCTGGACTCTCTTGCATCTGCAGTATTGCCTGCCTGAATCTCAGAAAGAAAGAAAGAGAAAGCGAGATAGAGAGAGACAGAGAGAGAGAGAGAGAGAAAGAGGGGGAGGGAGAAATGAGGGGGGGTGCTACGTAGAGGAAAAAGGATTGTGTGTTTTTAGAAGTGGGGGCTGGTAATGTGCGTGTGCGTGCATGTGTGCATGTGTGTGTGTGTGTGTGTGTGTGTGTGTGTGTGTGTGTGTGTGTGTGTGTGTGTGTGTGTGTGTGTGTGTGTGTGTGTGTGGAGGAGGTTTTGGGGTGATGTGGGTTGGGGGGGGGGGGGGGGAGTGCAGCTGAATTGAAAACCATCGGAGAGTTATGAAAACCATACGGCACCGCTCTGTCCCCACTATTTGGCCTGTACGTGCACACGCACACATGCACAGAGAGAGACACACACACACACACACACACACACACACACACGCATATACGACATAGACGCACTGCAGGCTGCTGCACAGCATCCACAGGAATGGAAAGAGTTTGTCAGACTAGTCAGTGGCCCTGTGAGAAGCAACGGTTCTCTCCCCCCATTCTCTCTCTCTCTCTCTCTCTCTCTCTCTCTCTCTCTCTCTCTATCAAGTCCATATACCATCAGTCCAGCTAGTCATACTGTGTATATGGTCCAATGGAAACATTTGACTGTGGAATAAGAATACCTGTCCAAGTGTGTGTGTGTGTGTGTGTGTGTGTGTGTGTGTGTGTGTGTGCGTGCGTGCGTGCGTGCGTGCGTGCGTGCGTGCGTGCGTGCGTGCGTGCGTGCGTGCGTGCGTGTGCGTGCGTGCGCGTGCGTGCATGCGGTCGGTCGGTGTGTATTTCTACTGGTGCTCAGGGGCATCTGGAGGAGAGGAAACAGGAAATGCCAGATGTGCATCAGCCTGACCTCTCAACCCAATGACTGGGGAGATGGTGGAAGGGTCCCCCTTTCCACCATCACATTTCAACCATTCTACCGTTCCCCCTTTAACGGTCCCCCATCCACCTTCCATCGCCCCCTTCCACCATCCTGGGTCACCTACCCTCTTCCTAGGGGTGGGCGACAGGGTGATAAACATCGTTGAACTTGAGACAATACAATGTCTCCACGATATGCCTTTTCAGAGATGTCTCATATATTGTGATACAATGAAAAGCCTGTTGAATTGTTAATTCATTGCAGAGATTCGTTGCAGAATTCATTTAAACCTGCATTTTGGTCTAAGTCAGTAGTTCTCAAACTTTAAAATGTCACAGTCTCCCCTTAACTCTGACAGTATACAAATGGAACCAAATGGACCCGCAAGTGTCCATTTGGTTCCATTTGTATACTGTCAGAGTTACATACCGGTAGACCTACTTGTAAGGGTCAATTTAGACATCCCTGGACCCCACTTCGAGGACCACTGGTCTAAATGGTTTGTTACTTTTAATTTTAGTTTTTGTTACCATGTAGGTGGTTGTTGAACTGAAAAATAAACAACCATAAAAAACTACATGAAAAAGAATCGTCATGAGATCGTGTATCGTGTTACCGCTTGGGAAAATATTGTATTTTCCGATTACGCCCACCCCTACCGTCCACCATCCCCTGTCCCCCTTCCCCCCTGTCTCCGTCACAGACCATTCACCACCCATGCCGGATCGTTGGTCCATCACAATGAGAGTTTGGATTGCACAGACGGAAACAAAATCTGATATTCCACCCCGGTGTCTGCTAACGGTGCATATTCAGAGTCCACAGAACATAAAATGTAGCCACTTGGGGAGACTCCCGGGTATCCGAACCCGTCAGGGAATACTGTAGATTTAAGACCGCCGAGGGCAAAGACTTCCGCGGGCGTCCGTAAATCTCTGCATGCGGCACGTGAGCAGGCGGAACTGATTTGTTTAACCACTTAAACACTATTTACTTCGTTGACCGGGGGCCCCACAGGGCTACATCCTTGGCCCGACGATTTTCTTCCTCTACATAAAATGTATTTGCCGAATATAGCCGATCTACAAGGTCATAACGCATCACAATGCACCACGTTGTGAACTTGTAGTTTGGCTTTTTTTTTGGAGCGGTGCTCCTGTAAGCAGCCAATCGCTCCTACATCTGGCTTTGTCCGTTTGTGCATTGGACAAGTTTTTGCGGGATCCTTAATTAAATTAACACATGAATAGCACTGCTCACTTCACACTGGGTGTGATTTTTGCCAAACGTTTGCGTATTATGGCATTCCCAGAATGGAGACACAAGGGTTAACAATCCAAATAATGTCTGGGTAATACATTGATCTCATTTCATTGAGCCTGCCCTGTACAATAAAAGACCAACATCAAGCAAAGTATATCAACTAGAAAGGCAAACTCTGCATGCCTCAAATTCTCAACATCATGTACTCCACCGTGTGTTACTTTTCAAAGCATAAAAATCGGTTCGTCACAAACCAAAAGTAATGCACAGTCACTTCAGGGAGGATGGATGGGGTTTTGTGCCGATGGGATCCTTTGTTGTGGGTGATATAGCCTAAAAAGTTACAACTTTGACCTGAATAGTTTCATAGCGTGGTCATTTGTGTTGTGTATTTAGGCTGCAAATTAGGGTTGGAGGAGGGTGAACTCCTTTTGTGTAACATCGCTCCATTGCTGAAATACACCCAGTTTCCCTGTTGAGCTGCAAATATTTTTCAAGTGCTAGACTGGATAACCATGTGTTTCTCTTATGGCCGTGATGAGGTGAACAAAAGGTTTGTTGTTCGAACCCAGCCTGTGGCAGAATACCTCCTGGGAGACGCCTGTCAGCGGCCAACCGACTACTCTGGTTACACAAATTCCTCAGATATGTCTCTTAAGCATACCGAACATAGTGGCCAATTAATCCCCTTTTTCTTAATCCCCTTTTTAAACCATATTTTACACTTCATTGTACAATGGAAAAAGTGCTATAGTGTCGCCTGAGGCGTCTTATAGTGAAAATAGACGATTTACGACACAAAACGTCACGTTGTTGTGAAATTGTAGATCTGCAATTTTAGCTATTGTTGATTTTTTTTTAAATGTGACTGAGCCTGTGTCATTCCCAAAATAGGGCCACCATGTTTACAGTGGTTAAAGGACAACTTTTTATTTTTTTTACAACAAGGGTTCATATTTTAGAATGTAATTAGAGAAAAGACAAGATTGTTAAAATGTTTTCATTTACTGCTTTCTATCATTATAGCGATTTTAATGATTTTGATTTCAGTGGGTGGGGGCATGCGTACGAGTGGCTAAATATGCCTTTTTAGACACAATAAGCCCATTCCCAAGATGCAAGGCAATCCTTCATGGGCAGATGTGACTTATGGGGCTTAGTAGTGTTACTGTAATTAGTAATAAAGAAATCGCCGCCTTATTGTGTCTAAAAAGACATATTTAGCCTCTTGTATGCATGCCCCCACCCACCGAAATCAAAATCGATAAAATCACAAAAACAATAGAAAGCCGTAAATGAAAACATTTTATCACTCATCTTTTCTGTTCTCTTATTACAATCTAAAATATGAACCCTTGTTGTAAAAAAAACAAAGTTGTCCTTTAAAGGAACTAATTAGGGATAGGCCTACCACACAGAGGAGGAGTTGCATGGCTGTTGGACTCCATTATATCATTATAATGTTTTATAACAAGGGGATGAAATAGAATGCTCATCAGACATTCTACCCCATAATGATTTAAAGATGGACAATGGGTGAAACACATTCACTCTGTGTTCAAGCTCCAAGTTCAAGCCATTTGTTGACTGAATGATACAATGGAAAAGTCATGTATTTTTGCGTATATTTGCACCCGGGTCAATTTGTCCGCCGCCTGTGTTCTGTCAGTACACAGAGTAGATGAGTCGGCTGGCTGTGGCGTGTTGACTTTGGCAGGGACAGTATATACAGTCTAACTATTCCGCGGTCTTTTCCCCCCGTTATGTAACAGCCGCCACCACTGGCGTTCCAGCTGCGTCTAAGCTGCCTGCAGCGCGTCGGGTCGGAACGGAACTAAGAGAGAACAAACACAAAACCTCAGGATCCCAGAGATCCCAAAGAACCATTAGGTCCGCTGGGGATTCCGCTCTCCATCCTCCTCCACCACTGCAGGCCCTCCATCTTTCATCCCCAGCCCACCTCCCCTCCTCTCTCCCTCTACCTTATTTTGTCTCTGTCCACCCCACCTCCCCTCTCTCCCACTCTTCCGTCCTCCCTATTTATTTATTATCCCCTCATTTCCCCTCAGCTCTCATCCCCTCTTTACCCTCTTCAGCCCCCCGATCCCTTCCTCATCCCCTTCCTCCTCCTCCTCCTCTCTCCCGCCAAACCTCCCCATCTCCTGCCCTCGCACCGTCTCCCCCCTCCTTTTAATTCTCTGCCTCAGTCTTTTGTCTTTTTGTGTATTGGGGCTTTAAGGAGTCAGCAATCTCTCCGTTTCTCTCTCCTCTCCACCCCCAGACTCCAGCACTTCTACCTCTCTCTCTCTCTCTCTCTCTCTCTCTCTCTCTCTCATTCTGTCTGTTTATTCTATCATCCTGCCCCATTGACCCCTCCTGCCCTGCTTCAGACAGCCACGCCCCCCCCGGAGACGAATTCCAGAACTGTAATTGATAGAACAGACAAGCGTTTCTCTTATTCCTTATTCGGTGCACACACACAGTTCCCCTCATTTTTCACGATTCTAGCTCCCAATCACACGGGCAGACCTATATGTGAACAAGACATCTGGATAACATAACTAGCGACTATCTAAATAGGCGACAGGTAGGCTACTGATACAGTGAAATACGGAGTGCCAGGGGATGAGGCGGGGTCTGACGAGCTGAGATTTCAGACTGCAGCAGAAGATGGGGAATGAGTCTTCTGCAGCCCTGACTGACAGGGAGGCAGGCACATGCACACATAGACATCAAAGGGGGCTTGAGCCCCTGCCCTTGTATCTGTCTGTAAAAAAGTGCCCTCTCCAGACCATGAATGCAGTTTTTACTATGGTGAAAGAAATGCAAATGCCCTCTTTCCATGCCATACCTGAGGGCAGCATTCAAGAGAAATTGTCTTGTCCAAACTCTCCTGAACTTGAACGCAGCATCTGATGTTGAAAGAATTGCCCTCTGCGTGTAGAAATCCATGCCGTTACGCCACATCTCCAGTATTGACTTGATTATGCTTAGTTTAGTGTGGTATCAAGTACCGAAAATAGCAGACCTCCAAGCTCACAAGGCGTTGTTGTGAGCTAGGAGGTCTGCTATTTTCGATATTTTCACCAAAAGGCCCTTTTAGCTATGTCAGCCCCTGCCTCTCTAACATTCTCTGCACGTCCCTGGAGGGAGGTCATTTCAAAGCTGTGATGGAACATGCAGATCTCTTGATTTTATGTTTACCACGGTCCATGTCTCAGCTTGACGGATCATATCCTACCTTCCGCCGCTGTGACTCCTCGCCACTGCTGGCCACGTAAGCCGATGGGACTAACAAATATCTTGGCGATTCTTCTACTTGCCTCTGAGAGGACTTATACCGGCCAAAACCTCACACTATTCCCCTCAGCTAGTCAGCTCCAAACCCGACTCTTCTATTTATCATTTGCACAAATGTCTAATCGAACCCTATTTATCCAGCAAAGTCCTCCTGCCCTCCATCATAGCATTCATGGTCCATGGTCTCGAACCGCACATGCCTGCAAGGGCGACATAGCGAGGTTTAGAAAAGGCCTGTGGACGGGATGCGTCATGTATTGGTTTCATTCTGTCCCACTGCTTTGATGTATGCATCTAAACAGCTCTTATCCCCTCCCTGGCCAAATGAAGCCCGGCCCGCCTCGGGTTCCTCGCGGTCACCATGACTTCCGCTATCAAGGGCTTTTGGCCCAGCTGTGATATGCTGACCGTATACAGCAGTGTTTCTGAACCTTTTTTCTGCATGGGCACATTTTTCATGTCCCACGAATCCATGGGCACGCCAACATAATACGGAGGTGTAAATATCGTCACTGTCGGAAAGAAACCTTGTATCTCCAAGTTTAAAATGTGTACGTTTCTTCGCAAAGTAAAGCCCTGCTTCATCATACAAGGCTGTCGCACGACAGTAGTGAAAACAGCAGATCTACAAGCACACAACGCCTCGCACCGCGAGGCGTTGTGTGCTTGTAGATCGGCTGTTTTCACTAGTTTAACTCATTTTTAAAATGATAAATACAATACTGGCTTTCAAGCAGTTTCAAGGGGCACACTCTCAGGGGCACACCAAAGGTCCCCAGGCACAGTGGTTGAGAAACACTGATCTAAACAGTTCTTATAAACTCCCTGGCCAAATGAAGCCCGGCCCGCCTCGGGTCCCTTCGCGGTCACCACGACTTCCACATCGCTATCAAGGAAACTAGATTGCTATTAAGCCCAGCTGTGATATGCATGACCGTATACAGAGTGTCGTGCAGGCTGAGTCTGAAAGGCCTATCGAAGCGTTTGGTTTAATGTGGAGTGTCTCATCTATCGCTAATACAGTGGGACATGGCAGCTGGTCAGACTTCCCAACCACTGGTGTCTGGTGTCGCAGACACATGCACACACGCTCGCACGCACACGCACACACACACACACACACACTGAAGCAATTAGCTGCGGCCTTGTGGTCAAATAATGGAGGGGAGGGCATTCCTGGTGATTTCGCTGGAGTGGAGGAAAAAGACGATACTTTTATCCACTTCTGCAATGACTTCCATATGTTTCATCTTTCCATAGCCATACATAAATGGCCTTCATCCACGCCCCCACACTGTCAACAAGTACATCTCACCCCCAGACATCTGACGAGAGTGGGGGTCTCTGTCAAATTCTAGAACGCAGAAAGAAATAATTACATTTTAAGAAACTACAAATCCTATTATACGGAATGCAGTGACAATTGCTACCAGGGCCATGAATTGAAAGGGTTTGCGGGGACAAAAATAGTTCACAGGCCGCTGCCGAGTAGAGTTCATGCCAGAAATGTGTAGAATGTCAGGCATCTGAACTTGTTAACGATAGCTATTACATATTTGCTGACAGTACCAGAGGAATCGATATGGTTTGCCCATGTTGTACTGTGGAGGCTGTGTTGAGGCCAACTTTCTGATATACTGGCTGTCTGAAAATAAAACCGAGAGTCTGAAAGTCCCATTAGGGGCTAGAGAAGGGGTCTTCTACAGGGGGTCCGGGACCCCTAGGGGGTCCTCAGAGTCACTACAGGGGGGCCTCCAAATCTTTGTATGATAGAAACCTTTTTTTTCTCGCCTTTTTTACATTAACCACTTGAACCATAGTGTCCATATTCTGAGAACTTTGGCCAAAAATAGCAGATCTACAAGAGGTTTTGTGTAGAGGGGAAAAAAGAGCAGACTAAGTACAGAGTGAAAGGTCAAGTTTATTAAGTATTGACGGTTCAAGTGGTTAAATATCTGAAAGGACAAATTGACATGAATCCAAAATACACAGATGATTGTGCTAATGAAACCATATAGAGACTATGAAAAAGGTTGTGGGGGTCCCTGCTCCATCTCTCTCTCTCAACTAAGGGGTCCTTGGCCTGAAAACTTTGAAGACCCCTTGGCTAGAGGCTGTGCTGCCCCTTTCACCCAACCAGTCCAAAGTGGTTTGAACCGACCAACATTGTCATTATCTTCCAGGGACCATGAATGCACTCAGCGAGTTCATGGCAATCCGCCCATTAGATTTTGAGATAA
The DNA here is from genome assembly GCF_963921795.1 of Nannobrachium achirus. Lineage (NCBI taxonomy): Eukaryota > Metazoa > Chordata > Actinopteri > Myctophiformes > Myctophidae > Nannobrachium > Nannobrachium achirus. The sequence continues at coordinate 6,683,910 of NC_137826.1, read as the reverse complement.
ACCGTACATTTAATTGGCCTACACTCATAGCACTAGAACTAGAAGACATGTTCATGAGGTCACCAAACTCAGTAGGATTCTCTCAATTACTGTTCAAAATTAAAGATTTTGGTACATTTACTTTACTTGATTATTAAAACCAAACATGCATTAACTACTTAATACTACTATAAATATCTTTATTTATTTTTTTGCATTTAGCTTTTTCTGACGATCTCTACTGCATAGTACTGTGTTCTATCGGTCTTTCATTCAATGTTATATGAGATACATAAAGGTTTCCTGTGTAAATAAGCCGAAAAGCTTACTAAGATCTCCTTTTAGTTGACCTTGAACCAGTGAACTGTACTGTCATAAAACTGTACATTTTCCTATGCAAACTTCTAATAAAGTCTTCAATCAATCAATCCCTAGCTATTTTATAGCCGATCTACAAGCTCACAACATGTCGCATCGCAAATCCCTGTGAGCTTGTAGATCAGCTATTTTAGTAGATTTTTCTTTGGTACTGTAAGTATATTTTGATGACAATACTTGTCCTTTTACTCAAGTCCTATTTTAAAGATTTGTTTTTTTGGGGGGGCTTTAAGCCTTTATTGATAGGACAGTAGACCGACTGGAAATGGGGGGAGAGACGGGGAGTGAAAGGTCGTCTGGATCGGGAATCGAACCAGCGACACCGCCAGGCATCCATGCCTATGTGGCAATGCCAAAGTGGTTGGCGCCCGGACCAGTAGGCCAGCGGGCGCCCCTACTCAAGTGCTATTTGGAATGTGGCCTTTTACTGGAAACTGTTGTGGTACTGGTACTTTTCCAAAAGTAAAGTGTCTTCTGCCACTGTAGTGACAATAGGAAAGGTAGAACAAGACAATACTTTTTGTGGTATATTATTTGAGACCATAGTGTTGGACATAACGTAGACCGACATTGCCAATCTCAATGTTCTTGAGAGACCTGATATGACAGTGAGCAACGTTAGTTACCTGCTATGTTCACGTTGTATCAATATCACTGAGCATTAAACAACTGGAAGCAACAAGGCTGCACAAAGCCCAGATCTATTTATCAATGTTTGAGGCAGACAGACATGATGTCCCAGATGTCTTCTGGCTCTGGTGTTTAAAGCAGACATCATGGACACAAACAAACCAAGTTGAAAACTGTTTATATATTTTTTAGGTTCAGGCAGGAAAGTGCAGAGAAAGAGAGAACGAGAGAGAGAGAGAGGGAGAGGGAAAAAGTCGAAGGAGGATAATTCCTGACAGATTATTCCTTTACCAGATGATATGCTCAGTTTTTCCATAGATCATGGCCATGTGCACGCACGCCTGCATGCACTCATGCACAAAACGCACACACACGCACGCACGCACGCACGCGCGCGCGCACACACACACACACACACACACACACACACACACACACACACACACACACACACACACACAGCTTTTCTGAAGGGAAGATATGACTGTACAGTACAGTATCTGAGTGGACCTACAAAGGACTGAGTGTGTATTGTGTGTGTGTGTGTGTGTGTGTGTGTGTGTGTGTGTGTGTGTGTGTGTGTGTGTGTGTGTGTGTGTGTGTGTGTGTGTGTGTGTGTGTGTGTGTGTGTGCGCGCGCGCACGTGATGGTAAACGCATTAACGGCAGTCAGCAGCTCCGGGAAGGAGTGTTGGCCCACATGAAAGTGACAGGAGAATCCACAGCCAGAGCCACACTGACAGACAGACTGCCCTCGTGCTCCGCTGGGCTCTGGAGATACTTCGTCTCCCCATACATGTCAAGACACCTCCTCACTCCACCGATACCTCTCACAGCTCTGCTACCTTCTTCTTGCACTGTACCCCCACTTCCCCCTCACTCACGCTCCCGTTATGAATTATGAAACCAGTTATGGGTTAAGGGTTAGAGTGCCAATAAACTGTCTGCCCCTCAACACAGAAAGACACAGCACTCTGAAACGGTTGAGTGCTGCTTCAGCAGATAAAGCAAACGTATTCCCTAACCCAAACTCTGCAGCCAAACAGGCCCCAAAATGAAAATGCCAGACTCTGATTCTCCCATTCTCTCTGTTCTCTTCTCTCTCTCCATATCCCCTCGCATATCATTGGTCTCCGTTGTGACCCAGTTGTAGTCTAAAATTCTGATCGGAAGGTTGAGGGATTGAATGTCTGGACCAGCTGTGGAAATCTGAACAGGGAAAATTAATAAGCCCATCACCCTTTCCTCCCTCAACAACGGTGTGTGTACTTAGTAAAGGACCATACCGGTGTTAATGCACGTCATTATCCATTCACAGCTTTGGTCATATTTCATGAAACTGACAAAAGAGCCAGCAGACAATAAATGTCCTCTTATTTAACTCTCCCAGAGCAACGGACGCGTCTCAAGCTAACAGGTCGTCCTCAGAGTTGCTTCAGGACAACAGGAAATGTATAAATAGTGTATGATGCAATCAAGTTCCGTCCAAATGAATACAGGTGCCAACTGTCATCACATTGAAAGCTAACAATGAAGACTCAACATTATTCCTTTATCACACAAACTGTAAATACAGGACAGACATTTCAGCAACATTTCCCACTAATAGTTTTACAGAATGTATCTGGAAACATTGGTCAATCTTGGCTAAATATCTTTACATGGTAAAGCGCTATGTTTTATTTTTTTATTTTTGTATGTGTGTGAATAACATTAAATGTTTTCCTATATTTTGGTACAGTATGTTAATACAATATATCCTATGCAATTGGGATGGATAGAAGACTATTGAGACATTAGATCCTGCTTCTACTGTAGACACGAACTTTGACATGAAGTTCAAAATTCAATTTCTCCCCAGAGCAAGCAGGCAGACTCTATTAGCTTAGTGGTAGAAAGTGCAGCAGTTGCACAGGAGAATCGGGTTCAAATCTGGTGTAGAACAGGACAGTTACATAGTGCTAACCTATATTAGTGCACCTAAACTCTATTAGTGGAAGAAATATGTAACAAAAATAGGCTAATGTGTTCACTTCCGGCAGAAAGCGTGAAAATTTGCACCTAGGGGTATTTTTGTGCGCCGAATTCAAAAATTGACGGTCCCAAGCACTTTTCCCATGGGATCTGGTGGCTCTAATTCGCTTACCATACTAGGGAAAAAATCTTCTTTAAATAGCATGTGAGGGGTCTATCTAGGGGGTTTTCATGATTCTGAATCCATTGCAAGCGAAAAACGAAAAACATTCCTTGGGCAAGAAATGGACCCTACACAACTGTGAAAAGTGATGACTCATCACTAAACCATAGTTTTGTGGGGTCCATTTCTTGCCCAAGGAATGTTTTTGTGCAAAACAAATGCTTGGAATGGATTCAGAATCATGAAAACCCCCTAGATAGACCCCTCACATGCTACTTAAAGAAGATTTTTGGGGGGTCTTTTTTTCCTAACCCTAACCCAATGGCAAGTGAATTAGAGAAAAGTGAATTTGAGAAAAGTGCTTGGGACCGTCAATTTTTGAATTCAGCGCACAAAAATACCCCTAGGTGCAAATTTTCACGCTTTCTGCCGGAAGTGAACACCTTTTTCACATATTTCTCCCACTATATCTGCCATTGTCACAAGGGAGATATTGTCGGGCTAAGCCAGGCTAACACAGTGCAGCTTTAAGAAGTCATGGATGATTGAATTTAGTTTGTTAGTCAAGCTTTTCTCCGGGGACTATATGCAAACTAGACTTGATCAAATCAATCTGCACGTTAGAATGCAAAAATAATGTTTGAAATCAGCGGCTTCCTTGAAAAGCAAACAAAACGTCGTGAGAACCTCCAACTCCATCTGGGCTGTGGAAGGAGTGGTTGTCATTGCCCTTTAGAGAGGCTGTCCTCGCCTTCCACAGATCGGGACGATAAATCCCAGCTATGACATTGTTTCATGTCTTTGCATTGCAGACATTTAAAGTGCCTCTCCGCTCACAGTAAGTGATTCAGTGTGGCTTCAATATTGGCCTGGTTGGATACGCATTGTCTCCATTCTGGTAAAGTAATGGAATCAGTCTCGCAATTGCCTTTCTAGGCCTGCCTGCCGCCCATCCTGCTGAGTGGAGGTTTGCTGGCATTGTATTATTATATTCCATTGCAGCTGTTCGAGTGACAACGGATAACATAATTGGAGGAGGGGGGGGGGGGGTGCATGGGGGCTATGCATGCTGGCCAGCCATGATGCTTGATTGGAAGCAGGTGTTTTCATGAACTGCTCAGTGTCTGTCATCTCGGCCGTCAAACCCTTGACTCCTCTTCACCTCCAGCCCTAACCTCAACCCTGCCCCTGTACCATCTCCACTCACCCTGAATGACCCTCCACCCTCTCTCTCTCTCTCCATTCCTTACCTCCTCCTCCCCCGATCGCCCTAACCTCAACTCTGCTACTCCACATTCTCCGAGGGCCCTGGAGACACACTAACGCCTCACAGCTCACCTCTCCTCTGTCCTCTCTCCCCTATCGACGGCCCCCCTCCTCTCTCACTCCTTTCACTTCTCTACTCTCTCTCTCTGTTTGAGTCACAATCTCGTCTAGTCTATTCACAGTTTTGGCAAAGACTTCCCCCGGCCCCGCCGTTGACCCGCCGCTGATTCTCTCACTTTGCTCCACTGTCCCCCCGTTTCCAAATCTTTGGTCTGGGTGTTTACACTGTGACCGTGTCTGTAATCCGTCTCTTCTGCTATTTTGTCTGTCTGCGCCGTTCTGTAAAAGCACACCTCTGTGTTCGTGTCTCTACCGTTTTCACTCTTCTCCTTTCCTTCACGTCCCCTCCCTCCTCTTTCTGCTTCCCCCCCCAAACCCCAACCCCATCCCTCTCTCTTTCTCTCTCTCACAGCCAGGGAGAGTTGTACCGGAGTTGGATTTCAATACAGCAGGAAATATTTTCAGCCATGCAGGAAATGTCTGCTGCAAAGAGAAAGTTAGAATGAATCTTTCTTCTCTAGCACGCGCATATAGCAAACGAAGACGAAGGCATAATGGCTGCACGTGCACACGCACTCTCTCTCGTGCGCGACACACACACACACACACACACACACACACACACACACACACACACACACACGCACACGCGCACACGCGCACGCACACACACACACACACACACACACACACACACACACACACACACACACAGAGAAATGTGTTTTTATGTGATGCCACAACAATAAAACCCACAGTAAAAAAGAAGCAATTATGTGTGGGAGTGCAATTCTATTCCCCTTCAATCCATGGTGGCCCAGAACTCATGCCACCATGTGTTGGTCATTCTCTCTCTCTCTCTCTCTCTCTCTCTCTCTCTCTCTCTCTCTCTCTCTCTCTCTCTCTCTCTCCCTCTCTCTCTCTCTTGTGCATATGCACACGCGCGCGCGCGCGCGCACACACACACACACACACACACACACACACACGCACACGCGCACACGCACACACACACACACACACACACACACACACACACACACACACACACACACACACACACACACACACACAGTCTGTTGTCCTTTCTCTTATACTTCCTTCTCCCTGCAGCAGTTATGTGGGTTACCTGCAAGCCTTGAGTTTAGCTCCATTCCTGTTTATATAGAGCTTTATCCAAACTTCCAAAGTGCTTTATTATGTTCATTACATTCTCCACACACACGGCAGAGGAAACCATGCAAGGCACCACCCTGCTCAGGAGCAGTTAGAGGTTCCATGTCTTGCTCAAGGACACTTCAACAGTAACACAGGGGGAGCCAGGGATTCAACCAGCACCTCTACCTTTGGAGCCACATGCCCTGAGCCACTGCCGCCCATTCAAACTTGTTGACTTCAAGTATACCCCATAAAGAGCATGGTTTAATAGCAGCTGGACCCAACCATCGATAGATGTTTTTAGTTTTTGCCATTGTAGTTGTTTAGTACAGTGGTTCTCAACCTGTGGGTCGGGACCCCAAAGGGGTCCACAAATTATTATTTTTTTTTTGGGGGGGGGGGGGGTCCCCAGATGATTAACTTAATGTGCAGCATTGTTTTCCCTCTCAACTGTAAACAAAACAACATAAAGTTTAAGTGTATAGAGGGTATCTGAACTGAATCTGAAACAAACAATCTTAAACATTGGCCAAATTGTCAAATATTAGAGGCAGAAACTGTAGATCTACTATTTTTACAAAATGTTATTATGCCTCAACTCTTGGTGCTCGTAGGGTGGGGGGTCTCCAGTTAAAATATGATTATTTTGGGGGTCGGGCCAAGGTTGAGATTGTATGAATGTAATTATGGTTGATTTTGTTATTCTGTACTGTATGTCTCTGCCCCCCCCCCCCCCCTTCATCCCACCCCAAAGACACATATGGTACTCAGTTTACACACGCACATTTGCACTCAAAGGACCACAATGGAAATACTGTAAGTTCTTGTGTTGTATATGCTTTTGACAGATATGTACAAATATACTGTATGTTCATGTCTATGCATTTTTGCCTATAAAAACATCCATCAATCAAAAACATCACTCCCTTTAGTTCTCTCTCTGTGTCTCTCTCTTCTTTTCTTTTCTCCCCGTCTTTTTTGTCTCTCTCTCTACCTCCCCTTGTCTCGCCCGGATGTGTGTGTGTGTGTGTGTGTGTGTGTGTGTGTGTGTGGGGCAGGGGCTTCAACTTTATACTCTCTTGTCATTATCTTCTTGTTTATCCAATCAATCACGTCTTTGTAGGAATTCCGTCGGTGACAGCGGGGTGGGTGGGGGGTCCGAGGGGTGACTTTGACCCTTTGAAATCCTTCTGCTCGCTTTCTCAGCCGCTTCAGCATCTGATACCTTCTCTCGCTCCCGCTCTTACCTCTCTCTCTCTCTCTCTCTCTCTACCTCCTTCATTCTCTCTCCCCCTCTCCCTCTCCCCTCTGTCTACTCTCTCCCTCTGTCTGTCTGTCCCTCTACTCTCTCTCTCTCTCTCTCTCTCTCTGACAGGCCCATTAGCACCATAAAACTAGGGGTTCTGTGTGGGTGGGAAAACCAGCACCGAAACAGCAGCGCCCCAATGAGGTAGGAGAAGAGCAATGCATGAGACTGAAGCCCAATGTAGAACCAACCACAAGACTGACAGAGGGAGAAGGAGTGACTGGCAAAAAATAAAGAATACAGATCTGCCCGGTCTGTGTCTCATTGGAGGGCTGTGGGCAGTTCAGAAACCCGTCTGCCAGTGACATCATCGATGGGGAATCCAAGCTAATAGAAACTGCAGCCTTTCCATTCCTGAAAAGTTGCAATGTTAAAATGGAAGCCATTGTTCTTGTGATTGTACAAATATAAATATATATATAAATAAAAATAAATGTTTAACCCATTTAGGCCTGAACACATTATGACGCAATATTTTATGCTTTAACTATTGAAAAATAGCAGATATACAAGCTTGCCGCGCTGCGAGCTTGTAGATCTGCTATTTTTGAAAAAATCGTGAAAATTAGAATTTTGACCCGATTCTATATGTGTCTTTTGAATCCTTCTAAGAATTTTTGAAAAACCGATGTTTGTATGTCAACAATCTGGCCAGCCATCGTCAAAGAAAGGGTCCTTTTCACTTAACTGGAGCTCAGTTAGTCTGTTCTTGAGAGACTACTATGTCAGTGGTGCTCAAACCTTTTCACATGAGGGACCCCCAAAATGATATTTATTTGGCCACGGACCCCCATTTCAAAATATCTAGTTCCAGGGACCCCCCCAGAAGCAAAATTTTGAGTTACAAACGTTCGCTTTGAAAATACATCTATTCAAAGATTTGCACACATTTTCACGACTTTTTCAAAAATAGCAGATCTACAAGCTCACAGCGCGGCACTCGGTGCCGCGCTGTGAGCTTGTATATCTGCTATTTTTCACTGGTTAAAGCATTCAATACTTTTAGGCCTATCTGACTAACGATGATGTCACTGGCAGACAGGTTTGAACTGCCCACAGCTCCCCTAAGAGACACAGGCCGAGTAGAAAAATGTTGTGCTATTTTATCATGAATATGCAAAATACGATAAGGGTATCGCAACTGGCTCACCTTTACAGGTACTCGCCCCTGCACCATCTGTGAGGACCAATTATATGAACATAGGTTGAAAGGTGGTGAAGTAATAATATGGTCTACTAACTGAGCCAAATATGCGCTGCACTCTTGTCACAAGATTGTGAAGAAAACACCTTCAATTAAAGACAAATTAGTATCCATGACCTCTTAATTACAGACAAGAAACTACCTGCTGGAAAACAGCATTTAAAAAAATCGCACCAGTCTCACTTTGCATGGTATCAAACATGAGATGACACACGTGCATATCTCCTTATATGGGCCGTTCTGTCCGTGACGTCAGTTATCTCCATACATGGAGTTCCGTGGACCGTGCTCATATGGACGGACGGACACTCATACATATACACAGCCAGAGACGTAGGAGCGGTTAGCACCGCTCAAAGAAATGGCACGTGTGAGGGTATCAAACACGGCACACATGCATATTTCCTTTTATGGGTCTCTGCGTACTTTCTATGACGTTAGTCTAGCGTGACCTCAGCTGTTGGTGTACTGCAAATATGGGACAGTAGCGTTGTTACTGCATACATAGGGACATATAGGGACATACTCACAAAGTCAAATGTAGGAGTGGAGCGGCTGGCACCACTCAAAAAGGCATGAATCTTCTTGTTTGATGGAATAAATGTGTCTCCTCCAGTAAATTATTTTGGGGCCTATCTACAGCTGCATCTCATAACATTGTGAGTTGCACATAGGCTATTTTATGAATGATCATCATGTTGAGCTATTTTGATATTGTCACTTGACAGTGCAGACAAGATATGACCTTTAGATCCCAGGCTCCATGTTGTGTGATGAGCTGAAAACCATGGCACATCTCCACGGTTTAATTGTAGTGATAATTTCACTCCGAGCATATAAATTAAGTTCCAAGTTCCATGGTTCGTCCTCAGTGCACGGCTGTGATCTTTACACATCCCTCTCGCCAAACACACAGTGCACTTTACTAGCTGGATTTTAAACTGACAATCTATTAGTTTATCAAGACCTGCAAGAGGACGTTTCTTTCTTTTTTTTTCTTTTTCTTTTAGATTTTCACACAAAGGCTTTACGAGCCTGTTTACACTACACTGTTTCCACGAGAAATCTGCAAAATGATGTGCCTTCCGTTCAGACGACATTTTGGGGGGTTGGAAACGCAAGATAGTAAATCCGAATTTTTTAGTGAAAATCGAGTTACAGGGACACCACAAAACATGTGATGTCATGACTGACGCTGCAAAGCCGACAGCAGTGGAGCCTGTACGCTGCCATGGTGATTATTTAAACAAATCACGGTGGCCAGGGGTGAGGAGCTGCTGCGCATCGCCCCCACGCCACACCACACGCCTCAGATGATGAAACACTTTGTCGAGAAGCTGATTCACACCTGGAAGGACGTGGGTTTGGAGCTGAATCCCCACACCTCGGCAGAGTGCAGCTTCTGTCAGCAGCCGCTGCATTTTGAGCTGATGAGCGAACGAGAAAAGTCTTACTTCAACGGCCTTAGCCACCCGATCTCTGTGTGCGCCTGACGGTGTTGGCCACTACTACCACGCCTGGCTCGAGATGTGCCTGATGTGCACACTCGATAACCATTCCTCAGTCACTGTCATGGAATGTATTGTTGGCTTTAATACTGTGTTATTGTTGTTATGTTATTTAATTTAAAGAAGATATTTCACTATGTTATATATTATGGTCAAAATAAAAAAGGTGCAATTGTAAGTAAAAAAATTAAAATAAGGGTCCAAGTGGTTACATTTGTACACTCTTTTTTTTTACATTTGTCTCAAATGGATAAATGAAGTCGTTAATCAGGCTAATCAATTTGATCGATTATTTAAAAAAATCTATCAGAATGTTTTGCATCAATTCATTGATATATCAAAAATAAATATAAAAAAATATTATTTGGTTACTCAAAAAACCGTAGTGATAGGATCCTAGCTGAGACCACATCAGGAAAACCGATGTGATGTTTGATGTTCACATGGGTATAGAGATACAAGGTTTCATTGTCTCCGCCAGGCCGAAAGGCATGGCCGAGACTATGATTTCGCCCCTGTCTGTCCGTCCGTCTGCGTGTCTGTCCGTCCATCCTTCAGTCTGTGGACAGCTAATCTCCACCACCGTTGGCACGATGGCAGCAAAACCGTTACACGCACACTCCCTGGGTGCCAGAGCAGAAACTCTGCCCCCAATTTCTCACATGGGCATGTTACAGCGCCACCAGTGCAAAACACATCTTTGGACAGTACTCCTACAGATTGTGTCCAAAACTCACATGAATCAGTAAACAGTATCTCTATAGCCATTAAACTAAACAGGTCTTTCATATTTTTCATATTCCATCCTGATTGGCTAAGATTGGCTTCCAAAGTTTGCAAGAGTGCTCCCTTTTGAACAAAATGCCTCAAATCATGAACACAGTGTGCGATTTCCGTGAAATTGAGCATGCACATTCACACTAGGCCGAGGAAGAAATGCCACTTGATTTTTGAGCAGTGGTCACACCGTCTCCATAGCGTGGCTGTGTGTGTAGGTATGTATGTATGTTTGTATGTATGTATGTATGTGGGTGGGTCTGTATGTAGCCTCAAGCCTGTGGTGTAGTACCTTTTATGACCACACATGGGCGTTGTTTTCAGGCCAGGCCAGGCCAGGCACACACACACACGCGCACACACACACACACACACACACACACACACACACACACACACACACACAGGGGGGGGATGGGCGGGGGGGAGATAAACCACCGCTCAGTTCACACGGGTGTGATTTTTCTAATCAGCCTCATGGTGGTGCTATAACAGGCCGATTCGTGTTTTTACCTATAACTCCACTGATCAGGGTAAAACTTTGTATTTGCACTCCCTAGAGGCCAAGGAAAAACCTTCGCACTGCATTTTTCACATCTGCCTTTTATAGCGCCACCAGGAGGCCGACTTATGTAAAGCACATCTTTTGATATTACTCCTTCTGATTGGCTAACATTGGCCTCCAAAGTTGTCAGGATTGGTCAGTTTTGAACAAAATACCTCAAATCATGATCGCAGCTTGCGCTTTCCGTAAAACTTTGCACGCACATTCCCACTAGGTCAAGAAACAAATGCCACACTTTTCACATTGGCCTGTTATAGCGCCACCAGCAGGTCGACTTTTGCAAAACACATTTTTGAAACAAAACCATGCATGCAGCATCCGATTGCTGTGAAAGGCCGAAGAAGACACGGCACCCTTTTCACATTGACCTGTTATAGCGCCACCAGGAGGTCACAATAATCTTCCTGACCTGGCGGAAACCTGTACTCGGAAGAGCACTGCTTCTAGTTGTTTCGGCATTGGATTTACCAGGTCTATGCCACACGTCAGTGGAAATCTGACAACTCACCAGAGCCCTGCTGAGTGCTGACCGTACTTCACCAACACATAGGTCAACAGATTGTTCTGTTATTACAGTGAATGTTGGTCTCATATCCGTAATCTCTCTTTTAGCACCACGACTGTAAATTGTAAAATAAACCGATGGGCAGTATAGTATCCTTATCCTGCTGCGTATCACTACTACGCTCTTGAAAAGGTTCTGTACTAGCCTACATTTGTGTCTTGTGAGAGTTTAGGAAGCGTTTCAACTCTGCGACTTCGATGTCATCTTTGTTTGTCAGAGAGGACTTAAAGGCCATTTACACAGGAAATGCCTTATTTGGGCATTTCCTGCACTAAAAACCTCACCTGATGACACGCGAACACAGACATAACAAGACGAACCTCGGTTCGAAGTGAAGCGGTGGACAGATAAAACCTCCAATAGCACATGAAACCAAGTCATTTGATGAGACAATCAAATTGTACATGTTCCTCTCCATGCTGACTATAGCAAAGTTAATAATTATTTAGTATAAACCATGCTATTACCTATAGGGTTGAATTGTCATGTGAAGCTTCACCAATCCAATGCAATAGGTGAGACCTATGCAATAAGTGAGACCTATTGCATATTTGAAAAAGCCTATTCATTCTGGACTGATATTTTACACGTACGGGACAGGAAAAACCTGTTCATTCTGGCCTGGAGTGACCATATATGGACATAAGGTAACGGACATTGTGTTTTTGAAAAACCCTGTTCATTCTGGACTGAGATCACCATATATGGTAATTAAACGGACATTCTGTTTTTGAAAAAACCTGTTCATTCTGGACTGAAATGACCATATATGGGCGTGATACACAGAAAGCCATTCATTGGAGGTAACGGACATTCTGTTTTTGAAAAAACCTGTTCATTCTGGACTGAAATGACCATATATGGGCGTGATACACACAAAGCCATTCATTGGAAGCGGTTTCCACCGCTTCAAAAAGGTAGACGCCTCTTCTGGCTCTCTGGTACCCGTCTCGCCTTGGTGGGCAAGACAACAAGGTCGGTAGGCAAATCAGAGGCAGGTTTGAATGGAAAAGTCCCGGAAAAGACGCGTTGTGATTGGCCAGTAGTGTTTTTGAGTGGCAGCCTGCCCTTGACACTTCCTCTTTTGTGCCCACCAAGTTGGACGGGTCGCTCCAATCAACTGCAGCGGGTGGACGAGGTATCTAGCTTTTTATATCTGTGCACGTGAAGGTGAGTTTCAGTGATGTCATCAGAATCTACTGAAAATCACATGACAGAAGACTGTCTTAGGTCGACCACAGGTCAGCCACTCCCAGTGTCACTACTTACAGAGTACCCTGCTGAGTGGTGTATGGTCCATGCTGCTTCTCAGTCCTGCTATCAGATGGAGTCTGTCATCTCATCAAGTATGGCAAGCATGCTGATCATCCCAGATGAAAATGATATCTGTCTTATAAACTGGAAACTGAGAATAGCTGTGAACAAACAACAATGACATGAAGGCAGACATACCGTAATGTGTTATGTGTAAAAAGTTCTAATTTTATTTACACTCTAGAATAGATGGAAGGATGATTGAATGATTAATTAAATGGTTTTGATAGCTTAGTTAGATAACTTAACTTAGACACTTACAGTAGATAGCTACAGTAGATTATTTGTGGAAGCTAAAATAAATGTTCTCCCATTGGCCTACCTGTCATTTGACTTCAAATTGTTGTTTTCCACAGTTTGGTAAAGGTAAACCTAAACCATTAGGCCTACACATGTTTATTTTTCATTGATTGATTGATACGAAGTAGTCAGTATCAACCAATAGAGGTAATATAGTCAACCATGGTACCATAGGGCAGTGGTTCTCAACCTTTTCAGGCCGCAACCCCCAAAATAATCATATTTTAACCCCCCCCCCCCCACCCTGACGAGCACTAGGAGTTGTTACATTTTGTATAACATGATTCTATTGTGAGAATAGCAGATCTACATGCTCACAACGCCTCGCGTTGCGAGGCGCTGTGAGCATGTAGATCAGCTATTTTCACAATTTCTGCCTCTATCTAATATTTGACAATTTGGCCAATGTTTAATTTGTATTTTTTTTTAGAGGTATTAAATACTACCTGTCACTTTAGAAATGTGCAGGTACCCTCTATAGACTTAAACTGTATGTTTGTTTGCTTACGGTTGAGCGAGAAAACAATGTTGCACATTATCATCTGGGGACCACCCCCAAAATAATTTGGGGACACCCCCCCCCCCACCCCCCCCCCCTCCACACCCCTGGGGATTCCTTTAGGATGGTCTAAATTGACCCATAACTCTGACAGTGTACACAACACATGGAACCAAATGGACCCGTTCCATTTGGGGGAGACCTTGAAATGTGAAAGTTTGAGAAACACTGCCATAGGGTACCTCAGTACCTGCCATAGAAGTGAAGGCATGTAAATTGAAGTCAACCTCCCATAGACCAGAGGAGCGGTTGCGCTGTGATTGGATAGTTGGTTGTCACGTCAACCAAATAGCCAATAGGGCGCCTGACCACCCACAGCCAAGTGAGCCAACACAGATCCACCCACTACGCTGATTGACTACTCACTAAACGTGTCTCTACATACATCCTCCTCAAAGGGGTCAAGGGGTTTCCAGAAGCAGGTAATTAACCAGTGTTTAGATAACTAGAGGATTGGAAGGGGATTCTAAAGTTGAATTAAGTCTACTCTCTTACAGCAAATTGATTTAATTACAGCTAAATGTTGGTGGAATCATGAAACGTCAAGTAACTTTTTTTGGCCGCACTCACAAACTCCTAAAAACACCATGGGAGGGAGGGGGCCGTCAATGACAATTATCTGAACGTTAAAATATATAAAATACATTATTAACTCGTGTGACGTGATCTAAATACACACGCATTGACGTGTTATCCATTTTAAATGTATAAATTCGATTCAAAACAGGACAAAGCAAAGGCTAAAGACAGTCCAGACACACCTGCTGGCTCGCTCATGTGTAATTTCTACACACCTGATACTGGAGACTCGTTGATTTGCTTTGCTTAGACTGGCAGTGGTGGAAAAAAGTACTCAATTGTTTTACTTGAGTAAAAGTAGGCCTATCAATACTGCAATGTAGAAATACTCTGTTTGTTACAAGTTGACACATTGTGAGCTTGTAGATCTGCTATTTTCAAAAGGTTGAAATGTATTTTGGCCCAAGTGTTAATGTATTTTTTTTTAAATAATCAAAATCTACAAAGTAATTAGTAAGTTATGTTTTCAAATAATTGTAGTGGAGTAAAAGTACATTATTTGGATCTGAGATGTAGTGGAGTAGAAGTAAAAGTACTGAAAATATGAAATACTCAAGTACAAAATAAATACCTTAAAGGTAGAGTACTTAATGGGGAAGACCACCCATTTTCAATATTGAACTATGTCATTAATATATCTTAGAGGATATATGTGTGTTGCCTAGAACTGGAAGATTGATTTTGGGGTTTATAATGGAAATTTCTTTATTAGGAATAACCCCTTGAGATGAACCATCTCGTTTTCGAGGAGCTCCGCACTTTACAGCATGCTTACGAAGGGTTTGTATTGTAAAGTACAACGGTGTGATGTCATCAAGTTGTACTTTACAATACAAACCCCACACTTTTTTTTTCTATTTCCACACAACTCCTCTAAGGTATATTAATGATATAGTTCAATTTTGACTAACCCTTCCCCTTTAAGTAAATGAGAATTGAGACAAGAACAATGGGTGGTCTCTCCCTTTAAGTAAATGAGAATTGAGACAAGAACCAGTCTCAACCTTCACCTTCTATGATAGCCTTGGATCAAGATCTGACTTTTACTTTGATATGCAAATAGTGGGTGCATCTCTCCATTCCGACATGTCTCCTTTCCGACAGAACTAACCCTATCTCTTACCCTAACCCTAACCATAACCTCTGTGGAGGTGTCGCCGCCACTCAGACAATAAGAAGTCACTGTAGGGGTGGCGACATGTCGGAATGGAGAGAGCCTCCCGCAAAGGGTACCCAAATCGATAAAATACATCTATGATAGTCTTGATCCAAGCCAAGGCTACTCCTATTATGAATATCATAAATATGTATGACAAGTTATACATATTCATGATATTCATCATAGAAGTGAAGTCAATGACAAAATGTTCATGATCAGTGCATAGCTCAGGGGTAGAGAAACCGTCATTAGAGCACGAAGGGTTCTCGAAGGGTTCCCCGTTCGAATCCGGGCTCCCACTGAGAGTCCCACTCCTTGAGCAAGACTCAGAGCCCCAAGTTGCTCCCGGTGAGCACACTGAGCAGGTACCAACCTAGCCGCAAATTGCAACACTAGATTTTATTTTAATCGGATGAATCTAGGGTTGCAATACCTCCCATAGGCACTTAGGCAGCCAATGCATCAAAATAGTTGTTTGCTATCTGATTGTATTTAATAAACGACTTCAAACTCACCAATATTGTGGCTCTATGGAAAGCTTTGAATTTACTCTTGCTATCTGCAAAGTGTTTGTTTCTGAAAAATCCACCCTAGACATGTTATGAGCTACTTTCAATCAAGAAATTGGCTTCAGGTGATTATTTTTTCTAAGTGCTGGAGTTTGGAAGCGCTTGTGGGAAGTCACTCAGCGGTCCTGTGTACCACCTGGTTCTGAATGTCACATAATGCAGGAGGCAGCGGGACGCTGCGTAATAGAAGACGAGCGCTTCCAAAGTTCAACACTTAGAAAATAAACCATGTCTGCTGGGATTTCTTGACAGAATTTTTTCTTGACAGATTTTTCAGAAACAAACACTTTGCAGATAGCAAGAGTAAATTCCAAGCTTTCCATTGAGCCACAATATTGGTGAGTTTGAAGTCGTTTAATACAATCAGAAAGCAAAAAACTGTTTTGATGCATTGGCTGCCTATGGGAGGTATTGCAACCCTAGATTCATCCGATTAAAATAAAATCTAGTGTTGCAATTTGCGGCTAGTACCAACCAGGTACCTCTGCCATCGGTGTATGAATGTGTGTGTGAATGGGTTAATGTAATGCACAATCTATGTAAAGCACCTTGGATAAAAGCGCTAAATACAGTAAATGCACCATTTACCATTTATCAGTAATTGACCACCTCCATAACCCATATGATATTGGGTTAACAGAGAGATCTAATAAGCTAACTTTAATGACCATCTATTTAGATATAAATATTTCTTGTCATTATGTTTTGTACATTATTTTAGATTATACAGATCTATCTAAAAAAAAAAATATATATATATATATATATATATATATATATATATATATGAGAGAGAGAGAGAGAGAGAGAGAATATTGTGTAAAAAAGCAGATGCTGACTGCAGAAACTTCCCACAGAACTCTGACTTCAGAAGGTTGACATTTCTGTATTATAAATCCTTGTTTTGAGTAGTCACGTTTAATATTTTGTTGTCCTCTGTTGAGAATGAGAATGTATTTTAGATTTTCATGAGCTGTGTGCCATAAAAGTCAAAATTAAAACAAAACAAAAAATGTGACCAAATAAACCACGATTTACGATATTATTGCGATAATCAAAATATACCCAACTTATCCTGGGGCGTAACCCCCCGCTATTTGCCAAAAAGATTGCAGATCTACAAGCTTGTGACAAGTTGTGAGCTTGACAAAGAGATTTGGTAGAGTGAAAAAAAGTCTTTATCAACTACGTATAAGTCAGTGCATGACGGAGGATGATTTCACGATAAATGAAATCTCCACGATACGATTATCGTGAGTGTTTTTTTATCACGATAAACGATAATATCGCTTATTGCCCCATCCCTAGACAGAATATGAATTGAAGATGTTGTTTCTGCCCGACAACAGCCATATCTACGGTATCTAAACCTGCCACAAAAAGTTCGGAAATCTAACTTTGGTCGATTATATCTCCCCTTTAATAAACCCAAATGGTATTGAGTTTTATATCTTTTTTTATCGTTGATTCGTCACCTTTACAACGAGGTACAGCTTGTAAGCATCGGGCATTCGAGGCATGAGCTACACAGCCAAGCGTGTGGGTAGCGCCGACCAGAATTTTGCCAAAATGGCTTGCAATATACTGTTCTGCTGGCATTTACTCTCGTTTTGGGCTTCCCTGACACTGAGCTTAACATTAACAAAGTGTAAAAATTGCCAATATGTGTTGTTTTTTCTTTTCATTATTACTGTTGGAGAGTGCAATCATTCAATGCCCCAAGTAACAAAGGTGAACACCAAAAGAACAGTATTGCAGGCCTGCCAGGCCATTTTGACCATTTTTGGAGGGGCGCTACCCACACGTTTGGCTGTGTTGCTCATTCCATGAATGGCCGATCCTTACAAGCCATACCTCGTTGTAAAGGTGACAAATCAACGATAACAATGATATCAAACACAATACCATTTGGCATAATTAAAGGGGAGGATATAATGGACCGAATGTTGGCAAATTTTGGGTCGGCGCTACCCAGTTTTATTAAAGGGGAGATATAATCGACCAAAGTTAGATTTCCGAACTTTTTGTGGCAAGTAAAATGACACGGAGGTGTTCCCAGCTTGAAAGGTATAAATGGGATAAAGAGGAAATATGGGGAATATTTCAGTGTAGACATCATGTTGGTGACAGTGCTATTATTATGACTCTGTAAGTTAACCGCTACATTATAGAGCAGTGAAGTCTGACGTCATTTACCCATGATCCTACCTGGTTCACGACCTCCCCGACAATATCGCGCAACCGCTTGTTTATTTTTGGACCGAAATGCTTATATGAGACGATTTTAGGATGACCCAATGTTATTCTCCATAGAGAAATGACTTCCATGAACCGGGGGATGAGCGAGTCACGTCATGACTTCACTGCTCTATGTTCTCTCTCCTACAGGTACAAGGAGAGAGAGTATTTGAGAATACATCCAGATATGACAGACTACAAGGAGCCCAAGCCACGTTCTAGAAGTCGAGGTGCTGCTGCCTGTTTTCAGTCTGTGTTGGACTGTGTTAAGCCCAAGTCATCCATGCTTCCTTCTGGGTTTCTGGTCCATGCTGACTTGGCAGGAGGAGATGCTTCAGATTTGGGTTGTGCCACAGGCCTGAGGTAACTGCATAGCAATAGATGAGGAAAAGTAGCATGCAACACAACAGTGCATGAGATTCTTTAGTTTGTGTTGTCTCTTTACCGCATAACTACATCCATATTTTAACATTTTACACACAACAGCAGCAGCATGTCAGTAAGGCAGTTTGTCTAATGCTGCAATGGCTGAGTGGACAAAACTCATACTAAAGTGAAATATTTTCCCATCTCAATGTTCTATTTCTATTACATGGGTTTTGTTTACTTTTTTGTACCACAACCCCATATGTTCGTGACAGCCCTACCCCGTATCTGCGTGAAGTAGGCGGCTGCCTTGTTAGTAGACCGGAAGCAAATCAACCTTATTATTTGTCTGTCCCAGCAACACAATCTCGGTGGATCTAGCACCTGTAAACATGGGGCGATCGTGAGATTTGCGGTCATCCCACTTAAGAGACCATTTTGTAGAATTTGTGTACTACAGTGACTACAATTGAGAGGGTGGATTTTCAAAATAACCTTCTTTGGCTGTATTCCTCAGCCGTCCAGAGCCTGTGGGAGGACTGGCCCTCTCAAAAGACTACCCCAAACTCCTTAAGCTGGATCCAGACAGTGAAGACGAGGTAATACCATAAAATAACAATTTTACATGATAGCCATAATCATAATTATGGAGGTGAATTCTCTTTGACAAGCAGCGTTTGCTGACCAGGGCAATTCTTCTTGAAGAGTATACTTAAAGTAAATTCTAGAACTGGTGTCCCCCAGGGTTTGTACTTGGCCCCCTTCTTTTTCCCCTCTACTGCACCAGATCTCTTCGCCAGTGTTTGCCTGTTATAACATGCCCAGGAAAGGGACGCTAGGGTGGTTAAGTCTACACATTTAAATTAGATTGTTTGATTAGATTTAATGTACCTTTTCTGCTTTTAGGATGAAGACTCGGACACTCCCTCCATCCCCACCCTAACACCACCTGATCGAAGAAGCTTAATGGAGGAGTATTTCCTGAACCAATCTGGCCACCTGGACAACTCAAAGACACACGGTAAGGGCACGCACGCACTCACGCACTCAAGCACTCACTCACTCACTCACTCACTCACTCACTCACTCCCTCTTCCAACTGCCTGCCAAACCAGCTAACTCATTTTGTTTATCCATAAATCAGTGCTATTGAACACCCTTTACGTCTGTTGGTTATACATTTATATTGTAAAATGTTAATGTAACTCTGGGAGTGTACAAATGTTTGGCTCTCAGAGTTGCAGACCAATAAGGGTCCATTTGGTTCCCCCTGGAACTCCCTCAAGGATCCCTGGGGGTCCCCGGACCCCACTTTGATAACCAATGGTGTATACGGTATTGGCCTATACTCAAGTGTGTGGTGTTAGGTATAGGGATGGGACGATACGCGATATTGTCGTTTATCGTGATAAAAAACACCCACGATACTCGTATCGTGGAGATTTAATTTATCGTGATATCGTCCTCCGTCATGCACTACGATCAATTCACCTTTTATTTGTCGAGCTGCATATCCAGTACCACTTAAACCCTCTATAATTGGTAAAAAGTACTTATAATATACATACTTGATTGTCTTTTTTTTCCACTATCAAATGTCTTTGCCAAAAAATTACCGATCTATTGTTTGGCAAATGTTCCCGCCACAGGATAATGGATTTTGATTATCGCGATAATATCGTAAATCATGATTTCTTTTGTCACAGTAATCGTGATATGAAATTTTCATATCGTCCCATCCCTAGTTATGTAGTGGAATTTTTGCAGCCAAAGCTAATGCTTCTGTCCGGAGAAGTGCACGTTATCATGATGCCCAGTTGTCCCCTACATGTCCCTCTTTTTCTTACATTTGTATCTCCAGTATGGCAAACCAACAGGCACAAGTATCACATGGCAGCATTGAGCGGTGAGAAGTTTGACAGCCTGTTGAAGATGTGTCCTGACTTGCACAGCTACAAGAGCTCCATGGCAGCATTTGTCTTGGAGACAGGTGAGGCCTTTGTACACCAGATATCACAGTATTATTTATGATATTATAACACAACTACAGTATACTTTTTAAAATGGTATAGTGTTGCATGATTGTGCACGCAAGCCACCTTTTTGCCAATGGTATTCTTTTCTAGATGACAGCAATGTTCCTTTGCCACTGAGGCAGACCTCTGACCCCTCGCATGCTACTTAACTCTCCTACTGCCAGATTATTTATTTATTTATTGGGTCTGGTGCCATCAAAAAGCGGCTTACCTTTGCGACGTTATAGCAGATAGACAGACATTTTTTTTTTTTTTTTTTTTTTTTATTGTGCAATAGTGCACTTTGGTCTGCCAGGCAGCAGAGGGCGGCGTCATGCGAGAATGAATGTGAATTTGCCTGTTATGTGTTGAAGAAGAAGAAGACCAGTCACTGGCCACAGAGCCTTACAGCCAGAGGAAATCAACAAGGAAGTGAATTGTTCTCCGTTGATCTAACGCATAATGGATTTTTTACACCATCACCGCGGAAAATGTGTTTATAGTACACGGCCGCGCGACCCCTCATCAGCTTACAGTCATCAGACGAACGAACCGAACGAGCGCCGTATTGGCATCGAGGTTCTGTAAAAAATGGGGCGAACGTTAACGTTCAAAGCGTGGGGAGAGTTAAAGCATATACATTTTGGGCGTGTTTTATCCTGTATAGTTAATTTAATGGGACCCCAACTTTCAGCAGCTGTCAAGGATTCTCCTAGGTAAACTGAATGTCAGTCTTTGTGGGATGTGTTACTAGACACCTTTACAAACACTTTGGTGAAGACATTTTTTGGTTAGGAATTTTTACCAGGACTTTTTAAGATATTCCCTTCCTAAAAGGGACAAGGCTTGGCAGATACAGAGATCTCCGTATATGGCCATATCAGTCGGATCGGTTGTGCGATGTAGGTGTGACTCTAATTCCAAGTAAAGGGCATAAAACGAGACTTGGGTGCTAAACAGTGTGCTTGCACACCAGGCCTGTTTAGTCTGGCACAGCTGGGTGTTCAAACATTTTCAAGCTGACGTCCCGTTTTTTTGGTATGTAATTTTAGTCCCTTGTCAGTTTGGAATGAAAACCACGCAGGCTCACTGCCCTGGTGGAATCCCTGGTAACAAAAGAGCCGCTTGGTTAGGCTAAATAAAATGAGTTTTTACCTTTTTATTCTGTAGATTTTCAGTTACAATTCAGCTTTAGCGCTTGAAGACTTTATTAGAAGTTTGCTCTTCTTGAGTTTCACCACTTGTGTCACTACACGCATTTAGCTGCATGAGCTTTGTAGGATTCATCTACTTTTGAGTACATGAGCTATATAGATTCTTGCAGACAACCCCTATTCTAGGCAGCTTGGCTCAATCAACTCCTTTCATCAGATTTTTTGATATTGTATTTCTGAACTGTTGTTTCATGTTGTAGGTAAATTCGAAACCTAGAACTATGATAAGTGTGCTCAAAACATTTAGACATCCCAATTCTGAAAATGGTTTGTGCTGGTTAAATTCCAGACAGCACTGTGTAGAGGTGTTCATGTGCTACACCTCTTTTATGGATCGTTCAGTTCTTTTGAGCCATTTTTACAAGACAAGAGTTTGAATGGAGAAGATGTTGTGAAAGGAAATCTTAAGAATTTACAAGACAAAAACAGACATATTTTCTTTTCCTCCACAGAAGTGCTTGACTCCACAGGTTGTCCTCGTGAGCATTATGAGGTGGTGGCCGTGGGAGCTGGCCAGTCCAGCTGCAGCAACCTGCTCTCCTTCAATGGATCCGTGGTTCATGACGGCCATGCCATGATCATTGCCAAACGTGCTCTGCAGAGGTACTAACAAGTACAACACATTTTTCCACTGGTATTCTGGTATGTTTGACATGGGAGTGCTAACTACAGTATAATATGGGTAGTAGCATGAGTATAGTCCAGGGGTTCCCAAACTTTTTTCTCTCAGGGCACCCCATAAATATTTGTTTTAATCCGAGGCACCCTTACATTATAATTTTCACTCCCAGCACCTTATATTTATAGCATGTCGTTGTTGTCGGGTGGAAACCCTATATGTCCAAAACCGTTTGTTTTGTATTTATCATCTATAAAATGTACTAAACTAGTGAAAACAGCAGATCTACAAGCACACAACGCCTCGCATCGCGAGGCGTTGTGTGCTTGTAGATCGGCGGTTTTCACTAGTTTTGTGCGACAGTCTTGTATGATGAAGCAGGGCTTTACTTAACCAAAAGATTTGAAACTTGGAGATTTCTGCCCAACAGTTAAAATACTTTAGTGATTATGTTTCGAGGAAAACGTTGAGATAATAGCCATTTTGGTTAGAACTGACTGAAAATAACTTTGTACTTCAAGTTTAAAATGATACTCAATATGTTTTGTCCGAAGTATCCAAATAAATTCCAAATATTATCAATCTCGCGGCACCCCTGGACTGCCATCGCGGCACCCCAGGGTGCCCCGTCACCAGAGGAGTATCCAGCACTCCACAGTTTCGCGCACGGCTTTGCGCGCGGCCGAAAAAAAATCGGTTATTTTATGTTCAAAAACGGTTATAAATCGGTTATTTTTTGCCTTTGGATATTTTGGGTTGATTTACTGCTGGTTCTTCAACTTAGAGGTAATCTATTAGATCAATAGATATCAGATCACCATCAGACACACACTACTAGCATGAACTTACTTGGCTTCATCTTCAAACTCTTCAGTCTTGGAGCCTAGAGTAATCCCATTTCCTGATTCCCAGCACCAAACATATCCTTAATGTTTTTACATTTTGCAGCAACTTCTATTCTTTTTTGCTTTTTTCTCTCTCTCTCCTTCTCAGCACCCCCCTTTCTTTTTACCCCCCGCATTTTCCTCCTCAAAACCCTCAGAATTCTCTCTGCATTCAACAGTTGGTTTGTTTGAGTGAAGGAGTGATGATGAACCACCTGTGTTCAATGCTGCTGATAGCTGATTTATTAACACACGGGACACAGGTATGGGGGAGGGGAGAGGAGGCCTCTTCCTTGTCAGTACTGAGTGAGTGAGCTGGAGCAACTGATGGCCCAATGAATGTGATTGGCTGCTGCCAGTCAGCAACGGCCCTCTCTCCACTGCACCGGCCCACTTCCCCCCCCAGCCTGGGCAGCCCACCCTGGGCTGCAGCCCACCCTGGGCTGCCCACCCTGGGCTGCAGCCCACCCTGGGCTGCCCACCCTGGGCTGCAGCCCTCCCTGGGCCGCGGGCCCGCAGCCCACCTTGGGCTGCAGGCTGCAGCCCACCCTAGCGCAGCCCACTCTGGGCTGCAGCCCACCCTAGCGCAGCCCACCCTGGGCTGCAGCCCACCCTAGCGCAGCCCACCCTAGCGCAGCCCACCCTGGGCTGCAGCCCACCCTAGCGCAGCCCACCTTGGGCTGCAGCCCACCCTAGCGCAGCCCACCCTAGCGCAGCCCACCCTAGCGCAGCCCACCTTGGGCTGCAGCCCACCCTAGCGCAGCCCACTCTGGGCTGCAGCCCACCCTAGCGCAGCCCACCCTGGGCTGCAGCCCACCCTAGCGCAGCCCACTCTGGGCTGCAGCCCACCCTAGCGCAGCCCCCCCTGGGCTGCAGCCCAGCACCCTGGGTTGCAGCCCACCCTAGCCCTGTTATAAATCAGCCACTGACTAGCATGAACTAGCATTTGAGACACACACACTTTACAGTGCTCTAACTGAAACTCTGGACTCACTGGTCTCATTTCTATCCATAAACCCTTGGATATATAATAACCCCCAGGGGTCCACGGACCCCCGCGGACCCCCGCGGACCCTTTTTTTTTTTTTTTTTTTGGGGGGGGGGGGCGGCGGCCCGGGGGGGTCCCCCCCGTCCCCCCCATTAGATACCCCCCTGCCCGTCACCCACTTTGAAAACCCCTGGTATAGTCTACCACAGGGGTGCCCAACCAGTCGATCGCGGTCGACCGGTAGATCGCGGGCTGGTTACCAGTGGACCGCGAGATGATTTCAAATAAATAATTTATTAATTCGGGGGGGGAAGGACATACATCGGGCGTTTCAGTGAAACGACTCCGAGCGAGTGGATGATGTTGACTGAACTCAACTCAACGTGTAGTAGTCAGAGCATGTGAGCGGAGTGGAGCGGCAACTAAAGCCGCTCCGCGCTCCAGAGGGCTCTTGTCCCGCTCGCTCATCGCTCTGGTCGGCCACCGCACCGCTCCGCTCCCCGCCGCTCCGTCGCTCACGTTGATTTTCGCATTTCTCGCTCCGCGCTCGCTCCACGCTCCGCTCAGGGTCGTCAATCAGAGTCACCAGCCAAAATAAAAAAAGTATTTTGCTACCATATGCGAAACACTTTCTCCTTTGCTTTGCACAACAAGTGTTCCCAACACAAATGCCTGCGGTAACGTTACGTGAGCCTCGGCTTGATGGAGACCTGCGTTCACTGTTACAAAAGACGCCATCTAATCTAAGGCATTGTATTTTTTAATAAGACGGGCAATATTAAATCCAGCTGGTTATTGATTAATCACCACAACCGAGAGACGGAGGCGACTCGTGGCGTGTGTTTTTCAATCAGTCTCACTTGAATTCGTATCCGTTGACTGGCTGGTGATATATAACTTAACTGACACAAGGTAGGCTATGTATTATAAACATTACATAGCCTACGTGTGTGGATGAGTGAAATCGTGATAAAGGGAATTCTCTGTCTGTTCTCCTCTCCGTCTCCGCGGTGCCAACAAGGCTTCACTGCACTAGTAGGCT
Source organism: Nannobrachium achirus (assembly GCF_963921795.1). Lineage (NCBI taxonomy): Eukaryota > Metazoa > Chordata > Actinopteri > Myctophiformes > Myctophidae > Nannobrachium > Nannobrachium achirus. The sequence continues at coordinate 6,658,532 of NC_137826.1, read as the reverse complement.
ACTGCGCACGGCTCTGTTTTGTTGGAAACATGCGGCGCGCGGCCCCAATAGGGTCGGCTTGGAGCGGAGCGGAGCGGAGCGGAGGAATGGAGCGGAGGAGATTCCTCGCTCCAGGAGATGTGCCATGAACATAACTGCTTTATTTGGATCAACCTACCTGTGTGAGTCTGCTTTTTCTCACATGAAGTTCATCAAGTCAAAGTACAGAGCCACAGATGAGCACCTTGTGGCCTGCCTAATTTAGCCTAAAACTTGCAACCAGCTCATACAACCCTGACTTTGACAGGCTAGCCTCCTCTTCCCAGTGCCAGGTTTCCCACTAAGGCAGAGAGACTGACATGGAATAAAGGACAAAAAAAAAAACTATAAAAAAAATATAAAAAAAGAAAAAGAAAACTAATAAAAAAGAGAACTATCAGTGACTTGACATAAATCCACAGGTTTTGTGTGAGTGTGTTGTCAGTGCATGTATGCAGAGTGTGCAATAAATGGTCATGCTGTCTGTATGCCCAATGTGAGAAGTTGCAATCGTTTCATTCAATTACAATTCCTACTATACAGTATGATTACAGTACAGTACAGTGAGTACAATGTTATAATATCTATTAATATTTTCTGTTTTTCACATGTATATTGAATGGGTGTTACGGTACATTTTTGGGCTGGTAGCCCTCAGCTAGGTGGCACATTTTCAAAGTAGACCTTGGGTCAAAAAAGGTTGGGCACCCCTGGTCTACCAGATATCTCGCCTACTGATAGGTATGGTGATGTCTGCTGCTCTATTCTCTAGCATGAGGAAAACCTATATTTCCATTAAAGGACAACTTTGTTTTTTTACAACAAGGGTTCATATTTTGGATTGTAATTAGAGAAAAGAAAAAGTGAGTGTTAAAATGTTTTCATTTGCTTCATTCTATTGTTTTATCGTGTTTACCGTGCTAAAATGTGGGGCATGCGTACGCTAAATATGTCTTTTTAGACACAATAAGCCAGCAGTTTCTTTATTGCTATTTACAGTAACACTTCTAGCCCCCATAAGTCACATCCAATGAAAGGTTGCGTTGTATCTTGGGAATGGGCTTATTCTGTGTAAAATGACATACGGTATTTAGCCACTTGTACGCATGCCCCCAAACACTGAAATAAGAATCTCTAAAGCAATAGAAAGAAGTAAATGAAATAATTTTAACACTCATCTTTTATATTCTTTAATGCAATCTAAAATATGAACCCTTGTTGTAAAAAACTAAAGTTGTCCTTTAACCAACAGAACAAGGATCAAACTCTCTTATTGCCTTACTCGTCGCTGTCTTTTGTCAACGGTGGTTCAGTTCACAGAATAACATAGTATATTTTTATATTATTTACTTTAACTCACTTTAGCATGGTTGTCGACTTGTTCAGATTCTTGTACAAGCAGCTGCTGCTGTTCTACGGTTCTCCTGGTGATCCAAAGTCCAAGAAGTCGTGCATCTTGGAAAGCAGTGTTGAAGGCCACCGTCTGCAGCTGAAACCCAAGATCCATCTGCATCTCTACTCCAATCAGACCCCAGACGGAGCCGCAAAGAACTTCTACTTCAAGTATATGCACGTTCATTTTATTATACAGTACAATCTGAATTTCAACGATGTTTCTGTTCAGTTTGATATGCATTAGGCCTCGGACCCCCATTTTATACAAGTTTAGTTTTCCCTCCCAATCTACTCTGTGTACTTACTTTTTATTAACTTTGAGAGTGTACAAAGGGAACCAAATGGGTCCATTTGGTTCCCTTTATACACTCGAGTTAAGCGTCATTCCGACCAGGCATGATTAAAGATAACTAAACCGATATGTCAGCGTTATTGTGGACGCTGCCATTCACTTTAGTTGAGAACTATTTTTAAAACGATATCTTTATTGTGCCCGGTAGGAATGACGCTTTACAGACCTGTAAGGTCTGGACCAGTGGTGGTTCGTAGACCCGGCGTGAAGCGTAGGGATGGGACGAAAATTTCATATCACGATTATTGTGACCAACGAAATCAAGATTTACCATATTATCGCGATGATAAAAACATCCCCAACATCCATTATCCCGGGGCGGAACATTGTCCAAAAAATAGCCGATCTACAAGCTCACAACACATCGCGTTTGCGACACGTTGTGAGCTTGTAGATCGGCTATTTTTTTGCCAAAGAGATTTGGTAGAGAGTGGAAAAAAGACTCAATTATATACAGTATATTATAAGTACGTTTTACCATTAGAGTGTTTAAATGGTACCGGATATGCAGCTCGGCAAATAAAAGGTGAATTGATCCCAGTGCACGACGTTTTCACGATAAATTAAATCTCCACGATACAATTATCGTGAGTGTTTTTTATCACGATAAACGATAATATCGTCCCATCCCAAGTGAAGCAGTGACATAGGATCAAGTTCAGGGGGCGTCACAAGGGGTAGGAAAGTGGGACTGAGTTACTGGGGCCCAAGGTGGAGGGGCCCTAGTAACTTTATCTATTGAAAAATAGCAGATATACAAGCTCACAGCGCGGCACCGAGTGCCGCGCTGCGAGCTTGTAGATCTGCTATTTTTGAAACGTGAAGATCTTTGAATATATGTATTTTTTAAGCGAACATTTCTAACTCAAATTTTGCTTCTGGGGGTCCCTGGAACTAAATATTTTGAGATCGGGGTCCGTGGCCAAATCCATATCATCTTGGGGGGGTCCTTGACATAGGTTTCTTGCACGCATTTTCACGATTTTTCAAAAATAGCAGATCTACAAGCTCGCAGCGCGGCACTCGGTGCCGCGCTGTGAGCTTGTATATCTGCTATTTTTCAATAGTTAACATTCATGGGGGGCGCCCCGCAGTGAATCCTTGTACCCAGGGCCCAGAATTTCGTGTGACGTCACGCCCCTGATCACGTTGTACTGTTATGTGGTGTGCAGGAGCTCCGTCAACAAGTCCATGAAGCTCTACTACCACACCCAGGACCTGCTGGTCCCCGCGGAGCACCTGGAACCCAGCGTGTGGGGGGCCAGGGTGTGTTGCATGACCGCTAGTGACAAGCTGTGCCGTTGGGCTGTCACCGGGCTCCAGGGGGCACTGCTGAGCAACTTCATCCAGCCACTCTACATCACCAGCCTGGTGCTAGGTAAAGAACTGCAACTAGGGGTGCAACTGTTAATCAAAGTAACCTATTTTATCAAATGAAATAAAAATGATAATCCATTCAAAGCTGTTATGACACGCGAAAAGCGCAATCAGGCTATCTGTATTGTTGATGAAATGCACGCTAAATTCCGCCCCCTCTGGACGACAGACAGTAAAGTCTGTCGCCCGGAGGGGGCGGAATTTAGCGTGCATTTCATTTTGAATCGAGCCACAGAGAGCTGACTGCAGTGAGAATGCGAGTTGTGATAACTAAAATGAAAACTAGCAGTTAGAGGTGTAAAAATGATAAAGATTCCGCAACTTCATGGCATATTTGCAGCTAAAAATGTACACGTTTTTTTTTTTTTTTTTTTTTTTTTATCCCACAATTTTGTAACCCATTTCTTCACCCAGTGCCAATTGCCTATGTAATCCTGGGCTCTGCTCTCCCTCTGCCACGCCTGGGGAGACAACGGACTGACCTCATGCTTCCTTCTGTGCATGAGGAGTCCAAGTTGCTTCTTTTCACCTGACAGTGGAGATTTCCCTGGTTTGGACGTAGCGCGTGGAAGGAACACGTTATTCCAACCAGTTCCTTTCCCCTCCATCAGGCGCCCCGGCTGGCCAGGGGGAGGCATTATTGAGACCAGGATTACGTGCATGTTTTTGTGAGGGTATCAACCCTATGAGGGCATGTTTAACGGCTGTGTCTTGCTGTCTAGTCGGTCCGAGCAACCGAAGCGACCGTGGAGCTGTTGACTCTTCCGCATGAGTGACTTCTCCCCACAACGTGTGTGTGTGTGTGTGTGTGTGTGTGTGTGTCTTGTGTGTGTGGTCGTGACAGAAAATAGCCATGCTACAAGCTCACAACGCGTCGTGGACGCGACGCGTTGTGAGCTTGTAAATCGGCTATTTTGTGCGCAGTCCCGTACGACGGTCAAAGAATACTAAGCAGTCACTCGCTCCGTTTTCAGACCGTTTGTAGAAAGACCACGTGACCTACTGTCTCACAATGTTAATTTTCGGGGGCTGTCATCATCATCTTTAAATCCGCTTGCAGTGAAAATCCATCTGAACGTCGTGACATATCGGTGTTAAAATCATGGAATTTTCTTTTGACTCTGTCCAGGTCATGACGGCCACTCCGCTGAGGACATGTCTAACATCATCAACAAGCGCCTGGGGGACGACTGGGACCGCCTGCTGGACGCGCCCTACAGGAAGCACACTTACCACTTCCTGTGTGTGGACCAGATAAACCCCGGCCACCCGTCCTCCTGCCTAGACAAGCTCAGCATCAACTGGTGTCTGGGAGATCAGGACATTGAGGTTTTGGACACCACGAAAGGCAACATTGCACTCTGGTAAGGTCCATTACACCACTGGTTCTCAACCTTTTCAGGCTGTGACGCACAAAATAATCATATTTAAAACCGGGGACCCGCCACCCCGAGGACCACTAAGGGTTGAGGAATTACAATTTTGTATAACACGGTACTATTTTAACAATTTCTGTCTCTAATATTTGACAATTTGGCCAATGTTTAATTTGTCATTTTAGAGGTATTGAAAAGTCCTTAAATTGTCACTTTGGAAATGTGCATAAACTCTCTCTATACACTTAAACTTTATGTTGGTTTGTTGGCGCACAGCAAGCTTTGAACCGTTTGTGCCAAGATGTAAGCCATATCTAGGCCAGATGTAGGCCACGCTTCAGTTTACTTAAGCACCGGACACTTTTGAGGTTTTTTCCATTGGGCAGACTAGGCAGATGTTAGAGTTATAGCTTCTGTTCCCGGATCACCGCTCAGAAAGCCTATATGAATTCAGAATGGGGGAAAAAAACACGACCCAGCTAGGATGTGTAAATCGACCCAATACCTCTATCAGCATTTGTGCACCCCTAACATACACGCAGACTTTCTACATATTGTAGAACAGGGGTCTTCAACAGGGGGTACGGGACCCCTAGGGGGTCCTCAGAGTTACTACAGGGGGTCCTCCAAATCTTTGTGTGATAGAAAACTTTTTTCTCCTTTTTTATATTATCCACTTGAACCCTGCGAGGATTTGTGAGCTTGTAGATCGACTATTGTCGGCAAAGAGGTCTGGTGTAGAGGGGAAAAAGAACAGTACAGAGTGAAAGGTCAAGTTTTTTAAGTATTGAAGGTTCAAGTGGCTAAATATCTGAAAACACAAATTGACATGAATCCAAAATACTCTGATGACCGTGCTGTCAGACCATTAAACTATATGGAATCTTTGAAAAGGTTTTTGGGGTCCCTGCTTCATCTCTCTTTCAACTAAGGGGTCCTTGGCCTGAAAATGGCCTGTAGAAGACAAGCCAGCATGTTGTTCTGGTCTGTTCCAACATGATCACTTGTTGCATTGCTTTTCTCATTCTCAGCTCCCCATACGTGAGCGGGCCCGGCTTCTCCAGCAGACTTTGCAAGAGAGCGATGTACAGCTACTTCTGCAAAGTGACAGAGCTGGATCACCCAGCTCTGGGTTACAGCTACCTGCTGTCGGCTACCGGAGACCCAGAGCTTCCTACATATCACAATGCCAAGGTTTGTGTAACTGAAGATCAAACTTAGTTCTGTATACTCAAATAATGACTGCTATACATATGGAGTATTGACTGTGTTAACATGTGCACAAATGTACCCTTCTTCAAGGAGAACAATAATAGTAATAATCTTTATTGTCGCCGAAGGGAAATTTGTCTTCACAGTCTGTTCAAACAAAGAAACAACACATAACCATATAACAAGTAACAACACAAACATCACAAAGACAGATCATTAGTACCCCACTATACACAAAAAAACGTCTTAGTGGCGGGGGCGATTCTTTAGCAGATTGTTAACTCATTTGCTGCCCCCTCCCGAGTTTCCCGAGTTATTACAGTACCCCCAGACTGCCATGGCCCGAGTTTCCAGAGTTTTCCAGTTTTTTGGACCTCAAAAAATGTATTTGGCATGATCGCAACCGCGAAATTGCATGTTTAACCCCCATACCAACCACATCTTTCAAAATGGCAGCCATGTTTGTTTACATTTGAAGAAAACAATGGCTTCTATCTCATGAATGCCTGAACGGATTTCCAAGCGGATTTTTTGTTTGAAAGCTGTGAAACGTGTGCACACATATGGTGCATGATCTAGGCATGGGCGTGCACGATCCGTGCACTAAAAGTTGATCCGTGCACTAAAGATTACATGGAATGGCAGTGAGGAACTTGGTGGCCATTTTGAAAAGGCAATGAATGAGTTAAGTGCAGCAGTGGCTGAGGGTACAAAACCTGCTAAACCGAACCTTGTGCTACAGTAGCCTACTTCAAGTTTCTGTATCTTCTCCCTGATGGCAAGAGGTCGAAGTAGCAATGCAGAGGATGATCAGTCTAATTTGTTATTGAGAGTGCTAAGCGTGTGGTGGCTTTATTGTTCATATCAGTGAAGTTCATAACGGATTACATGAAGTCTTTGCTGACAACGTTTAGATGTAATGTGTTGATCAAACCTCAGTTTATTGTCCAAAGTGAGTCCAAGATAATATGTGAAGCTATCAACCTGTTTGACTGTGGTCATTAAAAAAATGGATTCTGGTGGCCAGGGACCCTTTTCATGTGATGTCTCAACTTAAAGGAGTCATCCAGACCAAAACACATATAGGGTTAAATCTGTCTTTTATCACACCCCTTTATACCTGCTTTATTCCATTTTTTTCATAGCTGCCCCTGTTGCTAGATTTCAGCTGCCCCTGTTGCTAGATTTCGCAGGCCCTCTCATAACTAACAGAGTGTATAGCCTTTATACTAGTGCGGTTATTTCTTCAGCTTCAAAGTTAGTATTTTTTTATTGGATTGTGTTTACACAACGTCCTGAGACCAACCAAACCGCTGTTTTGACCTCACAGGCATCCTTACTTGTCAAACCGACCCCTCCCTCCCCTCCCTTTCTAGCCTCTCCTCTCCCTGCTCTGGTGCAGAGCAGAAGCCGTTTGACAAGTAAGGGTGCCTGTGAGGTCAAAACAGCGGTTTGGTTGGTCTCAGGACGTTGTGTAAACACAATCCAATAAAAAAATACTAACTTTGAAGCTGAAGAAATAACCGCACTAGTATAAAGGCTATACACTCTGTTAGTTATGAGAAGGCCCGCAAAATCTAGCAACAGGGGCAGCCGAAATCTAGCAACAGGGGCAGCTATGAAAAAAATCGACTAAAGCAGGTATAAAGGGGTGTGATAAAAGACAGATTTAACCCTATATGTGTTTTGGTCTGGATGACTCCTTTAAGTCACATGAGTGGAGGGTCACATTATTGTAGATGAAAAGATTGCTTGTTTTAACTGAGTAAAGCCAAATAGCGGAAGGACGATGACATGTCTGCAAGTTTGCACATGGATGGCTGTTCTGTTGCTGCACACCGTAAAATCTTTTATGTTGGTCTCATCTCACCCCTCATAAAAGTAATCCTAATTGCATCGCAAAGAACGGAGTCATACAATTTTTATATTTGTCTCCAATTTTCCTCACGTCTTCCTTTTAATTTTAGTGCTGGCAAGGCTATTAAACAGTAGCACAGAGGGAAGCGATCTGGGGGCTGGATCCTTGGGTTGACAGACGGTTCTACCACCTCTACCGACAATATTCCTCTCAAATATTGACTTGTACACATACGTGACAGTCAGCAAACAGCAGAGGTTCTGTGTGCACTAGGGTTGTGCCTCCATCTTCAGATCGTTTCATTTGCACTGACTGAGATCATCAGTACACGATTGATTCCCTTGCGGGGGATCCGGCTGCTTGTGAAATGTTGGCCTATAATAAATAAAGTCACCATGGCTACTGTTGGCAGAGGTCCGCTCTAGCCATTCGTTAAATGGCTTAACTGTTGCAGTTAGGAATCTTTTAACCACGGATGTGTAAGCAGGTCAACAACAGCAACACTGGCTTCCGGTACTGTCTACCGTCTGTTCTTGTAACTTTAATTTAGACCCTAGTTTCCCTTTATAAAGGTGTTAAATTAATATCATGTGATGAAGCAATCTCCCAACACTCATTGTCTTCTCATATTCCCTGCTCTGGAAGGTCCGAATGGACCATGCAGTAAATGCACTGGAGGGAGAACAGATCATTTCTACCAGCTATTTAGCCACATGTTCTATGTGCGTGACACGCTGACTCTGTCAGAGATGCAAGGAAGACACACCTTTACAGTATTAGGCTCCGCCTTGTTTTATTTACCTTTTTAATTCAAACTTAAACTATAAACTGGGGTTCATCTTAAAGTTCTCTGCTTCTCTGGCTGATATTCATATCCCAATAAAGAAGTCATGGACATTATTGTTTACAAACAATCTTTTCCTGGGACTATTTTTGGCTTGACTCACTGTGCTTAGGGCTGCAACTATCAATTATTCTCTTACCTAGTATTCTATCGGTAACCTTTTCGATTAATCCAATAATAGAAAATGTCAGCTCTACAAGCTCCCAGGTGCATTGGAAGCTTGTAGATCTGCTATTTATCTGCTATTTTCACTATATTTCAATTTCTTTGACATAATATACAATTAGCGTTCAATTATTTTTCAATTGATCAAATCAGTTATTTCGATTAACCGTTGCACCATCACTCAGGGTTTAACGTTCTCAGTCCTGGGGACTGATTTCAGTCTTGAGGATTCCATAAAGGATATTTCTGAGATCAGTGCAGATCCGCAAAATAAATAAGGGGGGGGTGTAGCGATGGCCGCGGCGTGAATGACAAGGTTGTCAAAGCGCTCCAAACTAAAAAGCAGTTATAATTTCAAGATATGAGTATTTGAACTGGCCAGACTAGCAATAGAATACAACAACTTCAGAAGATACTTCTATAAAATGAAGCATGGATCGGCACACACCCATTCAGTGAAGGCAGACAGAACTTCAGGGAAACAATATGGTCTGAAAATAGTTTTCAGTCTTGTGGTTCTTTTTGGCTTTAACCTCTGACCATCACTACTTGACTGTGTTGCATTCCTTCATTGCAGATGGCAGCCGTGCAGTACCAGAAGGCCAAGGGTCTGATCAAGAGCCACTTTGTGACCAACAACGCTGGTCCGTGGAACTCCAAGTACCTGGTGGACTGCTTCAGCACCTGATCCTCCGTAAATGCCGTCGCTTTTAGTTCACTTGACCGTTTTACTTTTGACTTGTTAAATTCACTACCAACTAAACCACTTGGATAGGCTTAAGTTTCATTGTTGCCAATACAGTTTTGTGTACGTTCTCTGCTAAAACAAAATCACTTTGAGTAGGCCTGTGTTTTGAGTTTGTGTAGACCTTTTTGCAGCAAAGCAATACATGTGATTCCACACTGATCATAGAGAATCTTTCATGAGCTGCAACTAGAATGCAGGTTGCTTCCGAACCTGAACCTTTGAAATGACAACACTTTTAGTTCGCTGACCGTTTTACTTTTGACTTGTTAAATTTCACTACCAACAGAATGGGCCTAAGTTTGATTATAGTCTCCGCCAGGCCAGTCCGTCCGTCCATCTGTGTCCATCCACTCCTTGGATGCCACAGCCGAATCTCCGCCCTAAATAGTCAGATTGGCCTGTTATAGCGCCACCAGACATCATGCAAATCGGTACATGGTATCTCTACAGTCCTTAAAGGGATCATTTCACTTTCAAATAAAAGAAACATAAAAACAAAATATAAAAAGTAAACGAAAAAAGTAGTAAATCACAGCCCCCTGACGCATTAGAAGGACATTCTAATGCCTGTGGGGGCTGTGATTTTTCCATTCCTTTTTCAATTCATTTTTTATAGTGTTCATTTTATTTGAAAGTGAAACATCCCTTTTCATATTCCATCCCGATTGGCACATTTCGAACATTGATGGCGCACAATTACCTGGCCTGGCGGAGACCTGTGCTCCAAGGAGCACTTTGTTTAGTTGTCAATACAGTACAGTTTGTATACTGTACGTTCACTACCAATAAAACCATTTAGACAGGCCTACGTTTCATTATTGTCAATACAGTTTTGTCTATGTTAACTGGCAACAAAATCACTTGGAGTAGAACTGCGTTTCATTTTTGACAGTTTGTGTTTTGTAGAATTTTGCAAAGCAATAAATGTGATTCTACACTGATGAGTCGTAGAGTATTTCATGAGCTGCAACTAGAATCGACACACTGCTCTGTCACTTTTCACACTATTCTATGTACCCTGCGTGGTCAACTCATCATAGGGTATTCCCCAAGTGTATTTGTTGAGCAGGGTGGAAATAGTAGCCAGTCTGTGACTGGGGGTCTGGCATAATGGTTCAAATGGTAATGACACAGTTTATGGCTGTCTTCTCTTGCAATTTTCAACCAATCATAAATAAGCTGGTCCAGAAAATCAAAACTAGAAAAGCACACTCCTTGGTGCACAGATGTCACCCTGGCCGGGTTGCCTACTCAGTGCTGTGTCAGTTGTGATGTGCAGCCGTCAGGACATAAGGGGGAAACAGAATTTGCACGGTGTTGTGCGAGGAATGGCCGCTATGGGCAGAAGTGAACGCGTCTTTTGGAAGTGCGCGGACACAGTTATGTCTGTGTTTGTGTCATAAGCCCCTTCTCCTCTACAGGGCCGAACCAGACCTAGAACCAGAACTTTGCAGAACTAAGAACTTTCAAGAACGCGTGAAGTTCTGCTTAGGTTTCCATATAACCAGACTCGACCGGGAAGGTCCAGAATGGCCCAGCCCATAGGTTCACAGAACTCAAGTTTAGTATTGCCTCAAGAGCAGGACCTAAAAAAAAGTTCAGGTTCTGGAAAGTTCTGGTTTCACCTCATAATGGAAAAGGGGCTATACACACACGGATCGGAAATGTAATGGATGTACGCATCTGTGATTTATGAGCGCACATTTGGTCAGGATTTCAGCCCAATCCTACGGCCATTGAAGACCCTATTATTATAATAATAAGAAATACTGTTCCTACGAAACAGTGTGGGCTTTCTGCTCCCTCATTGGCTAAAGGCGCTGCCTTTGTACTGTCGGCCAGTTTTTTGAAGAGAATAACCTTAGTATATAAAGATCTGGGAGAACATACTGGTCTCGCCTTTCTGTGAGCCCAAAGTTTCATGTGGGTGGTGTTATTTATATCAGGTCGCACTTGTTGGTGGTGAGAATGCTGCTGCTCCTGCTCCTCATTGGCTAAAGGAGTACTGTCGGTTTTTGAGGAGAATAAACTTAATCTATAAAGATTTGGGAGAACATACTGGGGCAGCTGACATGAAACTCCATATTTGGAGATGGCAAGACATCATAGTGACATCATAGCGATGACGTGGGCGTCAAGGCAGCTCAGCTTAAGGCAGTCAAGACAGCTTTCGAGACATAATGCTGAGCTGTCCTTCTTCCTTGGAGTTAACTGGTGTTCGTCTGATGGGAGGACGGACATCATAGAGGTGTCGAGTGATGGGCAAACAATGTCAGCAAACAGAATGGAGAAGACCCGCGGAAGAGTGGGGCCAGTGTATGGAGCAAAAGAAGACAAACTCAACCTGTCTGAGTTACTGTCAGAAGGGACCAAAGAGATTCAGGAGGAGGCTATGAACAGCCAGTTCCTCAAAGACTTCCTGAGGGGGCGAGTCCACAATGAGCTGTTCAAGTTCGGCGTGGTGGCGCTCTACTACATTTACGCCGCCTTGGAGACCGAGATCGAAAGGAACAAAGACCACCCCCACTTTGCACCTCTCTATTTCCCTGCAGAGCTGCATCGCCACGAGGCCCTGGGCCGCGACCTCGAGTACTTCTACGGGCCAAACTGGCAGAGTCAGATCGGCTGCTCCCCTGCCACCAAGCACTACGTGGACCGCATCCACCAGGTGGGCCGCAAGAACCCAGTGCTGCTGGTGGCCCACGCCTACGCCTGCTACATGGGAGGCCTGTGCGGGGGGCAGTTGCTGTCCGGGGGCCGGGTGCTGCGAAACGTGGCCCAGCGCAACCTCAACCTCCCCTCCACCGGAGAGGGCTTGGAGTTCTATCAGTTTAACGCCATCGACAGCGCCCCGACTTTCAAGCAGCTCTATCGCAGCCGGATGAACGAGCTGGTCCTGGACATTGGGAACAGGCAGAGGCTGGTGTCGGAGGCGGTCCAGGCCTTCCGGTTCAACATGGAGGTGTTGAAGGAGTTGGAGGACTTTGGAATGACCATGGAGGAGGAAGAAGAGGAGGAAGAGGAGGAGGAGGTTGTAGATGCTGGCCCGCCTGTCCATGAAGCCATAGATCGTGACATCAGCAAATTCCCCTACTACTACATGCTGCTGATAATTATAGTTGGAACGGCGTGTGTCTGTCTGCTAGTCATGGACCTTATCAGACCGTCAGACGTCCTGTTGACCTCTTGCATTACTACTTTGGTTGGATTGGCTGCATGGTACCTTATGTGATCTAGCTAGGCCTCGGTTGCTGTGCTACTACTGGCTAAGGGAGTTGTACAAGGACGTAATTGGTTATTAGGGTTCATTGTCTCCACCAGCCGAAGGCTGAGGGAGAGTATGTTTTCCCCTCCGTCCGTCCGTCCGTCCGTCCGTCCGTCCGTGCGTCCGTCCGTCCGTCCGTCCGTGCGTGTGTGCGTCCTCGCAGTTTGTGAGCAGCTAATCTCAGTCACCGTTGGCCCGATCGCTGCCAAACTGAGCACACACACTCCCTGGATGCCAATCTAGAACCTCTGCCCCACATTTTTCAAATCAGCCTCATGGTGGCGCTATAACAGGCCGATTTGTGTGGCCTGGTTGTTACCAGCTAATCTCCGGCGCCGTTGGCCCGATCGCTGCCAAACTGAGCACACACACTCCCTGGATGCTAATTCAGAACCTCTGCCCCACATTTTTTAAATCAGCCTCATGGTGGCGCTATAACAGGCCGATTTGTGTGGCCTGGTGGAGACCTGTGCTCGGAAGAGCACTGCTTCTAGTTTATATTTGTGAAGGGCTGTGTCCAAACAAGTAATGGTGTTTATGAAACCTTTGTGATTTTGTTGTGAAGGTCTTCTTAGATAAGATCTGGAAGAAGAGGATCCAATGGGTTATCAGCAACTAATTAAATGGAGACCCTGATTGTAAACTCGTTGGCAATTCTCACAATCTGTCATTGTTCTCTACAACTGGAATGTAGTATATGCACTGTATTTGCTTAGTTCATACTATTTTAACTATTACATCCAGTAGTCAGCTACCGGTACTTACATTTGCTACTAGTATTAGACTGGTTGGAATAATCAGCAGTTAACAAGTGATAGCCCTGAGTGAGAAAAGTTCACATCAGGTAACACTGATGACTTGGTCCTCAACCAAGCCCTGCTTCTGGGTTTGTATCCATGTCTGATGGACATAGCAGAAATATACTGTCGGCTGTATCAGCTGTCATATCATGACTTTACAATATGTCAAGGCATTTTTTTCCCACAACAGCGCTTATGCAGTACTGTTGATCTTTTCCCCACGCCACTATTATTTGTTTAATTTCTCATGAGCATCTTGCCTCAGACTGATTACCAAAGGATGCCACCCTGAAGGACCACAGATGTGATCTGTCTCTCCATAACCACATGAGGAGCTTTACCGTTAATAGCAATGCTGGATTAGACTAAATAAAAGAAAGCTGTAGTGTGTGATTTGTTTTTGAGCTGCGCTAACCGCTCCTACATCTGGCTTTTCCGTTTGTCTGTCTGGACTGTCATTGGTCAATTGGTGTCTGTCTGTACTTATTTACCCGGGTCACATTGGCCAAGCTTTGCAGGACACTTTACGCAATTAACTAAATAGCACCACTCACTTCACACTGGGTGTGATTTTTGGGGTATTACATTGCCATAAATAGTGTCATATAGTGTAACTTTTCCAATTAAACAAAGGTAATTTTGGTATAACTTTTCAATGGTATATCTTTCACAATAACCACATGAATGTGCTGCTCACTGTAGTAGCATATGCTGATGTGGGAGGTCGATGTGACAAAAGTCTCCCTCCCTCCCTCCCTCCCTCCCTCCCTCCCTCCCACACACACACACACACACACACACACACACACACACACACACAAACACAGGTACCAACTATTTAAAGGTCCATTTCAGACACGGCTTTGCTGTTGCTATCATTTGATACATGAGTGGAAGTGGTATTGTTGATTTTTCTGCTGAATTCTTAGTGTGTGCTGTGGCCAGAGAGTGGACTGGGATTTGGTTCTAAAACAAAGGTATATTTTTCTGTATGCAATTACATCCTAATAATACATTGTTGTTGTTTTATTAATTTAAATACAAACATGTATGAAGTGAGTTGATTTCACTACAGATTGTGTATTTTATAAGAATACAAACTTAATGTGATTGTTAATTCAAGTCATACTTGATTTGATAAATGTTTTGATTAAACTGGAATGTCTACCAATGCCACACTTATGAGTTGATAAGATGGCACATAGAATTGTCATGGCAATTTGTTTTGCAATGCAAACATCTTTGTCAAAATCATATTTTGTTCCTTCCAGATTTTGTGATGGGGTTTCTTCAGAATCTCTTGAATGTCATTAGCCTCCTGTCTTTTCTGAATGAGCTCTCCTCTCCTGTTGACTCTGGTAAGAGTATGCATTAATTAATTTATTCTGTCTATCTGTGCGAGGGATATGTACATAAATGACCAGCACAGAAAGGTTAATAGGTTATTTTTCCTCTTTCTCATAACGGTACAGTGTGCAGTATATTGTCAAGTTATTGTCATTTGGTTACTTTTTCATTGCTGCTGCAAACTGCTAAAAGACAAAGCACTCAAAGCTTATGAATGTACTGTAGTGTTTACAGAGTGCAGACTCGAAAGCATGCAGATAAACAAATCTATACAAGTAAATTACCTCAAAATATGTAAGTCTCAGAGTTTCGACAGATTCTGCAGAGTTGCGACAGATTCTAATGGCAGTTCGATCAACTTAATCAGACAGGATTCATTTATGTTAAATAAACACCACACACTGCGTCTAAATAAGACATGAATGACATGTATAAACACAGTATACTGTACCGAGCACTGAATATCAATCAAGCATATCAATAAAGTGGCACTACTGATGTGTTCTCAACAAACATGTCACAAATCACTTAATGTGCTGATGGTATTGACATCAAACAGCGGCGTCGCATGCCTATCTGAGCTCATTAGCTTTGTAAATATCGATATCAGTCTACAGAGCAGTGGCCACTTTTAGTGCCCTATCTTCGCTGCTTGATCTCTCTTTACTGTGCGTCTCTGCTAGTCTCTCCTGAGGTTAGCCTGTGGGGGAAGATGGCTAACTTCACCCATTACTGTAGCTACTGGAAGCTGAGGCCTGGTGTGTCTGTCCCTGCCCTGGGGGAGTTGACTGTCTGTCTGCACCTGCAAACCAAGGTAACAAGGTACACTAGGAACACGGTCAGATTTAAACATGCAATGTAATAATAATAATAAATAAATAAACATCTGAGCCTCGCTCGGAGAACACGGTTGACGGCCTCAGCTAAATCCAACATCAGGTTATAGCTACGACAACGCGAACTTCTATAATATTAGGATATACAAATTTAAGCGTCTGTGGACCGTTTCAACGATGTCCTCCTCTCAGGCAGTGACAACTGACAAGCACTTGGAATATAGGAGTTCAGGCATTCAATTTAGTTTGACTCGGTCCAACTAAATTTGTGAAAATAGCAGATCTACATGCTTGTAAATCGGCTATTCGGCTTCAAAGGTTTTGCCTCTTTTAATATTTGACCATTTGGACAATGTTTGACCAGTTATTATAGTTTGTTGATGACTTTTGATGCAAAATGATCTGTCATCTGGGGACCCCCATCATCATGTGGGCACCTCACTGGAGGTCCTGACCCCCAGGTTATTAAGAACCACTGCCCAAAGCAGTGATAAGCTTACTATAACAATACAGAGCTTACCATTTTAACAAAATACTTTTTGTTTTAACCAAAAATATGACTTTACACCACTTTTAACACTTATACCGTATGGCAACACATTTCCTCGTCCACATTAATCTAGGCGTCAACACCTTCGACGTGGACCGCCTTCATGTACCGCTCTCCCGAGGGCCAGTGGGCCGAGCTGGGTCTGGGGGGACGGAGAGGTTACCTCAGTATCTGGCTGTTTGGCAGGGAGTGGAGGACCACTGCTCCAGTGTACCTGCATGCGGACCTGTGGCACTATCTGTGTGTGAGCTGGTCGCACACCACCTACGCACCCAGCCTCTATGTCAATGGCAGGATGTTGCATCTTTTTGTTGGTAAGTACTAGTCAACTAACTTTATTTTCACGTTTCAGGAAACCTTTTCTTGTCAAGGACCCTGGAATTTACATTTATTTGGCTGCACACCTCCACCTTCCAGATTTATTTTTCTCCACAATATATCTTCACAATACAATATTATCATCACAATATCGATATATCAAGATATTTGGTCACAAATATGGTGATATTTGTTTTTATCGTCTCTTATCAGGTGGAAACCTCAGGTGTCCAAAAGTGTTACTTTTCAGGATTCAAATTCAAAAGAAGCAAAAGTAGAAGATCGACCGCGTTGCGACGCATTGTGAGCTTGTAGATGGGCTATTTTTGGGCAAAGAGACTTGGTAGAGAATAAAAAAATATATTTCCAGGTCCGTTTTACCAATTATACCGGATATGCAGCTCGGCAAATAAAAAGTGAATTGATCCCAGTGCATGACGGAGGATAATTTCACGATAAATGTAAATCTCTGCGATACGATTACTGTGAGTGTTTTTTATCACGATAAACGATAATAACGATCACCGTCCCATCCCTGCTTCTGCTCTTCCCAGTTGACGTGGATGTGGGGGATTCTCCCGTGCGGCCTCCTCACCGCCGACTGGCCCCGAACGGCACCCTCACGCTGGGCGCGTCCCACTTCCTAGCTGCCGATGGGACTCTCCATGTCTTTGGCTGCCTGAAAGGCTGGTTGTCTCTGTTTCGTATGTGGGGGCGCGCGCGCAACAGACAGGAGGTGACGTCAGTGATGTGCACAGGGGGAGATGTTCTGAAGTGGGAGGAGAATCACTGGGAGATCCACTCGCCCGTCGCTGACTCCACCCTGCTGTGCGGTGAGCCAAGCTTTTGTCTTAATTGGAGTGGTTTTTAGTTTTCTTAATAGGCCAATTATTTTATATTTGTATCAAATATGTATGTATATTTTTGGCACCGCCAGCAGCTCTAACAGTCTGTAAATGGTAAATGGTGCATTTATATAGATCTTTATCCAAGGCGCTTTACAGAGATTGTGCATTACATTCACCCATTCACACACGGATGGCGGAAGAAACCATGCAAGGCCCCAACCTGCTCACCGGGAGCAACTAGGGGTTCAGAGTCTTGCTCAAGGACTCTTCCACACTAACTCAGGGATCGAACTGGGAACCCTGCGGGAACCCAGTTAAATCCAAGTTCCATCTGTTCTAGACGGCAACTCTACCCCTGAGCCACTGCCGCCTGTATATACCTGTATACCTAAACAATAGGATAATGCATCTATTTTTGCACTACTCATATAACTATTAATACAGGTTGATGATGCCGGGGTTGATTAGTCGGGGTGATAAATCGACCTTGTTCTTGTTCTGGGTTGGTTTATTAGCGCTAGGTGCTGTTAGTTGGATATTAGACTTCATTAGTTAAATTCTTTCTGTGAATCTCTATAACAACCTTGTAGTGTTGAAGCGGTTTTGTATTTGTTGAAGTGAGCTATTTATAATGTTTTATTTTACCCAGTTCACTAACAACCGTAAGCCATTCTATACAAGATAAAATGGATAAATAAAGTTTCAGCACTGAAGACATGGTGGAATGTCTTCAATTCCCATCTTACTCATACCAAAGACTATAAAAACGGGATCTAATGTCTCCCTGCTTAGTTGGCACTCAGCATCAAGGCTTGGATTATGTGCGATATACTAGCGTCATGTCCCGGGGGTGTACTTGTACATCAAGCTGCCTCACGCTATGGAAACAAGAGATACAGTAGGCTCCTGACATACAGTATGAGCCACATGGCTCAGGAGCTGTTGGGTCCCAAGGCTTGCTTACTTACCAGTCTTTGTGGCATGAATCTAGGGTTTGGCAACAATCCTCTCCCGTCTGATATAGTGATTAAACCCTGTGGCTGTTTCATTCTTATGTGGAAAATCTTTAACGGCTTTTTTTTACAGCCTTTCCGCACCTGTGTTGAAGCCTCCAAGGCAGCCACTCGTCTCATGGCCTGGATTCCTAGATCAAATATTGACCTCCTGTTCCTCTGACAGTACAGTACAGTAAATACTGGAACCATTGTATGACAATAATATTGTATTACTAAGAACCAGAGGCACTGCTCAACATATTGCCTGGATGCAATTATAAAACAAAAATGATAGTCTTTGCTCAATCTGTGCTTAAATCTAGCCTGTAAAATGTAACCATTGGTGAAGCAGTATAATTTGCAGTTAAAAATCAAATTTTCAATTGATGACACAGGAGACCGCGACCACACCATCATTAGAGAATATCTTCTTAATTAACTTATGTGTGATTAATTGATGTGATTGATTTTACTTACATTTACAGGTGTATATATAGTAGTAGGAAACATTTTGTAATTCTTCCTGGAATGCCTGAAGGGGGGTAGGCTATAATATAGAAAGGGTGTCAAAACACTACATGTGTAATGGTGGGGGAAAAAGAACGATGTTTTAAATGTAATTCTAGATTTACATTTACTACATTTACATTTACATTGTTACTTGAGTTTTTATTTTCTGGTTTCAGTTAATTCAGTTAGAGAATATATATGTTGTAGACACACAAACACAAAAGTAGACTTGACATTACATAATCAGACAACTTGTGTTAAAGGAGCTATAGTCAACTTTTTCTTGAAAAACGGATGCTAAAATAAAAATAATGTTTCGAAAATATTTTATAAAAAAATAAGCTTCATATATGTGTTTCAATTAATAAATGATCACAAAAAGCGTAAAATAATGATAAAATAATCATTTTGGCCCTTTGTTTACATTTACAGGGCCCGTACTTTGTTTACATCCTAGTCTGTAGACTAGGATGTACACCTACAATGAAAAAGTTGACTATAGCTCCTTTAATTTGAACTACTTTATTTTGGAAAAAGAAAAAAAAAACTAACTTCAAACACACAATTCAGTGGTGGTCGCAGCTGGGCGTCCACTACTGGCAGTGTCACTGCTTGTGTACTGGTAGAAACAGTTTGCTCATCTCTCTCCTGAGAAAACAAAGAGAAAGAAACAGCATTACTAGATAAATTGCCTTTCCCACACTTCATGACTATTTTGTTTTCAAATTCAGATGTCAAGTCAGGGTGCCTTGGTGAAACACACTTGTGAATCACATGAGAATGGCAATGAGACCAATTGCCATCTCATCACGCGAGGAATGTGACACATTCCTTGGCTATCAAATTCACTGAATGAGCTGAATGGTCCACCTGATCACTATGTTCCATACACATTATACAATACAGTACATACATACCTACATACATAGAACCCCCTTTCCAACATCATGCATACACACACACACACACACACACACACACACACACACACACACACACACACACACACACACACACACACACACACACACACACACACACACACACTACTCTACACAGTGAATTACAAACAATTAAGTATACTAATACTAATTCATCATTGTTGTAGTATTCATTTCAATGTGATTTTGAGGATACTTTGACTTTGGACTTCAAAGTAACTACTTTGTTCAATCTGATAAGACAGTAATGTTACCTGCAGGCATGCTGGAACTGTCTGGATCATTCCATGCCATGTTGGCAGTTCTGGCACTAGTTAAGGGGAAGTTAGCCTATTGCTACATCAATCTGGGAACTAAATCTAAATCACTAGCTTTCTTCACAAAATGTGTTCATAAAGGTGTCTACTATCACCTCTGAACTTTGTCAAACCCAACTCCCTTGACATACTTTGTGGGAGCCAATAAATGTTGGGGGTATCAGGATACCCAGGGCCTGGGATTAAAGGGGGAAAAATAAAAAATGGCCAATACGAACGTATGAAGTGTGTAATTAGGGTATTGTTGGGCTGCTGGATCCATTCCAACCATTAGTTATAAGTAAAAATTACTCCTTGGCCATAAAAAAGGCCTAATTGGCTAAGGCTTAGCCAATCATGTCATTCGAGTTCACCTGTGTCCTGTTAGTCCCTATGTTTTAAACCCTGTGTTTGAATGTTCCTTGTCAGATTGTATCATGTTATCATGTGTGTCATATGTGATTACCCACCTGATCTTGAATAGTTTTCATGAATTCAAACACTACGCCATTTTAACTGAAAACGAATGGTTGGAATCGATTCAGCAGCCCAAAAATACCCAAATTACACACCTCATACGCTCATATTGGCCATTTTTTATTTTCCCCCCTTTAATCCCAGGCCCTCGGGATACCCAATAACTTTGATTGGCTCCCACAAAGTATGTCAAGGGAGTTGGGTTTGACAAAGTTCAGAGGTGATAGTAGACACCTTTATGAACACATTTGTGAAGAAAGCTAGTGATTTAGATTTAGTTCCCAGATTGATGTAGCAATAGGCTAACTTTCTCTTACTACACTGCTTGTGTAGGCCTAGTAGTAGCAGCTTGTTCTCCCTGCTGAAAAAAACAAAGATAGAAATAAAAACAACATTAGGACATATTATCATGACAGTGCATGGTTTTGTTGTATTTTGTTCAGGTAAAAACTACAGCAGCTAGATTAAAGCTGTACATTAAGACAAAACAGATTGTGGCAATGACAGACCAATATGTCTGCATTACTGTCAATAAAAGGTTAATCACATTTTGTATTAAAACACAATTATTTCTTGCTGATGGAAACAGTTTAGTTTATTAGCACATTGTTAAAACTAAAATAGAACAATACATATCAATGAAACAATATACCGTGCAAGGAAAGATGGCTGGCAGACTTTTTTATGGATCCTTTCCTTAACTAAGCACATAGTGAAAGGTCAACTTAAATATCTGAAAACAAATTGACATGAATTCAAAATACACTGGGTTGTCAAACAATGAAACTATATGGAATCTCTGAAAAGGTTGAGGGGGTCCCTGCTTCAACTCTCTTGGGTCCTTGGCCTGAAAACGTTGAAGACCCCCTGGTGTAGATTGCTTGGGGTTCCAGAGATAATTTTTGTATTTATTTTTTTATTCAATGAGGGTCCGTGACCTAATACATATCAAAATGATCATCATCATAGCTGTATGTTCTGTCTCTCTGGTTACCAGACTGGTCCCTGTATGAAGTCAGAGTGAGGTTCCTTATCCTCCGCCATGACGGGAAGAACACCAACCTCTACACGGCCAGAGACCTCGCCCGGCGCTGGGTAAGATCAAAATGACTTCTCGTGTTTTGTTTTTTTTTCAGTACGTTGGGGCCCTTGTTAGGTCTTATCCTACGCCTTATTAGGTGTGCAAAAGTCTTGCTTTTTATTAACCCCTGTTATGCGGCATACATTATTTAAATTTCAAAAATCCTTTGTAAGTTCATGGTGCTACAGAAAATGGAATGGTGCCACGTATTGTTATACCTTTCAAACCTGGTGCCAACCTAGCCTCGTAAACCACCAACTTCCGGAAATCTCATTTTAATGTGATTTCCGGAATTTGGTGGTTTACGAGGCTAGTGCCAACCTGGTGTCTCATTAGTATCTGCTATACATATAGCAATAAGCAACATCATTTATTTTTATTTTTTTATACGAATTTGAAGGTTTTCAGAACCCTTAGGTTAGGTTTTAGAAGGCGTTTTTTAGAATCGGCCTCAATTCTAAATGGGTGTTCATTTAACTCTGAGAGTGTAGGAGGAGAAGGCCTTTTGCACTCCTACAAGGACAGGTGCGTTGGAACAGTGACGTTGACGAATGGAGAAGAAGAGTCCCGCACACTGTCTTACAGTTTACAGTTTACAGTTTAGGCATTTAGCAGACACTTTTAATCCAAAGCGATTTACAATAAGCAGAAATACATTACTATTATACAAGATAACATGTCAGAACATCAACAACAATATAACAAATGCATTTGAATATCAATCTAAAACAATAAAATCAATGTTGACTAGCTTCATGTATGGTCATTGAGTGTTTCAGTAGTGCTATGGGTCAAGGTGGAGTCCGAAAAGGTGAGTCTTCAGTCCACGGCGAAAGCTAGCGAGTGAGTACGTCTTCACTCACAATACATTTATTACAGCGTTTCGGTAACGTAACGTTGTAATACATTTATTGTGAATGAAGACAGTGTGCGGGACTCTTCTTCTTCAACTCTGAGAGTGTACAAATGTAACCAAATACACTAGTATGGGTCCATTTGGTTAGATTTGTACACTCTCAGATTGAAATTATGCACTCAGAACTATACTGTGAAAACAGTCGTGCCATTTAATTAAATACTTTAAGACTGTTCCTATGCCAATATTATGCCATCATGTTCTCTTTACTCTACACACACACACCATCCTGTTTGATGTGTTTGTCTGTCTGCTTCCTATAGCTCAGAGAAGTGCTTCCACTCAACATGACGCTGCACAGCGTGTCGGTGTTTGAGCTGGCCAGGTATGAAGAGATTGTACTGTAATTCAATATATTTATGTAACACAACATTAGGAAATGTCTCTAAACAGGAAGTTTCTCCTCATGAAATTGTATGGTACCTAACGCTTACTGAACTTATACTTAAATGATCAGGCACTAATGCAGGGGCATACACACTGCACGTACACATGCACATTGCACACACACACACACACACACACGCACACACACACAAATGCACACACGCGCGCGCGTGCAGGCGCGCACACACATGCGCGCACGTATACACACACACACGCACACACACGATTTGTCTCGTCTTTATTTATTATTTGATTGTTTTCATCAGCATTACACAGAGAACAATCATTATCTCAAAGTAAACAATACCTGTACTCTGTACCATACATAGCCCCCATGCTGTGGTCAGCCCTGGAGAGACGGTCAACGATGAGCTTAAAGTGAGTACCGTTTGGCAGATATTTACAAAAAAAAACATATAGAGAAAAACGTCAAAAAGCATTGTTGTGAAATTGTTCTGATGAATTGTCTGTTGATATCTTTTACTCCTCAGATATTGTTGTCAACTCCAACTGTTGACAGGTAATCTGGTTGTAATCTGTTCCCCTTGAATATTCCACACCTGAAGTTCTTAACTGAGCTGAAATCCTTCATTGTGTCAGTAATGTCAATTATCAATTATATTTTCAATATTCTAAATCAGTTAAGACTATGTTGTTGTATGTAAGAACTGTGTAATACATATAAAGTTTGTTAA
The DNA here is from genome assembly GCF_963921795.1 of Nannobrachium achirus. Taxonomy (NCBI): domain Eukaryota; kingdom Metazoa; phylum Chordata; class Actinopteri; order Myctophiformes; family Myctophidae; genus Nannobrachium; species Nannobrachium achirus. The sequence continues at coordinate 6,634,925 of NC_137826.1, read as the reverse complement.
AGGTGATACACCATGCATTTAAAAAGTATTTATGTCATATTGTTTATGTCCCAAAAACGTTTTTCAAAAGGTTTGAGACTAAATTACCACTCCTGAATAGAGAGCCTCTCTCATTTTTGAATGGCTCTCAGAGCATTTCAGCTGCAGTACCACCTTTGGCCTGAACTGTGTGGAAATAAAAAAAAAAGTTCCCCCTCTTCTGTGTTGCCTAGAACTGGAGGATTGATTTTGGGGTTTGTATTGCAAATTACAACTTGATGACATCACACATTGTACTTTACAATACAAACCCCAAAATCAATCCTAGGTTCTAGGCAACACAAAAGGGGGGGAACTTTTTTTTTATTTCCACACAACTCCTCTAAGGTATATTAATGACATAGTTCAATATTGAAAATGGGTGGTCTTCCCCTTTAAAGGCAGATGGAGGCTGTATGAGGAACTCAATACGCCACCTTCTGGTCAGAGCAGCTCATGGCCTATTCTCAGGCCCTGGTCCACTGGCTTAGAGTTAAATACTACATAACAGCATGGCACAATACACAGAACACTACTGTCAGGGTTCCCACGGTCATGAAATTCCTGGAAATATTTTGAAATTCGATTTTTTTTTCTTTGCTAGTACTGGAAAAGTTTTGGAATTTATCAAGGTTCCTGGAAGGTCCTCGAAAAAGTTGCTATGCATTGTCTTTGGTTATTGATTTTGTAAATACCTCTGAAATGACAAATTAAACATGGGCCAAATTGTCAAATATTAAAGGCAGACATTGTGAAAATAGCCGATCTACATGCTCACAACGCCTCGCGTTGCGAGGCGTTGTGAGCATGTAGATCTGCTATTTTCACAATAGAACCGTGTTATACAAAATTCCTCAACTCTTCCAGTTAAAACGTGAATATTTCGGGGGTCACGGCCTGAAAAGGTTGAGAACCACTGGCATACACTACCTGTCTTTAGGCATTGCGCATAGGAGTAAGCGACCTGTTATTGAGCTGAATTATTGTTATATAGTCCTGGAAATTGGGTTAAATATTCTGGAAAAGTTTTGGAAAAGTTTTGGAAATTAATTGGTAAAAATGTGTGGGAACCCTGTACTGTGTTCCAACCGTTTCTCCTGGGATGTAGGTTTGACAGCGTGGTGCAGGTGAATGTGTTCCCCAGCATGGCCGTGTCTGTGGTCCAAGCAGACATGACCAAGTATCTGCAGGCCTCCTACACAGAGCCACACAGCCTGCTGTATCTGATGGCTGACCCAGACTCCATCTACACCATATCTGTCGGTAAGAAAGACCTGTGTGTGTGTGTGTGTGTGTGTGTGTGTGTGTGTGTGTGTGTGTGTGTGTGTGTGTGTGTGTGTGTGTGTGTGTGTGTGTGTGTGTGTGTGTGTGTGTGTGTGTGTGTGTGTGTGTGTGTGTGTGTGCGCGCGCGCGCGCGTACGTGTTCTCCGAACTCTGCGAAAGGGGTTTATCATCTTGACATAATATCTTTGCTGTTGTGCAGCAAAGATATTCTCTGTATTCTAACGTTTTTTCTTTTTATTTATTTTTTTATTAACACCCTATACTTGATCATACTACATCACGCAAAAGTAGCAGATAGTAGTATAGCAGTGTAAAGCTGTAATGGTTTAATGGTGTAGTGGTGTAATACATTGTAATAGATGTAAAAGTGTTATAGATGTAATAGTGTAAAAGTGTAATAGGTTTAATAGTGTAATAGTGTAATAAGAGTATTAGTGTAATAGAGTAATAAGTGTAATAGTGCAATAAGTACAATAGTGCATTAAGTCTAATAAGTGTAATGGGTGTTATAGTGCATCAAGTGTAATAGTGCAATAAGAGTAATAGGTGTAATAGTGCAATAACTGTAATAGTGTACTAGGTGTAATAGTGCAATAGTGTAATAGTTTAATAGGTGTAATAGGTGTAATAGTGCAATAAGTATACTATTGCAATAAGTGTAATGGTGTAATAGTGTAATAATAGGTATAATAGTATATAGTGCAATAAGTATACTATTGCAATAAGTGTAATGGTGTAATAGTGTAATAGGTATAATAGTATATAGTGCAATAAGTATACTATTGCAATAAGTGTAATGGTGTAATAGTGTAATAGGTATAATAGTATATAGTGCAATAAGTATACTATTGCAATAAGTGTAATGGTGTAATAGTGTAATAGGTATAATAGTATATAGTGCAATAAGTATACTATTGCAATAAGTGTAATGGTGTAATAGTGTAATAGGTGTAATAATAGTGCAATAAGTATAGTACTGCAATAAGTGTAATGGGTGTAATAGTGTAATAATAATAGTGCAATAAGTGTAATGGGTGTATTAAGTGTAATTGTGTAATAGGTCTACAGACGCGCAAGGGCCCGGTCAATGCTACATGCAGCTTTCATTTTATTAGAATCCTGATAAGTAACAGTTTTGGAGTTGTGAGGTTTCCATCCGACAGAGACAATATACATTTTATACTGTGATACTGACACAAATACTTATAGTTAAGTAGTGGGCTTTGTTGTCCATAATAGTCCACACTGCAGGCTGCTTCTCTGTTCAGAATGTAATGTTTGCCGTCATGTGAGTCCTTGATATCCTTTTACTTGTTGCTTGTTGTCTTAGCGTTGGTTTTCATACTTAACCCTCTGATAAAGTGTTTCTTATTTAGTTTATGTGCTTGTGTGAAGGAGAGATAAAGTATGTGGTCGAAAGAAATTCCAGCTGTTCTGCGAAGGGCTGTCACGATATGACATTTTAACATGACAACTAATTGTCACTCAAATAATTGTGATTACCTATTTAATTGTGTTTTTGTCGTTGACAATTACATTTCTGTTTGGCTTTTAGGCTTTGAAGTTGCACATGGTAGATATGACACATAACCTAAACATACAAAGAAATGAATCACATATTTGACAACTTTATACTTAAAAAAAGAACATTGATAGTGGAAATAGCCGATCTACAAGCTCACAACGCGTCGCGATGCGACGCGTTGTGAGCTTGTAGATCTGCTATTTCCACTATTTTTTATTCTTTTTTTTTTATATATGAAAGTTTTTCAACATGGAAACGATTATGACGATTATGAAAAATAATCGCGATTATGTCAAATATTAGATGATTAGACGATTATATCATAATTGTGACAGCCCTAGTTCTGCGTATATTGGTTCATGAAGTGACCTTCTCCCCCCATCTCTCTCTCTCTCTCTCTCTCCCTAGAGTCATTTGACAGTACCTCCACTAGTCCTGCTGTCACAGAGAAGTCCTCCACTGCAGCCGTCACCTTTTCCACAACATCCTCTCCTCCTGCACATACCTCCACCAAGCCTGTAGTCACCAATGCCGGTACCGCCAGCCCCCTGCCTTTACCCTCTCAAAACAGTACCAGTACCACCACCACCACCAAGCCTTTACCCACCGGTACCACCGGCACCACAAGTACCTCTGCCCCGGTTACAATGACAACGACCACCTTCACGACAGCCCCTGAGAATATCTCCGGTCAGTCACTTATGCCATTCATTGTCATTATATTTACAGAGATTTGACCTGAAAATGTATTTTATTCAAATGATGCATTACATTTAGTTTAACATAATAGCCTAAGTGTGACATACTGTATCAGACAATAATAAGTAAAACTATTATCTGGAGGGACTTTACAAAAGGAGGAGCTAAATCGATTAGTATGGTTAACTTAAGCCCTATTTTGTCCCTTCTTTTGTCCCTTCTCGCACAAAAATAGTGAACATTGAAGATCTACAAGCTGATCACGTATTGAATTGTGACACGTTGAGTGTTTGTAGACCTGCAACTTTTGCTATTAAGCACTACCACTTAAACCCTACCTAGCACCCCCTATTCTGAGGAGAACATTCTGCAGAAATAGCCGTGTCCTGTTGTGAGCTTGTAGCTTCTATTTCTGGAGAAGCGGTTTCACCTAGAAGGAAACAAGAGCAGACCAAGTGCAGAGCCAAGGGTTCGTTTATAGGTCAGTTTATAGTATATATAGTAAGTATAGAGGATTGAAGTGGTTATTACATGTAGCCTATATATTTAAAACAATTGAGCCACCCAGCAGAGCAGGGCAGATAACTCTTTGCCTCTGGCTCCACGTAACGGCATGCTTTGCTGGTTTGCTAAAAGACCGCCCCTGTGTCCCTTCCCCCATAGCACCCCTCCCCCACTGCATGACTCATAAATAGCGTGCTCGCTGACTGGCTTAGCAGCTCCCTTCGATAGCTCAGTTGGTAGAGCGGAGGACTGTAGTGGCTGTAATGACGGACATCCTTAGGTCGCTGGTTCAAATCCGGCTCGAAGGAGTTACTTTTTGGAGAATATTTAACTGTTATTATAGAACAGTCGCTATTACTTTGTAACTACGCTGTAGTAGATGTTTTGAATAAGAAAGAACCACATAGAATGGAAGACACTGTATTTGACATGCTTGGTTTGGGATAACTGGGAACAGCAGCTGAAAATGAACAAACACACTACACTGAGAGCATGTTTAAACACATGAACGCTATTCTGAGCACGTTGTGATAGTCAAGGATGTCAAACTGGTGGCCCACGGGCCAAATGTGGCCTGCATACGCGTTTTGCCAGCTCCCTTCGATAGCTCAGTTGGTAGAGCGGAGGACTGTAGTGGTTAATGACTGACATCCTTAGGTCGCTGGTTCAAATCCGGCTCGAAGGAGTTGCTTTTGGGGGGAAATGCTACTCCTATTATACAACAGTTACTATTACTATGTAACTACACTGTAATAGATGTTCGAAATAAGAAGAACCACATGGAATGGAATCTGCAAAAATAGCATATATCTACAAGCTCACGTGCAGCATGTTTGTAGCCAGGATATTTTTGCTATTCAGGGTTGTCAGACTGGTGGCCTGCGGGGCAAATGTGGACTGCAAAGGGGACTAAAAGGCTCCCTTCGATAGCTCAGTTGGTAGAGCGGAGGACTGTAGTGGTTAATGACAGACATCCTTAGGTCGCTGGTTCAAATCCGGCTCGAAGGAGTTGCTTTTCGAGGAATATTTAACTCTTATTATAGAACAGTTGCTATTACTTTGTAACTACACTGTAGTAGATAAAAATACAAAGAACCAAAGGCGCAAAAAAAATAAAATAAAATACAATCAGCTAAATTAGCAGATCTATAAGCTCACGTTGCAACATGTTTGCAGACAATATATTTTTACTATAATCAGGGGTGTCAAGCTGGTGGCACGCGGGGCAAATGTGGACTGCAAAATGTTCTAGACAGCTCCCTTCGATAGCTCAGTTGGTAGAGCGGAGGACTGTAGTGGTTAATGACTGACATCCTTAGGTCGCTGGTTCAAATCCGGCTCGAAGGAGTTTCCTTTGGGGAATTTTTAACTGTTATTATAGAACAGTTGCTATTACTTTGTAACTACACTGTAGTAGATGTTCAAAATAAGAAGACCACATAGAATGGAAGTCACAACAATACTTGTTTTTTTGGGGGGATAAATTACAAATTTAAAATCAGAAAAGAAAATCATAAACCCTATTCTAGACATGTCATGATAGGGTGAACATGCCGCAAGAAAACAAAACAATCAGCTAAATTAGTCTTTAATTAATCTACCAGCTCAAGTTGCAACATGTTTGTAGACAGGATATGTTTACTATAATAGTGATGGTTTATTTCAGGGGTGTCAAACTGGTGGCCCGCGGGCCAAATGTGGACTAGAAAGGGTACCAAACGGCTCCCTTCGATAGCTCAGTTGGTAGAGCGGAGGACTGTAGTGGTTAATGACTGACATCCTTAGTTCGCTCGTTCAAATCCGGCTCGAAGGAGTTTCCTTTGGGGAATTCTTAACTGTTATTATAGAACAGTTGCTATTACTTTGGAACTACACTGTAGTAGATGTTCAAAATAAGAAGACCACATAGAGTTGCTTTTTTAGGAAAATGCTACTCCTATTATACAACAGTTACTATTACTATGTAACTACACTGTAATAGCTTAGATATGTTACAAATAAGAAGAACCACATAGAATGGAACTCACAATACATGTTTTTTTGGGGGGGAGAACTTTAAAAAATAAAAAAAAAGAGAGTTTAACCACATGAACCCTATTCTGGGTATGTCATAGGTGAACACGCAGCAAAAATAACAATCATGGTCTACAAGCTCACGTGTTACAATGTGACAATGTTTGTAGACAGGATATCTATTCTATTCAAAGATGTCAAACCGGTGGCCCAAATATGGCCCACATTAATGGGTGACCAGCTCCCTTCGATAGCTCAGTTGGTAGAGCGGAGGATTGTAGTGGTTGATGACTGACATCCTTAGGTCGCTGGTTCAAATCCGGCTCGAAGGAGTTTCCTTTGGGGAAAAAGCCTACTCTTAAAATAGAACACTTACTATGACTATGTAACTACAACACTGTTATAATGCAGTCGATGTTCAGAATAAGAACTACATTGAGCACACTAAATAGCAGATCTACAAGCTCACGTTACAACATGTTTGTAGACAGGATATTTCTGCTATTCAGGGGTGTCAAACTGGTGGCCCACGGGCCAAATGTGGACTACAAAAGGATGTAAATGACTCCCTTCGATAGCTCAGTTGGTAGAGCGGAGGACTGTAGTGGATAATGACTGTCATCCTTTGGTCGCTCGTTCAAATCCGGCTCGAAGGAGTTTCCTTTGGGGAAAAAGCCTACTCTTAATATAGAACACTTACTATGACTATGTAAATACAATACTATAATACTGCAGTGAATGTTCAGAATAAGAACTACATAGAATGGAAGTCACAGGTCATATTTGGTTTGGGATAAGTTGAACAACAGCTGAAAATGAACAAATTACACTGGGCACATTTTCCCATTCAAGTCAAAGGAGAACATTAATTCACGAATAAATGAATTTAAATTAAACTATATAACGTATCTCTTAGCAAAATGCAAGCAGATGAGTCCCGATGAAGCCGGTCGATTTGACATATGGCCCAAGTGCGTGCCACCATATCTGTGGGTGGAGTAGCACGGCAAAATAAAGTTTATCAGGAAAGAAAGTACTATATTCTGGTTGACCTGTTAGGCAACCACACTAAATAGCAGATCTACAAGCTCACGTTACAACATGTTTGTAGACAGGATATTTTTGCTATAATAGCAGGGGTGTCAAACTGGTGGCCCACGGGCCAAATGTGGACTGCAAAAGTTTTTAAATGGCTCCCTTCGATAGCTCAGTTGGTAGAGCGGAGGACTGTAGTGGTTAATGACTGACATCCTTAGGTCGCTGGTTCAAATCCGGCTCGAAGGAGTTGCTTTTTGGGAAAATGTCACTCCTATTATACAACAGTTACTATTACTTTGTAACTACACTGTAATACACTATATAGTGTTACTATTACTATGTAACTACACTGTAATAGCCTAGATAGTTCAAAATAAGAAGAACCACCTAGAATGGAACTTATAATACATGTTTTTTGGGGGGAGAACTAAAATAAAAGGGGGGGGGGGGGAAGAGAGAGCATGTTTAACCACATGAACCCTATTCTTGGCATGACACACAGCAAACACACAGCAAAAATAACAATTATGGTCTACAAGCTCACGTGTTACAATGTGTAGACAGGAGATCTATGCTATTCAAAGATGTCAAACTGGTGGCCCAAATATGGCCCACAGTTATGAGTGTCCATCTCCCTTCGATAGCTCAGTTGGTAGAGCGGAGGACTGTAGTGGCTGATGACTGACATCCTTAGGTCGCTGGTTCAAATCCGGCTCGAAGGAGTTTCCTTTAAGGAAAAAGCCTACTCTTAATATAGAACACTTACTATGACTATGTAACTACAATACTATAATACTCTTAATATAGAACACTTACTATGACTATGTAACTACAACACTGTTATAATGCAGTCGATGTTCAGAATAAGAACTACATTGAACACTGATCGATATATTATTATTAAACAACAACACCTTCTTATTCCCATATGAGATACAATAATCCATCACACAGAAATAAGACAGGAGAGTGATCAGAGTGAGAATGGTATGTTTACTATGGAGAGAGAGTATTCAAGACAGGTACAGTACAGAATAATCAATGGTTCGTGCTCTCTCTGACAAATTATGTTTTGACATGAGTATAAGTATGGTCATTTCATCAGTCAATGGATGACGTTTCAACACAAGACAAAGAGTCCATATACAGGGTTCCTGGGAGGAGAGATGTCCTTGCTCGTGTCTGGATGACACTGAGCCTTATAAACCAAAACAATTCTCATTGTTTTCGGTACAGGCTCTAGGCAGTTGATAAGGTCTGATGTCAACCAGACGGAGACCTTGTGTTGTACTGTACATGACATTTTATGACACAGTCACTGTGCCTTCAACTTCAGGTGGTCATCAATATGTATTGATAAAAAGATGATATGAACCATAACAAAATACCTATCAATTCCACCGGCTGGTTAATATTGATCTTTTTATCAAATAGATCAACAAAAGAAAACAAAATAGGCACACAGTGGGATGAAAAATGGTTAGGGTTAGGGTTAGGGTTAAAACATTTCTTCAATAGTAACACTTAAGTCTTTCGGACGTCCATTTAAGGCGCAGTCCCGGGCAGAGACCCCTTTCCACTCGAGGTCTGCGCCCAGGCAACCCAGGACAGAGAGTTCAAGTTCTCCTGCTTCCCAGTGTCTTCTTTTCAAAGCCCACCGATCACAGGAGACACAGCTCGCCTACTGACGCATTCGCTTTTGGCTTACTGTGGCCTGACTGTACATTGGATCGAGCACAGCGGCCATCAGTCCTCAACAGGCACTGCATGGTCTTACTGCCATATGTGACCCGACCGGCCGGTGACCCAGTCGATAGCGACCCCTGACCCCGTAGTGATGATTGGTCACCCAGGGAGGAAGCCGACGGTCTGATCCCAACCCCACTTGGCTATGGGAATTGAAACTTTGACCGTTTTCACCAGCCTTGCCTGTTCACAGAGGTCGTCCCAAAAACCGCACCCTCTGCTAGGTGTGGACTGTCATCCACGTACCACGTGTTGCCTCCACACTGCCTCACAGGGTCTCACGATGTGCGACAATCACGCCGACTAGACGGTACCACGGCAGGATGTTAACTCACCCTTCACTAGACACGGGGGCCTTCAGTAACTCCCCAGCACTATATACAGTCTTTATCGTGCCCTCGGAACCTCGCGATTCCGCCGCCGCCTGTTGTCCCCTAGGTTCGGGGAGCCCAATCCCCTCCCTAAAGGACTGTAATTATCGTTAGGGTTAGAGTTGACATGACATTAATGACAAAAATGTTATCATGTTTACACATAAATGAAATAACCCCTTGTAATCAGATTGATACAACTGAGTTGTTGACATGATGGTGAATCTTGTTGTTGACAGCTCTTGCCGTCACCCCATGAGGATAAAGATTGTTTACTGAAATATGGTTTACCAGTGAAATATCAGACACTTGTTGCAGTGTCAAGGCTGTCGGAATCACAATGTTAGAATACCAGGATGTGTTATTAAGGAACATAGAGTGGCAAACATCCCTTTTAGGAGAAACACATAGAAACAGATTCACACAATAAGACCCATTTTGAGAGAAACAGTATGTAACAAGTCACTTGAAGTTTATAACGATCCCCACAGTTTCTCCAAATAAAATAAAACATAGGCAGAGCTAGCGCAAGCAGCAAGCGTTAAGCCGCAAGCCTAAATGCGAGCCAGCGACTCACACATACCGTACAGTACTGCACGGCCGGACAAACACACATGCACCACTGCTCATGTTCATACTGGGTTTGATTTTTCCCTTTTCTTTCACAAGGTTATCACCAGGGGAGAAAAATAGGATTAAAACACACATACATACAGTACATGTATCCATGTAGACAATTTCTCATACATTTACACACATGGGTCAGTCAGTTTAGAGGTCATCATTCAGAAGGGGGCTTCTTAGTTCTCAACACCTAAGCTGGCCTGAGATGGAATTAAAAATAATAATAAGACTAAAACAAAGACATGTAAGCATAACATAACCATAACTTCTCTCAGTAATCTGGTTAAATAAGATAGCTGAAAACCAGCTGTGTCGGTCTTATGCACTGGCCAAAACTTCCTACAGAACCAGGAAACACAATGCTGGTCTGGCGGTGAAATCCTGACTTGACTTAATTCACAACAGAAGGAGTAAGAACAACTTCTGTTGGAGTGCAACTCAGGAGACTTGACTAACTTCAGGATGAATGCAAATCTTAATAAAATGAAGTTTTGTGCTGCCAACGTAAGACCCACAGTTCCGGACCAACGGCTGTGAGGTCTTCAAAAAGCGACGAAAACAATAGACTAAAAACAACATTAAACAATAAAACTGCAGCTGTGTTAAGAGCTAGCTAGACTCTCAAGACAGCAGGTATTAATCTTTAAGTACTGGACACCTCTGTGATTTACAGTGCAAAAAGGCATGAATAGCCTATAATCAAAACTGAGAAATAGATTTAGAAAGTAAAGGTGTAGAAAACCACCTTGGAACTTTAAAGACTTAAAAAGAATAACACGACCGATTTAATGTCTGTTTTTAACAGGGCCGCAGATAAAAAGTAATTTGTAAGGCAAACCGGAACGACGAAACAACGGAATTTGGAACATATTATTTAGGACACAGGGGCCTCATGGACAAGGTTAAATCATGGATAAAAAATACGATTTATAACAACTTAAGCAAGTTTTTGTCTCATAACTATCGAAGGAAGGGTTATGAGTGTAATGAGAGACATACAGGTTTTCTTTAGTGGACAAAGGCCTGTAGTAGTAGTAGTGAGAGCAGAGAGACTGATAAGAGATAGATTCAGGCTACTCAAGGCAATCTGTTCTGTAGCAAGTTGGATTATTTTGAAAATATTCTAGACAAATATTAGACTGTTATTTCCACTAAATTATTAGACTTTGAGACTACATTATATGAGCTTGTAGAGCTGCTATTTTCTTTCACATGGCGAGAGAGAGGGAGATAGAGAAAGACAGGAAGTAACAATATTGATTTATTTTAGGTTAATTGAGAGACAGAGAGCATATTAGAGAAAGAGAAGAGTATAAATGTTGAATTGTATAAATTCAACATTTATACAAGTTTTTGTCTCTGAGCCTTTAACTTCCTGGGCCATATTAACCTAGTCTGACAGTGTGTGAGTTGTATTAGGGTACCTGGGTGGTGTCCTTGTTGGCTCTGCTGTCGGCTTGCCCCTTTGCCAATTTGAGTGACATGTATGATAAAACAGTGAGCTCACGTGCCATGGTGGGGAGAAAAAAAATCCTGGGGGTTCCACCGACAGCAGGTCCAATCGTCCAATCGGTCCACTCCTTGAGAAAGTGGAGAAGGAGACATTTTAGTTCTGTCTTAACTTAAATTGTCAGATACATTTTAAACATTTGAATATTATTAGAGGCCTTCATGCCAATTATTTTACCAGAACAGAAATGGTCAAAATACGGTCTAAGAAATAACATATTGCCTCTGACTCCCCCACTCTGCTTCGCGAGGGCAAGCGGGGGAGTGAGGAGGCGTAGAGTAAACGGAGCGAATTCGGTACCAAAACAGACTCAGCTGGCCTGAGACGGAAATTAAAAAATAAAATAAAATAAGACATGTAAGCGTAAAGCATGAAGATTTCGGTCAGAACGTTCTGTTCTGGAACATAAAGGAAATCTACCAATTAAAATAACCACGCTATTTCTTATGTGATTAAGTGGCTCTAATCAGCCGTTGTTGGGTTATCGTACTGGCCGAAGAGACATTCCTTCAGAACAAAATATGTTCTGGCCCCAAATAAAAAGATTTCCGTCAGAACGTCTTGAAACAGCCGTTCTGGAGCATAAAATGAAATCTATATTGAAGTCTCGTACTGATACAAACCCAACTTGGACAAGCATTCTCCGTGGCCAAACGGCTGCTATGTCCTCAAAACATTTAACAATAAAAAGCAAACAACAAAAAGACAACAAAAAGGTACCGAATAAACGACCGATAAAATGACCATCTACTGTTATCCAAACGCAGATAGATAAGGGTTAATTTACGACGCGTGTCAAACCAAAACATAATTAGGAGTTATCTGACTCTGAACAATCATTCATTATTAATTCCAAAATTCAAAGACACGACACGTAAATGTTATAATTTAAAAGAATGTTATAAATCTGGTCCTACTGTATTTCCCCTATGTTGGGCTGGCACAGACAATAGCCTATGATAGGATGTGTCCGAGCATTTTATGTGTTTAAACAAGTGAAGGTAAAATAGACTGAGCGATACTAAAACATTATTTAGCCTTGTCCGACTCCCTGAAATATCAAAAATCAAAACAATAATTCAAACTGAGAAGCGACTCATCGCGCACAGATAACTGAAGAAAACAGTATACTTATCTTAAAATATTATTCCGGTCACCAGTGGTGCATAAAGATCCGTCCTCGGACCGTGGAGCATGCAATCAGAAAACCATGTGTCCAGCGGTCCAGTGGCGGATGTCCAAGCAGGGAATGTTATAAAATAAATTGTACTGTTGTCAAAATAATAACCTTGTCTGAAAACACAGTAAACTTCCAAACTCACAGCTGGTTCTTTTATACGTGTTGTAAAACCGACCCACCGGGGGAGAGAAAGTGCACCCACGGTCACTTGTCCATCCATCGGCCGGCCAAGATTACATCTGTATGCGGCGACGTAGGACCATTTTGATCGATATATTATTATTAAACAACAACACCTTCTTATTCCCATATGAGATACAATAATCCATCACACAGAAATAAGACAGGAGAGTGATCAGAGTGAGAATGGTATGTTTACTATGGAGAGAGAGTATTCAAGACAGGTACAGTACAGAATAATCAATGGTTCGTGCTCTCTCTGACAAATTATGTTTTGACATGAGTATAAGTATGGTCATTTCATCAGTCAATGGATGACGTTTCAACACAAGACAAAGAGTCCATATACAGGGTTCCTGGGAGGAGAGATGTCCTTGCTCGTGTCTGGATGACACTGAGCCTTATAAAGCAAAACAATTCTCATTGTTTTCGGTACAGGCTCCAGGCAGTTGATAAGGTCTGATTTCAACCAGACGGAGACCTTGTGTTGTACTGTACATGACATTTTATGACACAGTCACTGTGCCTTCAACTTCAGGTGGTCATCAATATGTATTGATAAAAAGATGATATGAACCATAACAAAATACCTATCAAACACACTAAATGGCAGATCTACAAGCTCACATTACAACATGTTTGTAGACAAGATATTTCTGCTATTCATGGGTGTCAAACTGGTGGCCCACGGGCCAAATGTGGACTGCAAAAGGGTGTAATTGGCTCCCTTCGATAGCTCAGTTGGTAGAGCGGAGGACTGTAGTGGTTAATGACTGACATCCTTAGGTCGCTGGTTCAAATCCGGCTCGAAGGAGTTGTTTTTTGGGAAAATGACACTCCTATTATACAACAGTTACTATTACTATGTAACTACACTGTAATACACTATATAGTGTTACTATTACTATGTAACTACACTGTAATAGCCTAGATAGTTCAAAATAAGAAGAACCACCTAGAATGGAACTTACAATACACATGTTTTTTGGGGGGGAGAACTAAAAAAAAAAGGGGGGGGGGGGGGGGAAGAGAGAGCATGTTTAACCACATGAACCCTATTCTTGGCATGACAGGTGAACACACAGCAAAAATAACAATTATGGTATACAAGCTCACATGTTACAATGTGTAGACAGGAGATCTATGCTATTCAAAGATGTCAAACTGGTGGCCCAAATATGGCGCACATTTATGAGTGCCCAGCTCCCTTCGATAGCTCAGTTGGTAGAGCGGAGGACTGTAGTGGCTGATGACTGACATCCTTAGGTCGCTGGTTCAAATCCGGCTCGAAGGAGTTTCCTTTAAGGAAAAAGCCTACTCTTAATATACAACACTTACTATGACTATGTAACTACAACACTGTTATAATGCAGTCGATGAAATAGCAGATCTACAAGCTCACATTACAACATGTTTGTAGACAAGATATTTCTGCTATTCATGGGTGTCAAACTGGTGGCCCACGGGCCAAATGTGGACTGCAAAAGAGTGTAACTGGCTCCCTTCGATAGCTCAGTTGGTAGAGCGGAGGACTGTAGTGGTTAATGACTGACATCCTTAGGTCGCTGGTTCAAATCCGGCTCGAAGGAGTTGCATTTTGGGAAAATGTCACTCCTATTATACAACAGTTACTATTACTATGTAACTACACTGTAATACACTGTAATACACTATATAGTGTTACTATTACGATGTAACTACACTGTAATAGCCTAGATAGTTCAAAATAAGAAGAACCACCTAGAATGGAACTTACAATACATGTTTTTTTGGGGGGAGAACTAAAAAAAAAGGGGGGGGGGGGGGGGGAGAAAGAGCAAGTTTAACCATATGAACCCTATTCTGGGTATGTCATAGGTGAACACACAGCAAAAATAACAATCATGATCTACAAGCTCACGTGTTACAATGTGACAATGTTTGTAGACAGGATATCTATGCTATTCAAAGATGTTAAACCGGTGGCCCAAATATGGCCCACATTTATGAGTTACCAGCTCCCTTCGATAGCTCAGTTGGTAGAGCGGAGGACTGTAGTGGCTGATGATTGACATCCTTAGGTCGCTGGTTCAAATCCGGCTCGAAGGAGTTTCCTTTGGGGAAAAAGTCTACTCTTAAAACAGAACACTTACTATGACTATGTAACTACAATACTGTAATACTCTTAATATAGAACACTTACTATGACTATGCACTACAATACTATAATACTCTTAATATAGAACACTTACTATGACTATGTAACTACAATACTATATATAATACTCTTAATATAGAACACTTACTATGACTATGTATCTACAATACTATAATACTCTTAATATAGAACACTTACTATGACTATGTAACTACAATACTATAATACTCTTAATATAGAACACAATGACTATGTAACTACAATACTATAATACTGCAGTGGATGTTCAGAATAAGAACCACATAGAATGGAAGTCACAGGTCATATTTGGTTTGGGATAAGTTCAACAACAGCTGAAAATGAACAAATTACACTGGGCACATCTTCCCATTCAAGTCAAAGGAGAACATTAATTCACGAATAAATTAATGTAAATTAAACTATATAACGTATCTCTTAGCAAATTGCAAGCAGATGAGTCCCGATGAAGCCGGTCGATTTGACATATGGCCCACCAAAACTTTGGGAGGAGTAGCGCGGCAAAATAAAGTTTATCCGGAAAGAAAGATTGAAATAAAGACGGACACGTACTATTCTGGTTGACCTGTTAAGCAACCACACTAAATAGCAGATCTACAAGCTCACCTTACAACATGTATGTAGACAAGATATTTCTGCTATTCAGGGGTGTCAAACTGGTGGTCGTGGGCCAAATGTGGACTGCAAAGAGGTCTAAAAGGCTCCCTTCGATAGCTCAGTTGGTAGAGCGGAGGACTGTAGTGGTTAATGGCTGACATCCTTAGGTCGCTGGTTCAAATCCGGCTCGAAGGAGTTCATTTTGGGGGAAATGCTACTCCTATTATAGAACAGTTACTATTACTATGTAACTACACTGTAATAGCTGTTCAAAATAGGAAGAACCACATAGAATGGAAGTCACAATATATACATACGTTTTGGGGGGATAACTTGAACATGAGCTAAAAATGTAAAAACATTTTTAACCACATGAACCTTATCATGGGCATCTCACGATAAGTACATAGCCAGCTGCTTCTTTTCTTTTCACCTGATAGCATAGCGAAATCACGACTTTATTCATGAATGTGTTCCTCCACAGATGGCTTGTAGCTACTTATTTTGTTTTATTGTATTCTAATGTCTAACATCATTAACACCATTCCTTTGTGTTTTGTGTAAAGCACATTGAATAGCCTTGTTTACAATTTTAAGCATTTAGCAGACGCTCTTAATCCAGAGCGATTTACAATAAGCAAGGTAATAAATCAGTACATCAACATCAATACATCAAATGCAAAGACATAGTAGGTTAATCTAAGAAAAACATAAGTAGACCAAGCACATTCAGTAAAAAACTTCATTAAACATAAAACATAAAAATGCTATCTAAATTACATGTATGGTCATTGAGGGTGGACAAGTGCTATGGGCCACAAGTGCTATGGGCTAAGGTAGAGTCTGAATAGGTGAGTCTTCAGACCAAGGCGGAAGCTAGGGAGGGAGTCTGTAGTTCTAAGTGCAACAGGAGTTTATTCCACAGTTTGGGGGCCAGGAGGGCGAAGAGTCTAAGGCGAGTGGATCGTTGTCCATGTTGAAATTAGTAATTTAAGTGCTACATAAACCCATGTGAAGCCTAAACTGTAAAACCTGTAATAACCTGTCATAAGACATAATTAAAACTAGAGAGTAGCTTTAACAAAGCACATTTTTAAACGTTCCCTAACATTTATTCAACTTTTATTAAATTGATTAGTTTGATTATCTGTTGTACTCCTAAAGTCCTTCCTGTGTTTGTCTGCTCTGAAGGGCTGTATTTTGAAGTGAAGCTCAACGTGTCAATAACGGGGGAATGCAACCCTGAGGAGTCCCTCAAGGTTTGGGTACGTCTCACAACGAAAGTCTACACGTGACATATAACACACCATACCCCACGCTCATGTTACATCACCACATAGCAGTCATTGTCAATATTTCTTTATTTCAAAGACCCCAGTTCTTTTTTTAAAGAAATTCCATAATTTCCACAAATATAACTTTTAAGAAAAAGTGAAGCTCACAGCACGTTGCCGGTCAGAGCTTATAGATTTTCACAAGTTTGGTCACTGCCAACCAACACAGCTTCTGATCCATTGTCATCTCCCTCTTTAACAGCTTGAAACCAGTCTACCCCGCGGTGAGATGGTGGTTCTTAACTTCCAGCTACTCCCCAAGAAGAACGGGTGCGTATGCTAACGTCCTCAACCCGGTATCAGAGCGGCGACATCTTATCAGCCAAGTTTGCACAGTGAACAGTGAGCAGTTTAATCATTGCCAGTTCATTAGTTCCCCACGTGGACTGCTGTTGCAGCCAGCTTCTCTACCGTTGGCCAGGAGAGGGTGTCGCTATCAGCTTTATTGTCACATCTCAGGTTTACAGGAGTAAAGAAGTGGGTGAAGCTGTGGAGTGTCTGGCTATGCGAGACTCGTAGGCTACTTGTAGACGAGTAGGCTGCTAGTAGGCTAGCCATGGAGCGGCATGGCTCAGGGGTAGAGAAACCGTCATTAGAACACGGAGGGTTCTCGAAGGGTTCCCAGTTCGATCCTGGGCTCCTCCAGAGTTAATGTTAAAGAGTCCTTGAGCAAGACCCCCTAGTTGCTCCTGGTGAGCAGGTTGGTGCCTTGCATGGTTTCCTTTGCCATCAGTGTATGAATGGGTGTGTGAATGGGAATGGGTCAATCTATGTAAAAGCACTATATAAATGCACCAATTACCATACTTGAGGGAAAACAATAGCCAGCAGTTAAATGCTCTTCACACCTCATCAGAGGCCCAACCCAACCCCCATACATAGACAGTCTCTCTATTCAGTAGAATGTGTTGGTCTAGCCAAGGAGATGGAGTGAAATCAAACGCGTTTCACAAGCCATAGTCAGGATAGCAGCCTAATCTCATCAGCGTCCAGCTTCGTTTTTGTTTTTCCACAATCGCAGGTTGATAGCCTTTATGCATTCTATTATACTACTTTTCTTTAGGTTCTATAAATCAAGATCTAGATTAAAACTTAGCAAAATAAATGACAATTTCTAACTAAAACTACATGAACTCATGTAAACATAACAATATTTATTTCGTATTACTGGTCTTAGTGTGTATGCGCGTGCATGTGACACCATAACACATGTCATCCTCCCAGTTAAAAAAGCACCAGGACACAACTCGTTCTAATACTAGTAAGACGCCTCAGGGCCCTAGTGATGTGGACATCAGGGATGTGGACACATCAGGGATCTCCATATATGGGCATAAAAGGGATTGTTCCCCTGGCATCACAGGGATCTCCATATATGGGCATAAAACGAATTTGTTCCCCCTGGCATCACAGGGATCTCTCTAACAGGGCATCATAATATTGATGACATCAGGGAACTCCATATATGGGCATTAAAGGGATTCTGTTAGTGTGACATCACAGTGAAGTCAGAGTGTGATGTCAGAGCGGTGGTTCCCCTGACATCACAGTGACATCAGAGCAACAAACCCATAGAAACCCATAAAAATGTGTACACGGGTACACGGAAGCGGACAAGCTGTGACATTTCTCATGGTAAACTGCGACCTTCGGTCGCATGAGTAGATTGTAGAGATATGCAGTTCAGCAGCATATACTGTATGAGTGTATATAGTAGCAGGTATGTATTCAGTATGTATATATTCAGTATGTATATATGCCTCTTCTAGTACACAGCCAGCTGCTTCTTTTCACCTGATAGCGTAGATCATTGGTTCTCAAACATTCATATGTATTTGGCCGCGGACCCCCAACTGAAAAGATTATATTTACAGTACTCTGGAAGTTAACGTGTGACAGAATAGTTTTTTTCCCCCCTTCTTCTTTTTCTTCTTCTGGTTTTTAGATTGAATCTCCTGTCTAACAGATCTATAAGTCAAGTGGTAAGTGAATGCATACATTGTCACGCTACCAAAAATCTTTCCTAAAATAGAGACATCATTAAAAACAATGAATCATGGAATACTGCCTATAGACTGCCATGTTAATTTGTCATGTGGGTGGCGAACATTTTCAAAATGTTCAAGTATCTATGTTGACTTACATGCTTTGAATGTTACTTTTCAAACATTTTAATAATTTTCCAGACGTCTTCACGTGGATCTTCAAGGTAGGGATCATTCAATTACTGTATTTACAATTGTATTCACTTCATGTTATAGACATGTTAACCAAAGATTTTAAATCAGTTCTTGAGACATCGTACAATAAGATTGTAATGTAACAAAAAGCATGGTAGACATATATAACTTTAAAATAAATAGCCTAATTGATTAAGTGCGATGAACGATAATGGCTATAGGTCAGCAAGGTACTGTACAATTAAATGTTTTTATTAGTACTTGTTGGTTAAGTGCTTTTTGTATCTTATCAATCATACAGTAACATTTGATTCTTAATTAATCTGATGGTCAAAGAGCTGTGTGTTATTTGCCATCTTGTTGG
The DNA here is from genome assembly GCF_963921795.1 of Nannobrachium achirus. NCBI lineage: Eukaryota > Metazoa > Chordata > Actinopteri > Myctophiformes > Myctophidae > Nannobrachium > Nannobrachium achirus. Next base: position 6,615,582 of record NC_137826.1, on the reverse strand, counting down.
AGTTCAGCAAGGCATATAAACAGAGCAGAATTAAATCTGGGTTTGGATCATGAGTAGGATCGCAGCTTTATCCAACTTAACCGCAGCTTCCCTATTCTAGGGGGAAACATTTGCTGAAAATAGCTGATATACAAGCCCACAATGCATCGCAAATGTGAGGCATTATGAGCTTGTAGAACGGCTATATGTAATGTCAACATTACAGACTCCGGGCAACTACGTTGATCAAACCACTTACCCTCTATTGCTAAATATATGGTACAGTATATAGCAGGGGTTCCCAAACGTTTTTGTCTCAGGGCACCCCATGAATATTTGTTTTAATCCGAGGCACCCCTACATTATAATTTTCACTCCCAGCACCTTATATTTATTGCATATCATCGTTGTCGGGTGGAAACCTTGTATGTCCAAAACCGTTCGTTTTTTATTTATCATCTATAAAATGTACTAAACTAGAGAAAACAGCCGATCTACAAGCACACAACGCCTCGCGATGCGAGGCGTTGTGTGCTTGTAGATCGGCTGTTTTCACTACTTCTTGTATGATGAAGCAGGGCTTTGCTTTACCAAAACATGTACACATTTGAAACTTGGAGATACAAGGTTTCTGCCCGACAGTGACGATATTTTAGTGATTATGTTGCGAGGAAAACGTTGAGATAATAGCCATTTTGGTTAGAACTGACTGAAAATAACTTTGTACTTCAAGTTTAAAATTATACTAAATATTTTTTCAAATATTATCAAATGATCTTGCGGCACCCCTGGACTGCTGTCACGTCACCCCAGGGTGCCCCGTCACCCACTTTGAAAACCCCTGGTATAGAGGGTTTAAGTGGTTTGATCAAACCTTGTCTGACTGTTATATAAAAGTAAGTAATAAAACACTTGAGGTTACATCTTATGGCAAATAACACATCGCAGCTTTGTTGACCTCTACCCGAGTACACCTGTCCTTATTTATTGAGCGTTTCCACTTGCCGCTGTCGAGGGAGAGCTGCGTCTTTCAGGTGCACGTGATGAAGTTGACGGACGCAGAGGAAATCGAGAAGAAGATACGACATCTGCTCGAGCAGCCATATAACAGCAGCTCCGTCGCTGTTGCAACGCAGGACATTCAGATCAGCCGCATTTGTGAGTGACTAGGGCTGTCACGATCACGATATGACACTTTACATGACGATTAATTGTCACTCAAATAATTGCGATTAACGATTCAATTGTGTTTTTTGTCGTTGACAATTACATTTCTGTTTGGCTTTTAGTTAAGTTGCACATGGCGGATATGACACTTAACCAAAATATACAAAGAAATGGAGAAATGACTGACATATTTGACAACTTTATACTAAAAAAAAAAGAACATTGATAGTGGAAATTGCCGATCTACAGGCGACACGTTGTGAGCTTGTAGATATGCTATTTCCACAATTGGTTTTAAAGTTTGAAAACGTATGAACATTTCTCAACATGTAAACGATTATGACGATCATGACAAATTAATTGCGATTGTGTCAAATATTTGCGATTAGACGATTATGTAATAATTGCGACAGGCCTATTAGTGACGCGTCACACTTGAAGGTTCCACCATGTGGAATTCTATGAAAAGTTCAAAAGGTTATGCCAGAAGCACCCGGGAATATAACGCCTCTTCAACATTTCGTTCTGTCTCTGTACCTTTTGGCCTTTGTCTCTTGTCATTCTCCATCTCTGTTTTTATTCTGCAGTAGTGCTACACTGCCCAGCACACAGACACCAAACCAGGAAAGGCCTGTTTGCGTGGCCCAAAACCTGGGCCACTCACATTGTGAATCAGCCTTGTCCGGGGAATAAACTCCAGCTAGCCTGGCGACACTGGTGAGAGCTAATCTGGTTTAAAATAATGTCCCACTGTTTGTTTCTGGGCTACCAGACTATTATAGTTTATGATTATTGTACATAAAAGCTTTGCTTGATTGCTGCGGCAGCAGGTTGAGAACGGAAATGGTAAATTTGTCTTTACAGTTACAGTATGAACAAATCCTATTTTGCTGAAAAATCTTGCTTGGCTGCTTAATGAGTCTTTTTAAAGCAGCACTATGTAAACTTTTTATGCATAAAATGTAATTTTGTCCAATCTGTATGGCGCAGTATGTTAATACAATATAACTTATACAATCTGTATGGCAGAGTATGTTACTACAATATAACATACAATTAGGGTGGTTGTACTGTATTTTGTCTCCCTGCTCTTCTATTGAGACATTTAGATCGTATCAAAGGTCATGTCTCACCTAGACACAGCCAGGATTTGACACAAATTTTGACCTAATGGTCAAGATTCAGTTTATCCCCTGAGCAAGCAGGCAGGCTCTATTTGCTCAATGGTAAAAAGTTCAGCATTTGCGCAGGAAACCGCGGGTTCAAATCCGGGGTAGAAGAGGAAAGTAACTTAGAGCCTCAGACTGGTAATGTCTGCTAACCAGGCACGTGCACACATTGATAGAAAAGGGGGGCTTGAGCCCTTGCCCTTTTACCCATCTGTAAAAAGTGCCCTCTCAAGACCATGAATGCAGTTTTCACCTTGGAGGAAGAAATGCAAATGCCCTCTTTCCATGCCATACTTGAAGGCAGCATTCAATCAAGAGAATTAAATTAAATAACCTTTTATCTTTTTCATACTTCTCTGTAACTTTGTAAATAACCTTATACTGCTGTGCTGCCTCTGGGCAACAAATTTTCCCCCTTGGGATAATAAAGGTATCTATCTATCTATCTATCTAATTGCCTTGCCCAAACTCTCCTGAACTTGAATGCAGCATCTTATGTTGAAAGAATTGCGCTCTCTGTGTAGAAATCCATGATGTGTACGCCACATCTCCAGTATTGACTTGATGCTTATAGTTTAGAGTGGTATCAAGTACCGAAAATAGCCAACCTCCAAGCACACAACGTGCCGCGCTGTGACGTGTTTTGAGCTTGGAGGTCAGCTATTTTCAATATTTTCACCAAAAGGCCCTTTTAGAAGTTTTAGCCCCTGCCTCTCTAACATTCTCTGCACGTCCCTTCTGCTAACTATATAAAAGTATAAAGTCTCTGTCATAGCTTGACTTGCATGCTCATCATGTATGTAATGCTCATGCTCATTATATACATCACAGTCATAATGAAGCCCCTGTTTGCACGGATGTATCTGACAATGTGCATTAGGACTAATATATAATATAAATGTAGGTACAGTACATACGGTTCATTTGTCAAGTCTGGTATAGTATATTTACATTGCTATGTTTGTGCAATTAGAACTTTATTATGGCTGTATTGCTTCAGTATGATTCATGACAATCATTCGATTTGACATGTTTATGGCTGTTCATTAGCACTTGGGCGGAAGCACACTGAATTGCATTGTATTAATCAGTAACCCAATAATCAGTTTGGCTTTGGCTAATGACTGCAGCTAATGACATTGTAATACCCAAGCTCAGCCGGTCTGTAGTTGCAAAGTTGGAGCAGTTGTAGGTCCATTTGGTTCCATTTTGTACACTCTTAAGACTTAAAATAACACAGAGGGGTTTACTGGGTCCCACAGATTAGAAATGGTAGCACACTGGGGGTCGTTGAAATGAAAAAGATTGAGAAACACTGATCTAAGTCAGTGGGTGGGGACTCTGGTGTCCCCAAATTATTTTGGGGGGTCCCCAGATGATTAACTTCGCAACATTGTTTTCTCACTCAACAGTAAACAAACCAAAATTAAGTTTAAGTGTATAGAGAGGGTGTCTGTACACATACTGACACATTTAAGGACGTTTTAATACCACTAAAATGACATATTAAACATTGACCAAAATGTCAAATATTAGAGGCAGAAATTGTGAAAATAGTCACGTCGCGAGGCGTTGTGAGCATGCGCTATTTTCACAATAGAACCGTGTTGTACAAAATGTAATGCCTCAACTCTTAGTGCTCGTCAGGGTGGAGGGGTCCACAGTTAAAATATGATTATTTTGGCGATCGCGGCCTGAAAAGGTTGGGAACCACTGATGAATGTGAATGACTCAGTCTTCTATGTCTGCTTCCAGTAAGCTGGGTATCCCAACACGCTGGATGGTCCCAGACCTGGTCCGGTGCCCCCTGGTGGTGGAAAGAATCCCAGATCTGAATGAGATAGAGGTCACTGCTGGTCAGTCACTCACTGTACCTCACTCTGTTTGTCTTTATGTCAGGGTTCTTCAACGTTTTCACTTTTCAGACCAAGGACCCCTTAGTTGAGAGAGAGATAAAGCAGGGACCCCCACAATCTTTTCATAGATTCCATATAGTTTCATTGTTTGAATCCAATCATCAGTGTATTTTGGATTCAGGTCAATTTGTGTTTCCAGATATTTAACCACTTGAATCGTAAATACATAATAAACTTGACCTTTCACTCTGTACTTAGTCTGCTCTTTTCCCCCCTACACCAAATCTCTTTGCCAAAAATAGCCGATACAAGCTCACAACGAAGGCGTTGTGACCTTGTAGATCTGCTATTTTTGACTAAAGTTCTCAGAATATGAACGTTAGGGTTCAAGTGGTTAATATAAAAAAGGACAAAAAAAGTTCATATCTCACAAAGACCCAGACCCCCTGCTTTATGTCGTTGCTGTGGGTATTTGTCATAAGGGTCACGATCATGACATTTTACTTTGACGATTAATTGTTGCTCACAAAATAACATTATGAATAACAATTCTGTTTGGCTTTTAGCCTTCGTGAACAAAAGACGCACTGGGCAGATATCAAAAATTACTTCTATAATTTAAGATCTATACTTTAATGAATAGTGGAAATAGCCGATCTACAAGCTCTTGAGCTGAGCTGAGCTATTTCCACATACTTTTGAAAATCATTGAAAAAAATATGAAAATGTTTCAAGGACTGTTATGCAGAACAATAACTGCGACTAGGGCGATTATGTAATATCTGTGCCTATTTAACCCATTAAAACCAAGAACATCTGTGTAACCACTTTAACCATTATTTTATACTTTGTGCTATTGAAAAATAGCAGATCTGCAAGCTCATAGCAGGTCACTTCTTGCCACGCTATTAGCTTGTAGACCTGCTATTTATGAAAAATCTTTGAATATATATATATATTTTCTTTGCTTCTGGGGGTCCCTGGAATAAAATATTTTGAGATTGGGTCCGCGACCAAATACATATCATTTTTGGGGCCTTTGACATTAAAAAGTTTGAGCACCACCAATATTGCAAGACATTTAGAAGATTTAGAACAGTGGTTTTCAAAGTGGATTCCAGGGACTCTGTGGGTTCCTTTAGGGGGGTCTAAATTGACCCATACAAGTCTGTAACTCTCACAGTGTACAAATGGAACCAATTTGGTTCCATTTGAAAAGAAACACTGATTTAGAAGACATTTATATAATGCGGGGTCATTTTGTCACGGTTACAGAGAACGCAGCGGATGTGGTGGAGATGATCGAGAGTCTGCTCAGTGATCACTCCACTCTGAGCTACGAGGAGCTGCTGACCGTCCTCAACAAGCTGAAGGCCATCGTCAGCCTGGGCGTCATCACCCCTGACCTGGGGAGAGCCGTCATCAACATCATCTCTGTCATCATGGAGTCTGACAGCCACCTGGGGCCTTTCACCAACACGTAAGGCAGGGATTCTCAACCTGTGGGTCCCCAAAAGATTTTAGAGGTGTCCCCAGATGACAGTTAAGTGATAATTTAACACTGGCGAATTGCGATACTAAAAACGTCCAGGAACGTGACAAGAATTACCACCGCTACCGCGGGGTAGAGTGTTTTCTGCTGGTGTTTCAGTCCGAGTGTATCAAAGGGTGCGTTCGGAAATGCGCACCGGGTGTGGTTAGGTTTAGGCATACTTTTACTGAGGTTAAGGTTAGGGTTAGGGTTGAGTTTAGGCATAGTTTTACTGAGGTTAGGGTTAGGATTATGGTTGGGTTTAGGCACTCACTACACTGAGCACACACCCGGTGCGCATTTCCGAACGCACGCTTTGATACACTCGGACTGAAACACCAGTAGAAAACACTCTCCCGTTACAGCGGCGGCTGGTGTGCGAAAAAACTTCATATCCCATGATGCCACTCGTCGCAACGCGACATGTTGTGAGCTTGTAGATCGGCTATTTTTGGGCAAAGAGATTTGGTAGAGTGAAAAGAATTACGTTATTTCCAGGTCCGTTTTAAGTGGCACTGGATATGCAGCTCAGCAAATAAAAGGTGAATTGATCCCAGTGCATGACGGAGGATAATTTCACAATACATTTTAATCTCCACAATACGATTATCGTGAGTGTTTACGATAAGCGATAAGGATTATGGTCCTCTCCCTACCTTGTAGCATTCTGAACATCACGGAGGACGTGGGGGACAGGATGTGGGGTTACGACGGCTCCTCCACCCTCCTGGCTCCAGCCATGGCCATCTCTGTGGTGGACGTTCACCCGGGGCAGTTTGACACGCTGACGTTTGCAGTGTCGTCCGCGCAGGAGGGCTTGAACCCCGAGGTCAGTCACGTGCAGTGGTTTGTTTGTTTGATTTAACAAAAGGGGAAACAGCATTCAAAAAGAAGAAAAGAATAAATAGAAGTCAAACCTGGGTTGAACGTGATTTGTGGTGGTAATAGTACTTGCATTTCTTGAATACATTTATTTTTTGATTGATTGATGTCATTATTGATAATGATCATCATGTACAGATAATACAGTACATACATTAATACAACACTATCAAAAGGATAAAACTCAAAAGAGATGTGTTGCCTCACGACGCATTATGAGCTTGTAGATTGGCAAAAATATACAAAGTAACTAGTAACTTAAGTTTTCAAATGGTAGTGGAGTAAAAGTATAATATTTGCCTGTGGAGTAGAAGTAAAAGTATTGAAAAATGAAAATTCGCTCATTTAAGTGCTACTACCTCAAAATTGTACTTGAGTAAATGTTACTTGAGCAACGGTGTTACTTTACACGCATTGCATGTATGTACAGTATGTACGTAATTTGTTTGAGGAACAAATGGTTTCAATTTGAAACTGGGTTATAACGTGGTCAAACAATAAATACAATAATGAATAATAATTCCACAATATATCAACACAAGGGCATTTTCCACCATCCCAGACTACACTGTATCTCTTACAAATATCATCTGAAACTAATGAAATGAAAATAAAATAATAACAATAATGATAACAACCATTTATATCAATACGTGTCCATGCAGGAGAGTGAGTGTGTGAATAGGACGTGATTTATTTCTGAATGACTCGGCCAACTTTAAATACCATAGAACAGATGTTGTGTTTTAACCACTAGTTATACAATAAGCATAAACTCCTGAACTCCTCCTCACTGTGTGATTTATTTCACTGTCAGATTTACATCAACAAACCTCCGTTCAGCGGTGCTGTAGCCTTCATCTCACTGCCTCCTGCTCTGAAGCACAGCTTCCCACAGAACGGCCAGAGTTCGCCCAGAGTTCAGTTCCAGTTCTACGGCATCCCCATGCTCTTCAAGGTACTGGAGGTTTGGTTCAGTCCCCATGAAAGAAAATGTAGTAGAATAAAAAACACACAGACACACACACACACACACGCTATTTCTACGTCCCATTATTTCGACTATGGGCGTCGGCAGGTTAGCTACTCTCCAGCGTCAGGGTTACTGAGGTTAGGTTTAGGCATAGAGGTTAACAATCACCAGTGTCGACAGGTTAGCTACTCACCAGCGTCGGCAGGATAGCATTTCACCAGGTTAACATTCACCCGTGTCTAAATACTGGGACGTAGAACAAATTTCCACTTTCAAAAGGGCCCATTCCTATACAAACCCATTATAACTTCAAACTCCATTTTAACCATGTTAGATTCATCAAAAACACTGTATTTTTTTCTGGTGACTCATAATACCCTCATAATATGTGAGCCGATAACTTTTTAATTTATTTTTATTGTATTACATTTTTCCCTTTTCCCCAAAAGAATACTAAAAATAAATGAAAAAGGAAAAATTAAAGCCTCATTTATCCTCAAGCAAGTAGTGATGTGTCATTCATGAGTGAAGAACGAATCACAAGAATGAATTGTGATCGATTCGTTCATTTCCTACTGTTATTTTTGTGCTTTCAGAGCAGCCAGCAGGAGGGAGTCCTCAACACCTTCGTGGTGTCGGCCAGCGTGACCAACGTCAGCTGTCCAATCACACAGCTCGGCGAGGACGTCCAGATCACACTCCACCATATCCTACCAAACACGGTGACCAGTGTTGATTTCGTAGACTAAAACTATGACGAAAAATGTTTGTCGACTGCGTTTTAGGCAGGAACATTCACGTCAAGAATATAACAATTAATAACATAATGAACAGATAGACTCGGCAAGATATTGGCAAGGATATTTAACCATTTATTGCATAAATGGAATACAGTTAAACTTGGCGTTTGAAGGGCTCCGCGATCGGAGATGCTCCCTGAATTTTGTGCAGGCATTTCTGAGCATGCTAAGCAAAATCAGGGAACGCAGCAATACCCCCCATAGGGATAGAATAGCAAATAGCAATAACCGTGACATGTAACATAGTCAAATCACAGTATTGAGCTTAACAACATTGACATGAACTTAGACAAAATCACAGTATGAGCTTAACAACATGACATGAACTTAGACAAGATCACAGTACTTGCTTAACCACATTGACATGTAACTTAATCAGACAATCACAAGTATTTGAGCTTAGCCAGAGTGATCATGCAAAGGTGGAGGCTGGGGTGGAGGAGGAAGCAAGCAGCAAATGATTCCGAAGCTTCGGAACCAAGCATTGGTAGGGAAAGCAAGCTCTATTTAAAGGAGCCTTCCCTACTGATTGAGAGCTCTGATTGGAGTATGGCAGTCATGTGACATAATGACCAGCAGATATGTTAATGAGGTATGAGAACAGAGCTGACTGACAACTGACACTCAGACTGGCGGCGACTTGACTCCCATGCCCTGCATAAACTTACGCTATGCTTTATTTTTTTCACTGACAAAAACGAAATAAAAAATAAATAAAAAGTAAGCTGTGATGACTAAAACTAAGACTAAATATATTGACAATTTCGTCAACAAAATAAATATTAGACTAAAACATTAGGGAGGGACTAGTGGAGAAGAGAGTCATTTTATGTTTGGTTGCTCTCAGGTGTTGCGTGTTGAAAATAGCCGATCTACAAGCTCACAACGCGTCGCGCTGCGACGCGTTGTGAGCTTGTAGATCGGCTATTTTCAGCACGCAACCAAGTGTGAAATCAGCCATTACAATGTCATCAAGGCCTGCCAAAATACATTTTAGTTGACTAAATGAACTGTAGATTTAGTCTCCTAAATCTAAAATTAGACTAAAACTAAAACTTTTCAGGTGACTAAATTATGACTAAAACTAAAAGACATTTTATTCAAAAGACTATGACTAAAACTAAATCAAAATTTGCTGTCAAAAACAATACTGACGGTGACTCCATAGCTGGCTGTCATTTCTCGCATCTGACCCATCCTTCGGCAGAGATGCTACTTAAACCCCATATACGTTGCTGAGCGGAGTCTGGTGTCTTTTCTGTTTTCGCTCTACATAAAATATCTTTGCTGAAAAAAGCTGATCAACAAGCTCAGAGCGAGTTTGTCGATCTGCTGTTTTCGACAAAGTATTTTTTTCTTTTACCAGAATACAGGTGCTGGGGTTTGTTTAATACAGTGAGTGCACACACCTCTCCAAAGTAGAATTCCCTCGCTTGGCGGTGTCTCACGTGGATCAAGGTCGCCTGAGACGGCGCGCCTCTGTCATCTCCACGGAAAACAAGCGCTCCTTTATCTTAACCCAGACGGTGTTTTGATACACACGCCATACCTACACCTTATAGGGCTTAAGTGGTTCATGATTCATGAAATAATCAATGGGTTGGCTTTTAAATAGATGTGTTTTCCCTGCATCTCATTCGCAGCTCAACAAGGATGTCCAGTGTGTTTACTGGAACTTCAATAGAAACGGTAGGTCCCAATGGGAAGGAATTACGTAAAATAAAAGTGCTTTCGTGTATAAATAGTGATTGAGTTGAGCGCGTTAGTGTGTTACTGTTCATGTGAACATGGTGTGTGTGTGTGTGTGTGTGTGTGTGTGCGCGTGCGTGCGTGCGTGCAGGTGGCCATGGGGGCTGGGATGGAAGCGGCTGCAGAAAACACAACACCAGCACTCACTACACCACATGCCTGTGTGACCACCTCACACACTTTGGAGTCCTGTTGGTACACACATAATTATACATTACACGTAACGTAGGTTCCTTATTCGCGCAATGTCGATGTCTTATTCACTGATTTTATGACCATTCTATGCTGCTGAATCAATAATCAAAACGTCTTATTTGTCACTCACTCATAAAGATACAAGTAGCTAAATGTACTGGTGATATAATGTATGGATATGTGTGCATGTGCCTGTGTGTGTGTGTGTGTGTGCGTGCGTGTGCGTGTGCAGGACATGTCCAGGAGCCAGGTGGACCCGGTGAATGACCAGATCTTGACCATCATCACCTACCTGGGCTGTGGAGTGTCCTCTCTCTTCCTAGGGGTCACCGTGCTCACCTACACAGCCTTTGAGTGAGACTCCCTTCACATAGGGATAGGACCGATTTACGATATTATCGCGATAATGAAAATATTCCCCAAATTCATTATTATCCTGAGGCGGAAACTTTGCCAAAAAATAAGCAGATCTTCAAGCTGCTTGTAGATCGGCTATTTTTTGGCAAAGAGATTTGGTAGAAGGTCAAAAAAAGACTGCATCAAGTACGTACCGGTATATTATAAGTACCTTTTACCAATTATAGAGGGTTTAAGTGGTACTGGATATGCAGCTCGGCAAATAAAAGGTGAATTGATCCCAGTGCATGACGGAGGACGATTTCACGATAAATTAATATTCCACGATACGATTATCGTGAGTATTTTTTATCACGATATTAGACTAAAACTTATCGTCCCATCCCTACTCTCACACCACTCCTTAAATGCCTCACTCGTGCGTACATCCGCGTCACACACCGACAATAGCGGATCAGCTATTAATTAAGTTGCTGTCCGACGGACTATTTAAAATATCTACACCCGCTGCCACCTTCACATCCTCTAGTGGTAGGATGTTTCACAAGTTGCTGCCATGAGGTGGGCATTGGTGGCCTAAAAGCAGCCTTGCCATGGGTCTCATGTGTCACCCAGGGGGTCAAGGCCTCTCCATATTTCACTTACCATTTATTTAGCATACACTTAATCCAGAGTGATTTACAGCAAGCAAGGAAAAAACAAGATAATACATCAAAAGCATAGAAATAGTAGAATCGTATTTCTATCATCAGTCTAAATCATCGCACTTTTCCAGTCTTTATTTCCTAATAAAGTTGTTGCGGTTACCTACCCTCTCCCACGAGCTTGTAGATCGTCTATGTTTGGTATGTGACACATTGTGTGCAATTAAAGGTAGGGTAAGTGATTTTGTTTAATTCAAATAATAACAAAATGGGTCTATGTTCTGATTGTACTAGTTAATGTGGTTGTCTGACAGGCCAACACATTATAGTTCTAGGGAAACTTTATAGACGTATAGGGTAACTGTTTATAGACTGTTTATAGACTTTTATAGACTGTTTATATTGACTCCTAGGGTATAGTGAATCAATGGGAGTGGGAATCAGTAGGGAATCAATGGGAGTGGGAATCAATAGGGAATCAATTGGTGGAGCTTCACATGACAGTTACCTTACTGTAGAATATAGTCAGCAACCGTCAGCAACCACACTAGCAATTTCAAATTGCATCTTTCTAGTTACTATAGAGTGTTTGGTCCATATTTGGACTTCAGCCTTATCCCCTGTGAGGAGAAAAAATCACACCAATGTGAAGTGAGCGGTGGTCGTGCTTGCATAACGTCTTCAATTGGTAATTGGTGATGTAGTACAGGCTACACACACTCATTGCTATGGCAAGACGCTGAGGAAAAAGACTAGGATATAGGTCTAGGATGTAATTGGTGGTGAATATGGCTACACACACACACACACACACACACACACACACATTGCTATGGCAAAACACTGAGGGAAACACATTGCTATGGTAAAACGCTGAGGAAAAGTGGCTACAGAAGGTTTAGGATGTAACTGGTGATGTAATGTGATGTAATATGGCTTTATATGAGATAGTGTGGTTCCTGTGGAAATAAGCCTCGGCTTTCTAGGATCTCCTTTTAGTTGACCTTGTTGACCTCCTTTTAGTTGACCAGTGATTTGTACTGTCATGAAACTGTACTTTTTTCTATTGCAAACTTCTAATAAATTCTTCAATCAATAAAAAAAAAAAAACACAAACACACACACACACACACACACACACACACACACACACGCACACACACACACACACACACACACACACACACATATTGCTATGGCAAAACGCTGAGGAAAACACATTGCTATGGCAAAGTGCTGAGGAAAAGTGGCTACAGACACACGCACAGCCACTCTATGGAGCGGTTTACCACCGCTCAAAAAGCAGTTTCAGTTGCTCCACCAAAACTGTCAGGTGACAGGTTTTCCTCCAATCAGTATAGAGTGGGGCCTTCCTCCCATCATGGTCGAGTGGGGGTGCACCAAGGCCTGCCCCCCACTTGATCATGATTGGAGGAAGCCTAACCCCGCTTGTCACCCACATGAACTGAAATGTAAGTGAAATCACTTACCCTACCTTTAAATACAACTCTTTATGTGACTGAGCATAATATGCTTATTTTCATTATTATCTTCTCCATCTTTCTTGTCTTGTGTCTTTTTTTCCACCTTCTGGATGTCCCCCCCGTTCCGCGATATATTTCCCCAGGGGCGTCTACCCTCGGTCCAGGGGGAAAATAAAAGTTGCTTTTAAATATAAATCTATGAATGTCTCTTTGTCTATCTGTGCCGGTCATTATGTTGTTAAATTACAGTAAAATAACTACGAATGCAAAATTTAACAAAATGGTCACTTTAACAAGGTATTATAATTATATTCTCCACACTTTTTATTCTCCCCATCTTGACAGAATGGTATATTCCCAGGTTCCGCAGGTCAGCTGCACAGGTGCAATGCATTATTGTTAATTGTGGCACGTTTACTAACATTCCAAGTTTAGCTGCACTTGAACAACCGTTCCAGGCTGCCATATCCAGCCCAAGAAACCGTAGAAACCTGTGTAAAAAATGGACAAAACTAATTTTTTTCAGACATTGTGAATAGAACCGTGTTATACAAAATGTAATGCCTCTTATCCATGAGGACTCCCATCTTTGCCATACACTAGCTTTGCCTGAACTGACGCCACTATATCTCCCCAGGAAGCTTCGCAGGGACTACCCCTCTAAGATCCTGATCAACCTGTCTCTGGCCCTGCTGGGGCTCAACCTGGTGTTCCTGGTCAACTCCTGGCTGGCCTCCTGGGGCCTGCGCGGCCTGTGTGTGGCCGCCGCGGCCGCCATGCACTACTTCCTGCTGGCCTCCTTCACCTGGATGGGCCTGGAGGCGGTCAACATGTACTTCGCCCTGGTCAAGGTCTTCAACGTCTACGTGCCCTCCTATATCCTCAAGTTCTGCCTTCTGGGATGGGGTGAGCAGGGCCGGATCTAGGCATAGGCAAGGGGGGGGCAATGCCCCCCTAAATGCCCTGTCTGCCCCACCAAAAATGATGGCATGCAAAAATAAAAATAAATAAATAAAAAAACGATTTGGAATGTTATGTTACGACTAGGTAGATGGATAGATAAACTGATAAGATATTATAGAGAGATAGATAGATATGCATCTGGCATATTGACTACACTAGTGGACCATTGGGCCCCCCAAAAAAGAGAAGAAAAAAAGATGGGGGTGGTTGATGCTGTAGCCTGATGCAGGTGCAAGACCTGTTGTTTGTATTGTGTGTCATAGCAGGTGGTTATAGGCATAAGTGTGGCAAAATGCTTAGTTTTCTAGGAATTTCGGGTGTTTTAGGAGGTTTGTCCCCCAGCACCACCTAGTGCTGAAGGCTAGATCCGGCCCTGGGGGTGAGACAGTTAGTTCCCAACCTTTTCAGGCCGCGACCCCCAAAATAATCATATTTTTAACTGGGGACCCCCTCCCTACCCTGACAAACACTAGAGAGTTGAGGCGTTGCATTTGGTATAACTCGGTTCTGTTGTGAAAATAGCAGATCTACATGCTCACAACACCCCTGCGAGGCGTTGTGAGCATGTAGTTTAACCACTTGAACCGTCAATACTTAAAAAACTTGACCTTTCACTCTGTACTTACTAGTCTGCTCTTTCTCCTCTACACCAAAGCTCTTTGCCGAAAATTGATGATCTACAAGCTAGTAGATCGTCTATTTTCTCCTAATATGGATGCTGGGGTTCAAGTGGTTAATATATAAAAGGAGGAAAAAAAGGTTCTGTCACACAAAGATTTGGAGGACCCCCTGTAGTGACTCTGAGGATCCCCTAGGGGTCCCGGACCCCCTGTTGAAGACCCCTGGCATAGAGCCTATTACAATTTATCCAGTGAGACTTGACAAGTGCGAGAACAAGTGGTCAGCCACGTACTCTAAGTACATGACACTATTGTCCCAGCCCAGTATTATTGCCATTGTTAAAGTGTGTGTGTCTCTGTCCTTAGGTGTTCCTCTGCTGGTGTGTGTGTTGGTGCTCATAGTGAACAGAGAGGCGTACGGCAGTCAGCTCTACTCAGAGGCCCCTCTCCAAAACGCAGACCATTTGTACGTTTAGTCCTCTGTATAGTAATTAACCCTCCCCTAGGTCATGCAATTTTTCCTATTTATTTTGGTTCGCCTGGTATTCTTGTGTTAAATAGCTTATAAAACATCAGCCCTGTAATGTTTAATAATTCAGGAGAACTTGGGATATCAGAATATGTAGGCTGTATTGATGTTACATCAATCTATAACAAGTGATATGACAATTATTACAAAAGAAGAAAACATGGCGGAAATTGAATGCTACAGATCCTTATTTATTTCACACAATAACAGTGTTGTGTTGTGTGTTGTAGTATTTTATTTTAGAAAAACAAATCACACAAGACCTGGCAACCAGAAGGAAGTGAAGCAAACATAAAACACATCACATAACAAATGATATGTGCTTAATTTTTTACCCCAACAACATTTAGCTGTGCTATTCCTGTCTACCATCACACCCTAACCCAGGGGTCGGCAACCCAAAATGTTGAAAGAGCCATATTGGACCAAAAAAACCCAAAACAAGTCTGTCTGGAGCCGCAAAAAAATTATAAAAGCCTTATATATCGTCGTTGTTGGGTGGAAACCTTGTATGTCCAAAACCTTGTTTTGTATTTATCATTTAAAAAATGAACTAAACTAGTGAAAACAGCCGATCTACAAGCACACAACGCCTCGCACCGCGAGGCGTTGTGTGCTTGTAGATCTGCTGTTTTCACTACTTTTGTGCGTCAGTCTTGTATGATGAAGCAGGGCTTTGCTTTGCGAAAAAAAAAATGAAACTTGGAGATAAAAGGTTTCTGCCAGACAGTGACGATAAAAAATCGTTAAAACAAATATTTTTTTTTTTTCATTTTCATACATTTTTGAAAAACCTCCAGGGAGCCACTAGGGTCTAGAGCCACGGGTGCTGACCCCCGCCCTAACCCATCCATGGGAAACTGGCGGCCCGGGGGCCACCTTTACTTCATGCGGCCCGGAAGTTAATATTGGAATACTGATATATTATTGATGTCAGCGGTGTTACAATTACAATCATCATGACCCGCTTTAATTACTTCACTCTATATTAGTAGCTTAATGACTAGTAGTTTATTGTCTTGTTTTATGTCCAATGCATTTGTATTTAAGTTCATAACATAAGGATTGCGAAATGCATTTGAAATGAAATAAAAGATTTTAAAAAAATTATTCAGGATTCCAATTAAAAAAGCTCAAATTCAAAAGCTCAAAACGCTATGTAACGTGTTTTGAGCTTGTAGATCAGCTATTCATGTCCCCTCTGCTACCTCCGTATGTCCAACTGTGTCCTTTCCTCCCTGTGTGTTACTCCATCCTGACCCCTGGTCTTTCTGTCAAGCTGCTGGCTCCAGGATGACGTGACGTTCTACGTGTCAGTGGTGGCCTACGCTGTGGTGATCTTCCTCTTCAACATAGCTGTAAGCATGCAGTGTTTTCCCATCTATCCAGCTGTGCCTTTAGATGTGTAAGGAGGAACCAAAATTGTCCTTTACAGGTCTGTAACTTGTTTTCGTTTGAGAACCACTGGTAGTGGTGGAAAGGTTTAACAATTTTGAGGGACTTAGAAATGTCAATTTTTCAATACTTCTCCACCATATCTCTCTATATATACACCAAATATTTTACTTTGGACAAATGGGACATTATGCTCAATGAGAACTTTTACTTGGTGCTTTAAGTATATATTTTGAGGGCAATACTTTAGAAAGTTTACTCAAGTAAAATATTTAATACAGGGTCAGTTGTAGTATTTATACACTGTGGTAACTTTTACTTAAAGCGGCACTATGCCACTTTTTGGAGCTGTGTGAAGCACAGGCTCCCTATACGTGGCCGTGTGGGTCTGTGTGTGTGTGTGTCTGTGTGTGTGTCTGTCTGTGTGTCTGTATGTAGCCTGAACTTCCTAAACTTCGGCACGCCACTAGTCCCACAGTTTTGCCACCACACACTCGCGCCATATGTCAAATCGACCGGCTTACTCGGGAATCGTGGGCTATTACTTTTCTAAGAGAAAGGTTCTATAGTTTAATTGATATTAATTTATTAGTGAATTAATTTTCCCCATTGACTTATAATGGGAATTGCAAAAACTCACATTCAATTATTTGTCTCTCGCAAACCATAGGGGCTAGAGTTTCAAGACTTGGAGAGGAGGTTCATAATGATTTCAAGGATTAAATAAAAAATAATTGTGTCATTTGGCCGCATGGTGGCGCCATAACACCCCACTTTACGTTTTGGCCTGTAACTCTTGAACCGTAGGTCGGAAAATTAAAATTATTTTTTCCCTGGATTCCTTGGGTCATGACGCATCTCCCCATATAGGCCACGCCCATTTGCGCCATGATAGATTTTCCGCCATCTTGAATTTTCTCCAAAACACACTTTTTGCTCCTTTTCCTACATATTTTCTTCAAATGTCACAAAAATCGCTACACATGATCCACACACACACACACACACACACACACACACACACACACACACACACACACACACAGCTCCACTTCACACGGGTGTGATTTTTTTGTAATGAATAAAATGTCTTCTGACATCAAATGTCAAAAGATGAAAGTACTTCTTCCACCACTGATCACTGTTCTTCTAGTGCAGTGGTTCTCATCCTTTGGGTGTGGACCCCCAGGGTTTGGTCCCCAAATTATTTTGGGGGGTCCCCAGATGATTAACTTAATATGCAACATTGTTTTCTCACTCAACAGTAAACAAACCATAGTGGGCATCTGCACATTTCGAAAGTGACAATTTGAGGACTTTTTAATACATGTAAAATGACAGATTAAACATCTGCAAAATTGTCAAATATTAATGGCGGAAATTGTGAAAATAGCCGATCTACGTGCTCACAACTTTGTGAGCATGTAGATCTGCTATTTTCACAAAAGAACCGTGTTATACAAAATGTAATGCCTCGACTCTTAGTGCTCGTAGGGTGGGGGTTAAAATTAAAATATGATTATTTTGGGGGTCCTGAAAAGTTTGAGGACCCCTGGTCTAGTGTTCTGACAGCCCCTCTTCTCCCAGGTGTTTGTGGTGGTCCTGGTTCAGATCCGCCACATGCGGGTCAACCGACCGGCGGGCATCCCTGGAGGACTGATGCAGGACCTGAAGGGCATGGCCAGCCTCACCTTGCTGCTGGGACTGACCTGGACCCTGGGCTTCTTCACCTGGGGACCGGCCAGGGTGGCTCTGCTCTACCTCTTCTCTGCACTCAACTCCCTGCAAGGTCTGAAATGACGCACACCACAGGGGTTAAAGTTCTCAGTCCTGGGGACTGATTTCAGTCTTGAGGATTCCCTAGGGCAGGGGTAGGCAACCTTATAGGCACGGGTGCCAACCATTGGCACAGGAGAGGGTGATCACTGGCACACTGGCAGAAGTGTGACAGAGAGGATTTATATTTTATATGTTTTAAATGTGGTCGATTAAATTAAGTCAACTAATTTGCAACAAATTACATCCTGCACATAATTCTATATAATTCTGAACTTTGACTGGGGAGGCATCCAGGGAGTGTGTGTGCTCATTTTGGCAGCGACCGGGCCAATGGCGACTGAGATTAGGTGGTAACAAACTGCGAGGACACACACAAGGACGCACGCACGGACGGACGCACGCACGCACGGACGGACGGACGGAGGGGAAAACATACTCTCCCCCATGCCTTCGGCTGGTGGAGACAATACTAAGGGAGAGGTGTAGCGATGATAAATGACAAAGTCGTCAAAACGCTAGTCAAGTGATCTCCAAAGTGTGTGTGTGTGTGTGTGTGTGCGTGCGTGCGTGCGTGCGTGCGTGTGTGTGTGTGTGATGAAGTAGCACCCTACTTCATCATAGTACAGTACAGCATTTTGCACAAAAGTATCCAAAATATCTGCTAGATCTATCTTATATAGATCTCATATCTGCTTGATTTTTCCCTTTTTTGAATCCTGAAAAGTAACAGTTTTGGACATATGAGGTTTCCACCCGACAGAGACGATATACGGTAGGCCAGGGTTTACGCCGTAAATGTAAACTTTACGTTGTTAACCCATTTAGGCCATGACGCAATATTTTATGCTTTAAATATAAAAAAATAGCAGGTATATCTGCTATTTTTCACTGGTTAAAGCATTCAATAATTCTAGTACTAAATATTGAGTCCTGACTTTTATCCACCAATATATATAAGCTTCCTGAGGAGAAACCAGTTGAGCCGCTACTGCCAACACTTCCCCCACCTGGTCCCCCATCTCATCAGTTTATATATTATTGTAATTCCAGGACTGTTCATCTTCCTCTTCCACTGTCTGATGAAGGAGAACGTCCGGAAACAATGGAGGATCCACCTCTGCTTCGGACGCTTCCGTCTGGATGAATACTCTGGTAGGACTTTGCCCAAATGGACCCATGTTTTGGTTTTGTTTAGTTTAGTTTAGTTTTTTTTTCGGATCCGGTCAGAGCGGAAATGACTTTACGTCATAAGGAGTTCGGGACCACCAGTGCCGTGCTGCTCCAAAATGATTCTCTTGGTTTAAAATCGATTCCTTTCTTTTGGTATGATAATCGTTTGGTATGTTCATCTCGTATAGCGTGACTAGCAGGAATAAACAAATTGATTCAAATGATGTGGGGAACAAAATCAAAAACCAGAAACGACCACCGCAACTTCCTAACAAATTGGGGGTCCTTTGAATTAGAGGACAGAGAGCCGAGAGATGGCAGAATGTGATTGCATTAGAGTTGGTGCTGAATGTCCCTCTGTGGGGATCAGTCTGCTTTTGACACATCTCGTCTTGTCACGCTAGGTGTGTAATCGGTGCGGGTTGTTGCCAAGGTTCACGCCCCTCACGGCTTGGGAGCTTTTGTTTGCATGGTTGAAGGTGCAGTTCATGACAGTACACTTCACTTCAACTAAACACAGTCAACTAAAAGGATACCAAAGGATATCAAAAAAGCTTTTGTGCTTGTTTCGTTTCAATTGGGGTCCGTTTTAACTCATAAAACATAGAATGGCAGACAAATAAAACACAATACTATGCGGAAAAAGAACAAAACAGTCACGCAGTGACTGGGGGGGGGGGCGTGAGCTTTGGCATCAACCCGCACCGATTCCACCCCTCGCTCTTTGTCCCACAGAGTGGAGCCACACGGCGTCGGTGGGAGCCGTGAGCAGGCACAGAGTCAACGCTCCGGCTCCTCTGGTCCATTCTGTCCGCTCCACCAAGACCAGCACCACGGACAGCACCTCCGCCTCCTCCGACTCCAGCCAGAGAGTGGGCTCTATCAGGAGACCCAGCCTGGGTGAGGGGATGTCACAGTCCTTGCACACACACACACGCATGCATTTAATACAAAACTGAATGTGGTACATTGGTCGTGTAAAAGAAGTGTAAAATCCTTCACTGTGTTCCAGGACTGTTTGTGAACGTGATGTCTCTGCCTCGGGCTCAGAGGGGCTCGTCTCCTCTTCCATACCAGAGCTTCCCGGAGGGGGGTGAACCCTACAGCCCTGCCTGGGACCACTCACCCCCCGAGAGGGGTGAGCCCTATAGCCCTGCATGGGACCACTCACCCCCAGAGAGGGGTGAGCCCTATAGCCCTGCATGGGACCACCCACCACACCCATAAACACCCACTCACACATATACAGTCTGTCCTGTTCTACTATATTCCTAGAAGAAGAAAAAAAAACTCTGTATATTTCAAAATATTACAATATTACACAAGACCACTCAAAACAAGGATTTATTTTTTTGTAAAGATATTTTTATTTAGACAAAAGTCACAAGTTTTTCAATTTTACAATATAACAAAGACAAGACAAGGACAAAAACAAGGATTTATAATAGAGAAATGTCAACCTTCTGAAGTCAGAGTTGCTTGAAGTCCAGTGGGAAGTTTCCGCAGTCAGTTATGATTTGGGGTGCTATGGCATCTGCAATGCTTTTTCACACAATATTTTAATTTTTCGAGAAGGATCTGTATATTCTAAAACAAGTTTTTATTTAATTTATTTTTTTGACCCATCAAATATAATAAAATGTCACTCCTTGTGACAAATAACAATAGAATAGAGAACACAAAGTTCTTAAATATATGGCACATTTAATCAGGCTAGTTGTTGCAAATTCAGTTTGTATATTTTTGCAAGTCGAATTGCTCTAATTTAATCCTTTGTTGGTGTTTAAATTACTAGGCTAAATATCAACTCTATATACTGTAGTCTTACCTTGTGGTTTTCAGTTTTCTATTACTAGTATTTATCAGGGGTTGGTTGGGTTTTGAAGCTACACTCTATATGTTTTATGTCTGTTGTCTCCCTCTCCTGGCCTTAAGAGGTAACTGCAGTGATGTATCAACTAAAATAAAGATAGCTGCATTTAGTGTCCGCTTTAATTTAAGGAGGCTTCCAGCCCAGGTTAAAGTTGATGGTTGACTTTTATTATTAAGGATAGGATTTTTAACCATGGACGTGGGGTTGCAATGTGGACAGACTGCTAGTTTTATTTTCTAATGTGTTTGTTTCCTTAGATGTGTTTATTTCCATGTATTCATTGTTTCCATTGAGGATAATTGGAAATAAGTGTTGTCAGTCATACTTTTCAGTGTTATCCTCTGGGATTTTCATGTCATGATACTCTTGTTTTGTGCTTGTGAAATTCCTAATAAATCAAACATGCTACACAACACCAGGGTCTCAATGTTTCAAAGGAAGAGTAGGGACAGTCCAACCTCAAACCACTTCAGATGTATTAAATGTTTTAACATACTTTACCATGCAGATTGGTTAAAATAATGTTTAATTGTAGCTTTAATCTAGATAAATCTGTCCTATATGTCTGTCCAATTACTCAAAGCAGACCGCAAGGCAACAATGGAAGGCTGTGTGTATGTGGCTTTTGAGTGAGACCGCCGCTGAAAACTACCGTTGCGACCCGGTTGTAGGTCGCTAAATGATCTCGCTCTTACTGGAGAGTCATCCCCTGTAACTTAGCTTCTTACACACACACAGATCACTAAGGAGTGGTCACAAAGCTGAGGTGTCTAGTGTGTGTGTGTGTGTGTGTGTGTGTGTGTGTGTGTGTGTGTGTGTGTGTGTGTGTGTGTGTGTGTGTGTGTGTGTGTGTGTGTGTGTGTGTGTGTGTGTGTGTGTGTGTGTTTGTCAGGATCAGGCTAAAACCATGCCCAAAAACCCAGTAAGGTGACAACAGTCACATGAAAGCACATGAGGAGGGCACCACTCTCCCATTGTCTGGCATTTTATGTAAATGTTTACCAGCATTGTAGCATTTTTACATGCAGTATTTTAAAAGTACCACAAGTAGAAAGTACTCATTTTATGCAGAAAGTACAAGTATAAAAATCTTTTGAAAATAGCTGATCTACATGATATTCATGTTTTTTTTTAGATAATATTTCCCGACACATACTTTTTGAAACTTTTTTTATTGAAATATCACATACAAAAAATATAAACTATTAAAATAACAATTGGAATGAAAATAAAAAACACATCTAGTATTGAAAAAAAAAAAAAAAAAAACAATGTCTGTGCGCGGTGCAAGGTGTGGCCTTCAGCTCTGTCCTGCATCCAACACCTCTTCCTCGTTTCCCAGAAGAGTGGGGTTTATCTCCCCCGCCGGGGAGAGAGGGAACTGGAGACTTTTAAAGTGTCATTTGTCGTAAAGTGGCAGTCATTTTAAATGTTCAGAACCCAGAGGTGTAGTGCCCAGAGCCCTGGTCATGCTCGAGGGTGGGAGACGGTTCGACCCTGGGCGTCATGGTGGGCGTGGGTACTGGTGTCAGGAGTCTCTGCTCAACATCTGTGGGCGAGCATGTATCGTGGCTTGAGGCGTGTGGTACGGAAGATACTGTGGCGCTTGAAAACCGCGGGGGGACATGAACTGATGTCCAGGATGAGATGTTGACGGATTTGCTGATGGCAGAGATGTTGGCGCTGCAGATGACGGAGCGTTGTCATTCTGACTGGGCCTGGATAACCTCTTCCATAAACTTTGCCATCAATGAGGCGGCCTTGCTCTGCTGTGGGATTCGCCTCATTTGGCCAGCTAAGAATATGGCAAAGCTGTCAAAGTGGTCTTCGTCGGCTTTCCTCTGAGCTGCCTCGGCTCTCCTCCGGTCGGCTCTCCTCTGAGCTGCCTGGGTGAGCACTTTCAGGCAGTTCGTCTTCTCTTTTTCAAGCTCCTCCCATAGACTGTACTCATCCTCTTCATCCTCAGAATCGACATCTCCGATTGGCGAATGAAGCTGGAACAGAGCACACAACAAAAACTAATGAAAACAGTGTCGGTGGTGGCTTGAGTCAATTTTGTGCGTTTTTATTCCATTACTTTTAATTAGGCCTACTTGACACAGTGTTTCTAGATTAGCGATCATCCACCTATATATATAGGCTACCTATAAATGGGGCGAGTTATACTTTCTTTCATAGTAGGCTATATACACAATATTTTGACCCCCTCCTCCCCACACACACACACACACACACACACACACACACACACACACACGCACACACACACAGACACACACACACTAATGCACACGTCTTGTCCAAGGACAATACAAGAGGGCTGCGACATTTTCCTTAGATAAAAGCGTTGTTTCGTTTTAGCCTACACTAGCCTTTTCAATTCTTCAAATAACAATGAAAATCATAGTTTTTGGTCATCCTTTGCCTATGCATTATCATCATCAGAAAATGTATTGTATTTTTCTGATGAATTAATTAAAATTAATCTCCACCATTTAACTATCTTTGTATTTACCTCCAACTCTGACGGCAAAAGATCCAATCCTCGCTGATCGCGTCTCTGGATCAATGTTTGTGTCCACTTTCTTTTCCTTTTCCTCTGTGGTGGAGGTGGTGAGTCGTCGCAACACAACAGCGCACAGACAGCAATATTAAAAGTGTCATTGTCACTGTCACTGTCAGTGCTAGTGTCAGTGTCCATCTTCGAAGTTGGAACAAGTGAGTGGAGAAAGAGAAAAAAAAACCTCTTGCTTTTATTCCTCTTGAGGGGGCGGGATCTCGGCTTTACAACCTGTCTAAAAACCTGTTTCTTTTGTGAGGCACGGCCATGTGCCAGTTCACATCTGCATGTGTTTGTGGGTGCGTTCGGCCTCCTGCCTGACGTCTGCATACACATCACATCTGCATACACATTGTTCACATCTGCATACACATTGTTCACATCTGCATACACATTGTTCACATCTGCATACACATTGTTTGTAATGCAATGGCCTCCACCCACCCCCCATGTCTTTCCTGGGGTATGTCCTGTACAAGTGTACATCATGTTGTGTGAGGATGAACTGCTACTGGAGGTCATGTCCATAGTCTCGATGATAACACTATGTGTGTCTAACTATCTGGGACTGCCACAAGTCCTGAAATAAACCTTAATAACATACTGTATTATAACACTGAAATTATTGAACGTGGGCAAACACATACAGACACAAAAACTCAACCAATATTTTGTTCTATTCTGGATCTAATTCTATTTAAAAGTGGAGTTTATGTAAAAGATTAACTGTATGATGTATACATGGTTTTGTGTCTGTAGACCAAGGGTCTTCAACAGGGGGTCCTCCAAATCTTTGTGTGATAGAAACAGTTTTCGCCTTTTTCATATCAACCACTTGAACCCCAGCTAGCATCCATATTCTGAGAACTTTGGCCAAAAATAGCAGATATACAAGCTCACAACGCCTCGCTGCTTGTAGATCGTCTATTTTCGGCAAAGAGGTTTGTTGTTGAGGGGGAAAAAAGCAGACTAAGTACAGAGTGAAAGGTCAAGTTTATTAATTTAAGTATTGACGGTTCAAGTGATATCTGAAAACACAAATTGACATGAATCCAAAATACACTGATGGATTGTGCTGTTAAACGATGAAACTACAGTATATGGAATCTATGAACAGGTTGTGGGGGTCCCTGCTTCATCTCTCTCTCTCAAAGGGGTCCTTGGCCTGAAAACGTTGAAGACCCCTGCTGTAGAGTGTAGTGTCTTGTCAGTGTGTGTCATTATGGCTGGTAAACAATGTAATAACACCTGTACTGTTCATATACACTGTATACATTTATGTTTGTAAAAGATGCAACTTGCATTTGGCCATGTATCTATTTGCCTGGCCTTGTCCCAGAATCATTGCTTCGGCCAAAGAAATGATAAGTAACTGGTAGTATTGGTTTCAAACCCTGCATCACTGTGAAACTGTTGAAGACTCAAAAGAGGAGCTTGGAGAGCATCTCTATATGGTATTGTCATTGCAAGCTTGTTATGTCGTTTAGCAACAAGTTCTAGTTTATATTTATTGTTTTAGACGTTTGCTATTACTCTCCCCTTTTGTTAAAATTGTCATTATTTTGTATTACTCTGCAAACAGAACCAGGGGTAGGGTCCCTGTCCACTTTTCCAGCACCCTGGGCACTTCTACTGTCAAATGGAAATGACAACTTGTGCCTTAAATCCTCTTCTGTGATTGCACCAATGCACGTTTGTATTCTGTTCAGAAAAAGCTGGAAATAAACTGAAACGGAAATGAAATGAATTAGCAGAGTAGGCAAAAAATAAGTCACAAGAGTGCAGAGGGAAACATGTAGTGGTGCCTCAGGTTCACAGTGAACCTTGCCTCTGTCCAGGGGCGTCACACCAAATTCTGGGCCCTGGGTACAAGGATTCACTGCGGGCCCCCCATGAATGTTAACTATTGAAAAATCGTGAAAATGTGTGCCAAGAAACCTATGTTTCCATGTCAGTGATGCTCAAACTTTTTCATGTGAAGGACCCCCCCATCTCAAAATATTTAGTTCCAGGGACCCCCCCAGAAGCAACATTTTTGTTACAAATGTTCACTAAAAAATACATATATTCAAAGATTTGCGCACATTTTCACGACTTTTCAAAAATAGCAGATCTACAAGCTCGCAGCGCGGCACTCGGTGCCGCGCTGTGAGCTTGTATATCTGCTATTTTTCAATAGCTAAAGTTACTAGGGCCCCTCCACCTTGGGCCCTGTAACTCCAAGTCCAACTTTCCTACCCCTTGTGACGCCCCTGCCTCTGTCAAAACAACACCATCTAATTAACATTCTTATCCTTTTGTGGTCAAGACAAAAACAAATCTAATCACGCCTCCACCTCCATGATTAAATTAGCAGTTGACACAACAAAAGTGAGCCTGGTTTCAGATGATGAGGAGACGGCCTACTGGCTGGGGTGGGACGCGTCTACAACACTAATCCTCAACACCTCTAGACAAAGGAGATGCATATTGACTAAAGGAGAGAGACCACCACCCCATACATGGGGAAGCATGGAAAGCAAAGCACCGAAACCTAAAGCAGTGGTTCTCAACCTGTGGGTCGGGACCCCCAGGGGTGGTCCCCATATTATTTTGGGGGGTACCCAGATGATCAACTTAATGTGCAACATTGTTTTCTCACTCAACAGTAAACAAACCAACATAAAGTTTAAGTGTAAAGGGGGTATATAAACAAGTGACAATTTAAGGACTTTTTAAGACTAAAATGACAAATTAAACATTGGCCAAATTGTCAAATATTAGAGGCAGAAATTGTGTTGCGAGGCGTTGTGAGCATGTAGATAGGCTATTTTCACGATAGAACCGTGTCATACAAAATGTCATTCCTCGACTCTTAGCGCTCGTCAGGGTGGGGGGAGGGTCCACAGTTAAAATATGATTATTTTGGGGGTCTGAAAAGATTGAGAACCACTGACGGGTACACATTATTGTGTATCATTATTTTATGCTTTAACTATTGACAAATAGCAGATATACAAGCTCACAGCGCTGCACCGAGTGCCGCGCTGCGAGCTTGTAGATCTGCTATTTTTGAAAAATCGTGAAAATTTGAATTTTGACCCGATTCTATAAGTGTCTTTTGAATCCTTCTAAGATTTTTTGAAAAACCTTTGATTCTATGTCAGCAATCTGGCCAGCCATCGTCAAAGAAAAGGTCCTTTTCACTTAACTGGAGCTCAGTTAGTCTGTTCTTGAGAGACTACTATGTCAGTGGTTCTCAAACTTTTTCATGTGAAGGACCCCCAAAATGATATGTATTTGACCACGTACCCCCATCTCAAAATATTTAGTTCCAGGGACCACCCAGAAGCAAAATTTGAGTTACAAACATTCGCTTTGAAAATACATATATTCAAAGATTTGCACACATTTTCACGACTTTTTCAAAAATAGCAGATCTACAAGCTCGCAGTACGGCACTCGGTGCCGCGCTGTGAGCTTGTATATCTGCTATTTTTCACTGGTTATAGCATTCAATAATTCTAGGCCTAAATGGGTTAAAGCTCCTTTGGGTCACATCAATGTCAGAGCAGCTGCTGAACTGATGTGTGGATCTCCAGCACCTCACACCTGGTCAAATCAGCAGCTTCTTAGAGCTGTCAGCTGTGTTCTCCATCACACCCCCTCCCTGCCCAACCAATTACATTCAAAGGAGCTTTATTGGCATGAGAAAACATACGTTTACATTGCCAAAGCAAGAGAATAAGAATAAAATAAAAACAGTTGAAAATGGGGAACATACAGGTATATACAGTGGGTACAGCATTGTGTAAACAGCGCTATGTCACATTGTGTAATTTCATTTTATACATACAAAGAACACCACTACACTACAGCACTTGTTCCCAAACAGTGGACTCGAGACCCATTTGTGGGTCGTGGGCACATTTTTATGTGTCCCTTATTTTTTTGTTTCCTACATTTTGTTTTTAATTATTATTTCTAAACATTTTCAAAAAACATTCCTCGAAAAGCAATTTTTTTCATGAATTAAAAAGAAATGCCATGATTTTTTTCTAAGTAAGTCATTAATAAATACAATAAAAATCTAGGAAGTTCCATAAATTGGACAACAAATGTTTAATAAGTAGTGAATAGCCGATCTACAGGCTCACAATGCTGCACGCTTGTAGATCAGCTGTTTTCACTAGGTGTGTGTGTGTGTGTGTGTATGTGTGTGTGTGTGTGTGTGTGTGTGTGTGTGTGTGTGTGTGTGTGTGTGTGTGTGTGTGTGTGTGTTGGGGGCAGGGGAGGGAGTGATCAGCTAACTCTTTGGATGAACCGACCAATGATGGTTATCCAGAGGTGATGTTCAACTGTGGTTCAAGACAATCAGTCACTTGAGAACAGTTTAGAGTTTTAAGCCTACTTGACACTTGTGAGTTGTGATCTGCTGCTAACAACGGAAATACTAATTTACTCAGTCGGGTGTGGTGAAAATCACAAGGTAAGTTACAACAATTTATTATCTGTAGTAGGCCTACTGGGCCAATTAGGAAATGTAGCCTACTGTAGGCTAAATAAAGAAACTTTAACTGAAAGTTCAAACTTAAAAGTATTCTATATAGGCCTATGGTAGCAGTGGTGGAAAAGGTACTCACATGTTTTACTTAAGTAAAAGTATCAATATTGCTATGTAGAAATACTCGGTTACAAGTAAACGTAACGGAATTAAAATTTTACTTGAGTAAGAGTATTGGCATAGAAATGTACTTAAAAAAGTAGGCTACTCATTATGCAGAATGACCTATTTCAAGTGTTCACATGTGTGACTGTTTTTTAACACACTAAATGGTTGCTCATAGCATTACATGGGTAGATACTATTTGTATAAATAGCCTATACTGTTCTGTGTGGTAGGCCTATAGGCGGCAGGTCTACCATGGTCTGGGCAGGGCAATATATTGATATGCTATTTATTACATAGATTGACTTAAAGCAAAGCAGAAATGTTTAACTTGGTTGCCATCAAACTAATCTGGGAACCCATTTTGGTGTTTTCTTTTCCACTCTCAGAATCACAAGTCGGTGTCAAAACATCATGTCTGCTAACAGGATGAGCCCCGAACAGAAGCAGGTGAGCACAAACATCACATGAAGAAAGAGATGGGGCCTCCATTGACCAATAATGTTTGTGTGAGCTATTTGTAGGGCTGCATGTTAAAAAACATGAACAAAAAGTGAAATACAACAAAATCATGCTGCACAATAAATCCATTTAGGATTTCTAGTAGGTTTGCTGTGAAAGTTTTCTTCACACTACAGTACTGAAGTTCATTTTGTAATATGAGTGCTGCATCATGTATCTTGGTTGGCAGAACTGTAAAATTGAACAAATGTAAACTTACTTCTCAATTTGATATTTTTGCTGTCTGGCTGACACGGCAAGAACCCACATACGTAAGCACTCAGCTGCAAATACCGGTATACACTGTATATTACAGAAATAACATCCACCCCAAGTAAAGTACAGTAAATGTTTCTTGATACGGTGGTCATCCATTGTAATGCACAGAGTCAGAGATTAATCCCTTGTAGGAGCAAAACATATCTGGCAATACAAATAATTCTCATTCCCTCTTAAGGTGCTGCGTTTGGTGAAGTGCTGTCGAGATGCTGAGGGCATCAGTCTTCGGGACCTGAGGCGGAGACTTAGTGGCATGAGTTATGCTGTCATGTTGTAAGACCCTCTCCTCTCCTACATTATTATTATTATTATTTATTTAAACCATTATTTTATGCTTTAACTATTAAAAAATAGCAGATATACAAGCTCACAGTGCGGCACCGAGTGCTGCGCTGCGAGCTTGTAGAGCTAACATTTGTGCAAGTCTTTGAATATTTTTGACCCGATTCTATACATTTCTTCTAAATCCTTCTTCTAAATCAGTGGTTTTCAAACTTTTTCATGTCAAGGACCCACAAAATTACATGTATTTGGCCGCCGACCCTCATCTCAAAATATGTTGTTCCAGGGACCACCCAGAAGCAAATCTTTGAGTTACAAATGTTCGCTTGTTAAAAAGATATATTCAAAGACTTGCAAAAGAAATCAAGACTTTTCAAAAATAGCAGATCTACAAGCTCACAGCATGGCACTCGATGCTGTGCTGTGAGTTTGTATATCTGCTATTTTTCAATATTTAAAGCATGAAATAATTCTACGCCTAAATGTAATTAATCAAAATATTATGCATCACCAGAGACGCAGTGGAGTTTCTGAGTATGGAGCGAATGATCTTTCCCACCGTCGATGAGTATCACTACAAATGGACGGACACTATCAACGACTATATCATGTCACCAGATGCCATCAATGTAAGATTATAGTTTTATTCCCAGGGACATATTTGTAAAATAAACGGTAAAAGACAAATTCCTCCTGTGAAAAAAAAACATTCCTGGCAATAAAAATAATTGTGATTCTCCCCTATAAGGTGCTGCGTTTGATAAAGAGCTGTCGAGCTGTTGAGGGCATCAGTCTTCAGGGCCTGGAGGAGAGACTTGGTGACATGGATTTGCCTGTCATTTGGTAAGATCTTCTCCTATATTTCCTCGACTACATTATTGTCTTTATATTGGGCTCTGAATTAGTCATGTCGGCTCACAGGATTAACCAGAAATAAAATTCCACACAGGCACAGCTGTCTTTATAGGCGAATCCACAGAGCGCTGCCCTGTAGTTGCGGTGCCAAGCGGTGCCAGTTGACACCACAGTTATGATTGCCACTCTGTGGATTTGGCTATATGGACAATGCTGGAGCAAGATATGTAGTCCCTCTGTCCTAACAGAGCCTGCAGCACAAGACTTTTAGTAAAAGACCATTTCGACTTTTAGTAAAGACCATAGGTTTTGTTCACGCTGTCTAAATCTCTCAACCTTTTTTCTGTATGGGCAAACTTTTCATGTCCCAAGAATCCATGGGCACATCAACATAATACGGGGGTGTAAATATCGTCACTGTCGGGCAGAAACCTTGTATTTCCAAGTTTCAAATGTGTACGTTTCTTCGCAAAATAAAGCCCTGCTTCAACATACAAGGCTGTCGCACAACAGTAGTGAAAACAGCCGATCTACAAGCACACTACGCCTCGCACCTAGTTTTAATCATTTTATCTGTGATAAATACAATACTGGCTTTCAAGCAGTTTCAAGGGGCACTCTTGACCCTTCTCAGGGGCACACCAAAGGTCCCCAGGCACAGTCTATCTAGGTCGTCCTCAGACGAGCCCTCCATCGTTGTTTCCAGTCATCTCGGTTCTCCATACATCTGGCCAGCTCATTGGTGTTCTGTGTCCCTACGTCTTCCTTGAGTACGTCCACGTATGTTTTTGTGGGACGTCCTCGCGACCGGTGCCCATGTGTTGGCTCCCACAGTACCAATTTGCTGGCTGGAAGCTCCTGGTGTCTTTGGCAGTGTCCTGCTAGTCTCATTCTTCTGGTGGCAATTTTCTCGCTTACCCTTGGTATACCCTCATACAGGCTCCTGTTGGTAACATGTGCACTCCTGTTGATGTTGAGTACTGCACGCAACATTCTAGTGTAGCACCCATTTAGAGACTTCACAGTGGTTGAGAAACACTGGTCTAAATACTATGCCTCACCTTTCAAATGTCTTCGTACAGGGAAGCAGTGGAGTTCCTAAGCAACGAGGGATACATCTATTCCACCATCGACCAGTATCACTACACGTCCACAGACATCATCAACAATGTAACGTTGCATGTCTCTTATTGAAATGTACTTTGTATTTTCAGCACGACGGTGTAAACTTGGTTTTCTGCTGTACCCATCTCCTGTTGGGGGACTGCAAATTTTGAGTTGTAACTAATTCTGGGACACTTTGAACTGTCCATTGTCCCTACTAAATAAATAAAGTACCTGGACAATGTTTGATATCTTTGTATTTTGAGGGGAAAAAATAAATACAGTAAATAAATAACTAAATTATCAAATAAATAATATTAATAATACTGTCCTCATCTCACAGAGACAAATTCTTGTGTGTACCAAACATACCTGCAATAAAAATAAATGTGTTTTTTCCCCAAAGGTGCTGGGTTTGATTATGTATTTTCAAGATGCTGGGGGCATCTGTCTTCTGGATCTGAAGAGAGATAGTCGCATGAGTTTGCCTGTTATCAGGTAAGATGTCATACTGTATTTATTATTACCCAAATTAGTCAATGACAGTTGACAGGAACATCCAGGGAGCTACAGTATGTGTCCTAACAGAGCCAGCAGTATGAGACTTTTAGTAAAGCTGATTGTGGTTTGCTTTGTTTTTGCACACAGTATCTAAATATAATGCATCAACCTTCCACTGTCCTCTGACAGGCAAGCAGTGGAGTCCCTGGTTGACGATGGACTGATCTTTTCCTCTATTGGCGGGCATCACTACAAAGTGACCAAGGCCATTAATAAAGTAATATATTGAAATGTATTTTGTATTTTCACATGGCTGTAATAATGTAATGCACCAACTGCACAAAGACAAATTCCTCGTATGTGCAAAACATCTGTCAATAAAACTCTTTCTTTTCTCTCCTAAGGTGCTGAGTTTGATAAAGAGCTGTCAAGATACTGAGGGCATCAGCCTACAGGACCTGAAGCAGAGGCTTGATGGCATGAGTATGCCTGCCATCTGGTAAGACCCTCTTACATTTGTTCCTGAATAAGTCATGTCAGGGGCCCTGTATGTAACCAGGAATCTCATACTGCAGTGGTTCCCCAACTTTTAGCTCAAAACCCAATAAGAGAAATTAGACATTTGCCCGGGACCAAAAACGAGTGAGCAGGGATGTGCTGGGCCCCTGATTCAGACCGGGAAAAAGAGTTGGAGGCCCTCATTGCGCGCTATAGAGAGAGATCTCTCTATAGCGCTGCTGCTACTCAAAGATTTGCCATTTCAGATCATGACAAGTGACAAGCCAGTGGGCCAATTACATAAGTTATATTTTGTCGTTGTCGGGTGGAAACCTTGTATGTCCAAAACCGTTTGTTTTGTATTTATCCTTTAAAGAAAATTTTAAACTAGTGAAAACAGACGATCTACAAGCAGATCGGTGCGAGGCGTTGTGTAGATCTGCTGTTTTCACTACTTTTGTGCAACAGCCTTGTATGAGGAAGCAGGGCTTTGCTTTGCGAAAAAACTTTATAAATTTGAAACTTGGAGATACGAGGTTTCTGCCCGACAGTGACGATTTACTTTGTTGGCCACCCTGCCCCCAAAATGGAACGAAGGCCGACATTTTATGAACCGGCCATTCGGGAGTTGCCCTGCTCTTCCCAATGGCCAGCACGTCCCTGCGAGTGAGCTTGTAGATCTGATTTTCTTAAACTTGTTTTTATTAAGTCATACCGCATCTCAACCTTATGCATCCCCTTTCCACTGTCCTCTGACAGGCAAACCGTGGTGTTCTTGACCGAGGCCAGACTCATCTTTGCCACCATCGACATGGAACACTACAGCTCCATAGACACCGCCCATGAGGTAATGTGAGGCGTGCAGGGGGCTAATTTGTGGTGGGAAAAGTACTCAAATTCTTTACCTAAGTAACACTGCAATGTAGAAATACTCTGTTAGAAGTAGAAGTTTGGAATTCGAAATGTACTTAAAAGTACAAAAGTATCTGTATCAAAATGTATACAGGCTACAATAATTATTTACGTTGTAAAATCACGTTCATGTGTGCCTGTGGAGAAAACAAATCATACGAAGCGTCTGCCTGACACACTTTTCAAACTCTCCTTACAGATACTATGATCAGAATGTCCAGGATCACACTGAGTGTCTTCAGAAAGCACATCTTGATGTCCTGAAGTGAAAACTGACTCCAGCATCAAGCAACTGCAGTGCAAGACACGCTTCTCAACCAACAGATTGAATG
Organism: Nannobrachium achirus; assembly: GCF_963921795.1. NCBI lineage: Eukaryota > Metazoa > Chordata > Actinopteri > Myctophiformes > Myctophidae > Nannobrachium > Nannobrachium achirus. The sequence goes on along the minus strand of NC_137826.1, from coordinate 6,581,995 downwards.
TACTTCATGTAATACATGCATGGGTACACTGAGTCTCACCATGTTAATTCACATATTTTCTCTGTATGTGAGATATTAGCCTATATCACGTGTTTTCATCTAAAGTGTGTACACACACACACACACACACACACACACACACACACACACACACACACACACACACACACACACGCGCGCGCGCCCCACACGGGAAAATCCCAGTTGTCCTGCGCCCAGTTGTCCTACGTCCCAGTTGTCCTACTGTGTCCCAGTTGTCCTACTGTAGCCAGTAGCTACATGTAGCTTTCCCCCACCTCAGCATTCGTACAGCTACTCAAGTAGTGTACAGATCTCGCCGAAAATTCGCCATCCTACTGCTGTAATTATTGTCCACGACATTGCAAGCGGCGCGAAGGCCAGCGGACCTTGGTCCTGCTCTTCGCGCCCGAGCGCCGCAGGCGCGAGTTACGAAGCCGTGGTGAATGCAATCGTTATATTTATGCCCAGGCCGTAAGGCCTGGGCAAGCGCACGATAAACGCATGAATGGGATGAAGATCGCTTGCTTTACAGTCTGTTCGCGGACTAGCCCATACAGCCAGGCTACAGTAGGACAACTGGGACACAGTAGGACAACTGGGACGTAGGACAACTGGGCGTAGGACAACTGGGACTCACACACACACACACACACACACACACACACACACACACACACACACACACACAGATATTTATTTTGACCACTTCTTAATTCTCACCTATGAATTGTTTGAATTGAAAGTGACCTGATGCTACCAAACATCTATGAGAATGAGTTAATAGATGTAGGTCTATAAGTTATCATATCAGTCGTTCTCAAAGTGGGGTCCAGGGACCCTTAGGGTTCCTTGAGGTGGTTCTAAAAGTAGGCCCTTCCAGGCCTCTGTATGAGTGTTATGAGTTATGAGTGTTCGTGAATTGAAATAGTTTCAGAACCTATGAAATGCACACTTTTTTGTATATATCCAGGTACCAATGTATTCTCCTCATACTCTGCACACTCTCCATTGTACTTTGTTTTAACTATACATCTTACTTTACCTGTACTACTGCCAACTTTATTTTATCTTTATTATTATTACCCTTATTATTATTACCCTTATTATTATTATTATTACCTTGTGATATTGTAATTGTTTTTAGCACACTACAGAACATGCCACACTAACATGATGCTGCCTGTACCTGTATGAGTGAGAAACAAATAAACCCTCTTGAATCTTGAATGATCATTGTTGTTACTAATAGTGGGGTGGTCAGATAACACTATCGTGTTCATCTAGTATTCAATCAATCAAACAAACAAACAAAAAAACACTCACCTGTCTCCAGAGCTTGTCTGTACAGTAGCCTATGTACTTGAACATTTAGACTGATAATCAGATCATGAACACACAGCCTCTCTTCACACATTACTTGTAGCCATTTGTACAATTTCAGACTTTTATGAAAAATTATGCTGGGTATCCCGCATTCGAGTTCTCAAATTTGGACATGTTTGGGCCAAGTAGGGCCTAAAATGTATGCTAATCAGCCGGGCCGGACCTTAATTTTCATGTCTGTTGAGGTGTTAGAGAGTGCATAGTGTGTGTAGGCCTACTGTATATTCATCTTGTTCATGAGGTATCACATCATGGCTGCTAACCAGTCCAAGGGAAATGAGGAGCGAGTGAATTGAAATTGAATTGAATTGAATTGAGTAGCCGCATGCACAGACTCCAAATTCTGAGAGTGTAAAAATGGAACCATAAAGTATATTTCCATATTTCCATTTCTAACTAGGCATATAGTTTGGGAGACCCTGGAATTCCCCAGGGGTCCTTGAAAGTGCTTACCCCTCTGTAAAATAGTGTAACTCTGAGAGTTGAAATTGTAACTCTGAGAGTTGAGATGATGCTCTATTTCCTATGGCCTATTACAGTAGATATTTTAAAGGTAAAGTGATTTTTAGGCTAGTTTTTGTCCCCAATGGGACACAGCTATGTTCACAAATCTTAATTGTACATAGGCCTACTTTTGTTTTGATTGTTCTGTTTCACAGTTTGGGCAATGTAAACATTGTCTCATGTCTCTTTGAACTGAATTGACTGCACTCTCAGGGTTAAATTAGCATGCTCCTCACCCATGCCTGCACCCCCCATTCACACCTCCAACTCCACAATTAGGCCTACTTAACTTCTGGCAAAGAGGTCTACAACCTGGTCCTTAACACCTCTATTAGACAAAGGAGATGGATATTGTCTTAGAAAAAAGCAATCAGAGCATGGAAACCTGACCTCCAACAAAATTACAAATGAATCAAAGCAGTTGAATATGTATGGCCCTCCTCACACTTGTTAAAAGGCCCAACCATTGTTTGGCTGAAACCGAAACTGGCTCAGCTCCCACAGAAACTGTAGGGTGCAGACAAATATGTCCATATACATGTCCATAATTGGGCATGATGTCACAATACTTCTTATGCTGATTGATTGATTGAAGACTTTATTTGGAGTTTGCATAGGACAAGGTACAGTTTCATGATGGTACAGTTCACTGGTACATGGTACATAAAAGGATAAAGCTTTTGGGCTTGTTTCAATTACATGAGGTTCTTTACATCACATGATAGCTGAGTGACATCATCCAATACTATAGGGGGAGGAGAGGGATGGTGAGCTGATCTAATGTAATCATTGGCTTTTATACTTGCACATAATGTATGCCCTGGATCATTCATTTAAGTACAATTCTTGTTTTAAAAACGCAATTATTTTCAAGCTTTTATTGTATGAGCAATCCAATCTGTTGTCTTGTGTGTGTGTGTGTGTGTGCGTGCGTGCGCGTGTGCGTGTGCGTGTGTGCGTGCGTGCGTGTGGGTGTGTGTGCGGATCTGACCAATCGGCTATCTCCTTATGGACGAATCGACCAATGGCGTGGCGATCTAAAGCCCCCTAATGTGAATCCCCTTAGAGTCGCCAGTGGTTTATAAGGAAGAACTTTTTACTAGTAGACACACTTGCAGTCGCAGAACTTGTTGCAGTGCAGTCTGCTGGAATTTGGGATCACTCAGGACGCTTCTAAAAGCTCAAGGTAATGTTTTTGTGACGCATTCTATCTGTAAACGGTATAGGCTATTATGTAGGCTACAGTGTTCTGTTTGTTAAAATCAGTGGTGTAAAGTAACTATCGTGTAGTCTACTTTAAAGGCAGTTATTAGCTATTATTAAGCTCCCATTATTATTGCCAGACCCATGAAATGGGTAGGCCTACATAAGCAAATGTCGGTCTGTTCCTTTTCTATATAAAGGGTATATATGATGATGACATGATGATGACATGCCTACAAAAGGCATGATGTCATAAATGATGACGACAGACAGGGGGTCTGGCACAACCAGGTTGACCTGGTCTAGTTTAAAGACAACAACTCAGACAAATAGCCTACGAAGGGTGTTTCCATTTGACGGTTTAAAATAAACAACAAACTACATATCCTTGCACCTTGGATATTAAACGAAAACAGCTGAAACAGTACTTATACAAATCAAACCAACAACAATAATAATAATAATAAAAAAATATATATCATAATATTCATCTTGATTTTTCATTCTCAGAATCACAAGTCTGGTGCAGATTGTCAGTGTCACATCATGGCTGCTAACCGTCTGTGTGAAAACGAGAAACGGGTGAGTAGGCTAGGCCTACAAACATTGCATACATGAAGAAAAACTTAATTGACCAATAATGTTTGCACGAGCTACATATTACATTCCCACGATTCCTACGCATCCCATCATGTCTATTATGCGATATAAGGCATGTCAAGGTTTAGTGTATTGCTGCCCCCCACTGGTGTAGTTATGTCAGTGGTATGACACGGTATAGTGCAAATTCAAATTATAACTTTCTGTATGTCCATACTTTGGTAAATTATTCTGATTCTCTCCTAAGGTGCTGAATTTGATAATAGATGGAGATAGATATGGAGATACTGAGGGTGTGTGCTTTGAAATGCTGAAGTTTGACTCGCCGCCGTTCTCGCAGCCGCGGATGGTCTTTCCACGGTCGACTCATCGCCATTGTCGACCAGTGAGGTTACCAACACGGCCAACTCGGAGGAACCACGGATCCACGAGGGACCACCCGACCCACGGAGCACCTCGGACGTCGGTGTGTCCACCCCCGCGCCGGCTCCACCACCCGACATCGTGGCTGTTGGTGCCCAGTTCGCGGCAGTCGGATCCCCGGAGATTACCAGTACCACCGAGCAGGATGTCCCCCCGCTGGCCCCGCCACCCCCCAGGGATCGAAACCAATCATGGCTGTTGGCGTACCTCGGCTTTGATACAATCTGCGCCGGCGCCGCCACCTCGACACCTCGCGCCGATGAAAGAAGCTGGATATCCCATTGTCTAGGTTCTCAGACATCAACGGGACATGACCTCCCCCCCACCCCCAGCGCCCCCCTACCCCCAATACACACGGATGTGGACTCACACACAGGGGAAACCCCCTCCCCCAGCCCTGATAATGGCTATTTGAACACCTCAGACATGAAAGGTACTTTTGTGAAAAGAGGACTGAAAATGATTCATCTCAACATCAACAGTTTGAAACCCAAACTGGAACAAATCAAAGCTATGTTTCTTGATGGTAAGGTACACATTTTAACCTTCTCAGAGACTAAACTCGATGACTCATTCTCAGATACTAGCATTGAAATAGCCAATTACACTGTCATTAGGAATGATAGGAACAGGAAGGGAGGCGGTGTTTGCATGTATATTCACAATGATTTAAATTTTATCATTCGCCCTGACCTACACCACAGCTCTCTTGAAACTGTATGGGTCGAGATAATTTTTGAACATGCTAAAAATATACTAATATGCGCAGTCTATAGACCCCCTGACCAGAATGACTTCTTTGAGCTGTTTGAGGAGAGCTTAGCAAAGGTGGACGGTATTGAGTATTATGCTTTGGGCGACTGGAATGTTTGTGCTTTGCGTAAAGAAGCACCCCTGTTCAAGTCCTTTAATGGGTTATGTAATCAATATGGTCTCACTCAGCTCGTTACCGTACCTACCAGGGTGACGGAGCACTCCCAAACCCTCATAGATCTCATCGTAACCACAGACAAATCCAAAGTCACCGCTAGCGGGGCTATTGTATGCGGTCTTAGTGATCATTACATGATCTACTGTACGCGTAAAATACACAAACCCAAGGCTAGTGGTCACAAAACAGTGGTAGCTAGAAGCCTCAAAAACTACTCCAGTGAGGCATTAAATCACACACTAGCGAATACTGACTTTTCTTCTGAACTGAATTGTACAAATGTCGAAGGAGCATGGTGTGGTTTTAAAACCAAATTGACCAATGCTCTAGACGACGTGGCCCCCTTGCAAACCACCAGGGTTAAAGCCCGCCAAGAGCCATGGTATAACTCAGATATAGCCGAATCAGCTAAACTCAGAGACAAAAAGTACGATGAAAAACGTAAGTGTTGCAAAAAGCTTAGGAAAAAATTCAACCCTGACCTCAAGATCCAAATCAAACATCTTACTGCTCAGTGCAAGAAACTCAGAAACCAGACGATCGCACTATGTAGATCCGCCCAAAAAGACTACATCGACACCAAAATCGACGAATACAAAAATAAACCACGAGACCTATGGAAGTTGCTTAACAACCAATTAGGCTTAAAATCTAAAAACATATGCCACAGCATAAACATCAAAACGGACGCCGCTCTCATTTCTGACAAATGTGAAGTAGCTACCCATCTTAACAAAACCTTTACCACCATGGCCCATTCACTGGTTGAAAGACTGGTCGCCCCATCTGGGCGGTATGGTATAAATTTTGTTAAGAAATACTACAATAAACTGGGTGTCATAAAAGACAGTTTTAAACTTGCCACAGTGACAACTGATGAAGTGTTTAAAAAACTGAGCGCCCTACCTCAGCACAAGGCCACTGGCCTTGATAAAATTCCAGCTAGATTTCTCAGAGATTCAGCCGCCACCATTGCTCCAATCATTACCCACATAATTAACCTTTCCATCGAACAGGGTCATGTCCCACAGGACTTCAAACTAGCAAAAGTAACCCCCCTGCATAAAAAAGGTAGCAAACTAGACCCTGGAAACTACCGTCCCGTTTCCATTCTCAGCTCCATATCCAAAGTCATGGAGAAAATAGTCTACGAACAGATTGCAAGATATCTCGATGAGAATAATCTGATTTACGAGTTCCAATCTGGATTCAGAAAATCTCATTCCACCGACACATGCCTTCTCTATTTGACTGACCAAATCAAACGCGAAGCGGATGACGGCAAATATAGCGGCATGGTCATGATGGACCTCCAGAAGGCATTTGATACCGTAAATCATTCTATTCTGATTGAGAAACTAAAAGCCATCGGTCTTGACAGCGCAGCAGTGAGTTGGATGCAATCTTACCTGGTGGGGAGGGAACAGGTGGTGGAGATTAACGGTACCATGTCCCCCCCCCTCCCAGTAAGCTGTGGTGTTCCTCAAGGTAGCATACTGGGGCCTCTGTTGTTCCTAATATACGTGAACGACATGGCATCTGCTTGTGACTGCAACCTGTTCCTGTTCGCGGATGACTCGGCTCTCCTAGTCTCGGGCAAGGACCACTTGCAGGTTGAGAAGACACTTAACTCTGAACTAAGTAAGATCTGCACATGGCTTAACGACAACAAATTATCAATTCACCTGGGAAAAACGGAGTCCATCCTCTTTGGAACAAATCATAACCTCAAAAAGGTCGATAACTTCACAATCAAAGTGGGTGACAAGGTCATAACACGAAAAAACGAAATCTCTTACTTAGGATGTATCCTGGAAGCTAATCTTTCCAGTGAAAAGATGACTTCTAAAGTAATAAATAAAATCAACCAACGAACTCGTTTCCTACAGAGGATAGCCCCGATGGTCAATTTTAACACACTGAAGACCATAGCTGGTGCAATAATCCAGCCCCTCTTTGACTACGGAGTCCACGTATGGTATCGTGACGCCCCACAAGCCCTGAAAACTAAACTCCAAACAGCCCAAAATAAACTAATTAGGGTCCTGCTTAGCCTTCCCTATCAGACTCACCTCACCGCTACTCACCAATTAAGAGTGGGGTGGCTCAGAGTAGATGACAGAGTACAGCAGCTTGCAATGGGCCTGGTGTACAAGATACACTACACCACTATGATACCCAAGTACCTGTCAAAATACTTTATAAACATTAAGGATGTCCATAATTACAACACCAGAGGCAGCGCCACAGATCACTTTCAACCCAGAGTCAAAACCAACAAAGGGTCAAACTCTTTTTTCTGCTATACCACCAAAATGTGGAAAGCCTTACCGAAGGCCATAAAGGAGTGTGGATCACTTGCATCCTTTAAAATTGCCCTGAAAAGCCACTTACAGGCAGCAGCCGTTCGCAACTGGTAATAATGAACCTAGCCCCAACCCTACCCTCCCCTGCCCCTTCTTTGTATATACTGTTTGTTTAAGAATTACTGTCTTTGTTTTGTTTTTCTTTACATATCTACTGCATAGTACTGTGTTCTATCTGTCTGTCATTCAATGTTATATGAGATACTTAAATGGTTTCCAGTGGAAATAAGCTTAGTCTTTTCATGGATCTCCTTTTAGTAGACCTTGTACCAGTGAACTGTACCGTCATGAAACTGTACCTTTTCCTATGCAAACTTCTAATAAAGTCTTCAATCAATCAATCAAAAAGTATCGACTTAGCATAGTTGGAATGAGTCCCCGCGTCATCTGGTAAGATCTGCTCCTGTCCTATCTTCTTCTTATTCTTTGTTAGTTAGTTCTGCTCACTGATCACCTTTCCACTGAACTCCAACAGGAAAGCAGTGAAGTTGCTGGTCAACGAGGGACACATCTGCTACACCATCGACAAGACGCACTTCATATCCACACACTTCAAGTATCAAAATGTCTTCTGGAGAGCAGATGCCATCAAGGTAATGGTTGCTATATTGAAACATATTATTTTCACATGGCTGTAATCTTGGTTTTCTGCTGTAGGCCTACCCATCTCCCGAGTCCTGTCCAGGGACTACAGATACAATATAGCCTCGTAAAGAATTCAGGGACAGTTATTGAACGGCCTATTTGGCTATTTCCCCTTCTAAATGAAGTCAAGTACGCCAAAGACAGATAACAAAAATGAATATGTTCCATTATTTTATTTAAGTACAAATTACAATTATTTATTCTTAAAGGTAGGTCTATATTTCACTTAAAAAAACACATCCAGGGCAACTCCCAATGGGCTTCTCCCCATACACACCCATTGTAACTTCAAACTCCATTTTAACCATGATCGATTCATTAAAAACGCCCATTATTTTTTTCTGGTGACTCATACTACCCTCCTAATATGTGAGCAGGCCGTGTTTTTTTTATAACTCTTTTCATTTACTTTTAATAATTATTTGGGAAAATGGAAAAAAATAAATACAAAAAATAATTATTAAAAATAATATCCCTTTAAATAATGATTACAATATCTGTATAGTTTTATATAATATATACGATACTATATGTTTCTCAATACTGTTTTTAACTCCTCACCTAAGGTGCTGTGTTGGATAGAGTGCTTTCAAGATGCTGAGCAAGGAATCAGCCTTAGGTCCCTGAAGCAAGGCTTGAGTATTTCTGATACCTCCTGGTAAGAGCCTCTCCTCTCTATTATTTGTATTTCAATATTTTACATTTGGCTCTAAATGAGTCAGATCAGCTCACAGAACCTCTGTAACCAGAAATGTCATATAGTCTCTATATGGACAATCCTGGAGCAAGAGGTTTGGTCCCTCAGGGAGCTACCTGTATGTGTCCTGACAGCCAGCATTGCAAGACTTTTAAACTTGTACTGTTCATAGTAAATGGTGCATTTATATAGCGCCTTTATCCAAGGCGCTTTACATTCACCCACACGGCAGAGGAAACCATGCAAGGCACCAAACTGCTCACCGGGAGCAACTAGGGGTTCAGAGTCTTGCTCAAGGACTCTTCGACACTAACTCTGGAGGAGCCCAGACTCTGGAGGAGCCCAGAATCAAACTGGGAAACTTTCGGAAACCCACCGTGTTCTAATGACGGTTTCTCTACCCCTGAGCCACTGCCGCCGCCAGTAGTGGTTGCTTTAATTCCATCCACTGTGAGAGCACTTACTAGCATGGTTTTAGCTACACTATCTAACTATTATGTATTCTTGTCTTGACTTCTGACAGTGAAGAAGCAGTGAGGTTCCTGATCAACAAGGGACACATCCATTACACAACAGACCAGTATCACTACATGTCAGCGGACATCATCAACAATGTAACGTTATTTTTTGTATTTGTTATGTGTATTTTCACATGGCTGTAAACAAAGTTCCTGCTGCGCATATCTGAAATATCTGTAAATGATTGTGTATCACTCTTAATATTGTTATTATCCTGTGTAATGCACCAACTTTACAGACACATTTATTGTATGTGCAAAGTATAAACACAAATTCTGTATTGCTCTTAAGGTGCTGCGTTTGATAAAGAGTTGTCAAGACGCCAAGGGAATCAGCCTTCAGGACCTGAGACAGGGACTTTGTGGGATGAATATGTCATGGATCAGGTAAGACCCTCTCTTTTACTTCATTGTTTTATTTTCTCATTTTGTCTCTAAATTAGTCCGGTCAGCTCACATGAGCTCTGAAAGCAGAAATTCAGTCTCTCTAAGGACAATGATGAAGCAATATGTTTTAATCCATCAAGAAGTTATGTGCCCTGCCCTAACAGAGCCAACAGTAAAGTTTTAGTAAAGCTGATTGTGGCTGGTTTTGTTCCCTTTTCTGTGAGACTTACAAAAACAAGGTAGCCTACACCAGCGTTTCTCAACCTTTTTTCTGCATGGGCATACTTTTCATGTCCCAAGAATCCATGGGCACACCAACATAATACGGGGGTGTAAATATCGTCACTGTTGGGAAGGAACCTTGTATCTCCAAGTTTCAAATTTGTATGTTTCTTCGCAAAGTAAAGCCCTGCTTCATCATACAAGGCTGTCGCACAACAGTAGTGAAAACAGCCGATCTACAAGCACACAACGCCTCGCACGAGGCGTTGCTTGTAGATCGGCTGTTTTTAAAACATTTTTAAAAAGATAAATACAATACTGGCTTTCAAGCAGTTTCAAGGGGCACACTTGACCCTTCTCAGGGGCACACCAAAGGTCCCCAGGCACAGTGGTTGAGAAACACTGGCCTACACACTAATATACACTAATCCAAATGTTATGCATCACATTTTCACTCTCCTCTGACAGGCAAGCACTGGAGTACCTGAGCAACAAGGGACTCATCTTTTTCTCCGTCGACGGGCATCACTACAAATTGACAGACACCATCAGCAAAGTAATCTCACTGAAATGTACTTTCATATTATGGCTCCATACATGGCTGCTTACCGTACATATCTCATGTCCAGTGACTATAGATTAAATGCAACTTTGTAACTACTATGTTAATTCTCGTCAAGACAAAGACTAAAATGACTCCTCACAGCTTTGCTGAAGTAATTTATTGGTGTCTGAGGTCTTCATAGGATAGCAAGATAGAGTTAAACTAGATCAGGAGACCTCATCTCACATGGCCTTTTGCCATGGCACACGTCCTTCAGTTCTCTGGAAAACTCTTGTTATTTAGACAACAAATTGTAGTATGCAAACTACATCATGTCTGCAGACCCCCGTTTTTACATGACCATGCAAAGCATAATCAGGCTGTTAATGAACTGACCATTGTCCCTATAAATAAATCAAGTCCAACAAAGATAAGTAGAAATTTAGCTGGTTTCTCTATGTTCAACAATATTCCACAGGACAATTATTAATCATAACCATAACCCATTTAGAATGAATGGAAATGTTTATTAATATTGTCGTTCAGTTCATCCAGCACAATGTATCCATCTCACAAAACAAATGTGAAAAACATACCTGCCAATACAAATAATTGATATTCTCTCCTAAGGTGCTGAGTTTGATCAAGAGACGAGATATTAAGGGCATCAGCCTTCAGGACCTGAAAGAAAGACTAAATGTCAGTTTACCTGTCATCAGGTAAGACCGTCTCCTCTCCTACTATCTTTTTTAACAATAATTTTAGTAAAGCTGATTGTGGTTGGTCTAGCAGTTTTGTTTAGTAAAAAAACTATTTAAATATTATGTCTCTCCTTTCCACTGAACTCTGACAGGCAAGCAGTGGAGTTTCTGAGCAAAGAGGGACACGTCTTTTCCGACGATTACCACAATCACTCCAGACTGAGTGAACCCATCACGTATCGTCACATGGCAGCGGACACCATCGCTGTATGTTTTCATATTGAAATGCACTTTCTATTTTCACATGACTGTAAACCTGCTGTACCCATCTCATTACTCTAGACCTTGAGTCTAGACCAGTGTTTCTCAACCTTTTTTCTGCATGTGCACACTTTTCATGTCCCAAGAATCCATGGGCACACCAACATATTACGGGGGTGTAAATATTGTCACTGTCGGGAAGAAACCTTGTATCTCCAAGTTTCAAATGTGTACGTTTCTTCGCAAAGTAAAGCCCTGCTTCATCATACAAGGCTGTCGCACAACAGTAGTGAAAACAGCAGATCTACAAGCACACAATGCCTCGCACCGCGAGGCGTTGTGTGCTTGTAGATTGGCTGTTTTCACTAGTTTAAATCATTAAATACTGGCTTTCAGGCAGTTTCAAGGGGCACACTTGACCCTTCTCAGGGTCAAGTGGTTGAGAAACACTGGTCTAGACTAATTCCTCCAGAATAATTGTGTGAAACATAACTACAAAAATATTCTCATTCTCTCTCCTAAGGTGCTGGAGGTGATCAGGTCTGAAGGTAGTCGACATGTTGTGGGCATCTGCCTTCAGGACCTGGAGGTGGCATGTGGTGCGTTGAGTTTGCCTGTCATCTGGTAAGATGCTTTCCTCTCCTACATCATTATCACCACCAGGCCTTATGTTTTGTCTGTTTGTGAGTCTGTCTGTGCTGTCAGCTAACCTCAGGCACCGCTGTACTGATCTGTGTGAAACTAAAACTATTCACTCCCAGTACACCAAGGGAGAACCCCCACTCCATATTTTTCAATCTGCCTCATAGTGGTGCTATAACAGTCCGCTTCATGTTTTGGCCTACTGGCGGAACAAGTGAACCCCCGGGCCCGTAAGCGAGCCACAATGACCGGGCCCCGTCAACATCCCCCCGCCGCCACTGCCGCCGTGTCAGACTCTGCCTTTATGCCATATTTAGGCTATATACAATACAGCGACCCAAAACAGTTACAGTCCACTATCTGACTGGCACACATAGACTAAAGTATGCTTATATAGGCCTACTCACCACTCTTTGAAGGGGACTCCACGCTCTGCAAAATCACCCACTTTCAGCCCAGTTTCTTTGCCTCGTTCACTTTCTATTCTTGACAGCATGGCCAGTCAGTCCAGTAGGTCTCTTTTGTCCCATTGCGCTTCTCAAGTAGTTTTTAACCCTTTTCAATTTTGAGAATCACCGCTCGGCGGTTTATATGCATTTCCGCTCATGATTAAGCCATGCGTAAACAACGCATTGCTGAAGGCTAACTGTCTTGTGTTGACAAGTGATTGATGACGATGTAGCGTGCGGCAATGGGCAGCTGTTGATGATGATAAAGTATTAAATGGGCCCGCCTGTCCCATCTAGAGGCGGAGCACGCAAAGTGCGTCCAAATCCTAATAAACTAAAGATCCATGTGATCTGATCATCTGACGGCCGGGCCCCGTAAGCGGCCGCTTACCCAGCTTACCCAATAGCTCCACCCCTGCGTACAATGAAAAAACCTTGGCTAATGGCTAAGTAATTATGCAACTCCCCATGTCGACATATTTTAATGAATATTTTAGAGTCGTGGCTATATTCTTTTAATCAGTTGTGTATTTAATGTGGTCAGTTAGTTATCCAAATTTGACAGGCCCTGGGTAGGCAACTGGGCCTGGTGGAGACCTGCTGTTGAGGTTGTTTTCTGTGAGCGCACTTAATAGTTTTGTTTAAGCAGTGGTGTGTTCTGCCGTGATACGCATCAAGCGTATCACCGTGCGGTGTCGGAAGTAAACAACCCATTCATTTTCACCATAGCGTTTTTCATTATCAGCCACAAAGTCGTAGCAATTCAATGTACACTTACCACTAGGCTGGTGGTTGTACAATGGTTCTATATGCTCCTGTAGAACCCCCGAGTATGTATACAATCACTCTAGTTTTAGTAAAAACACGTTTTAATCTAGATCACACGGAGAAGAACTGCATTTCCCATACTGCTAAACATGTACATCCGGTGAAATCGACGTCTGTGATTGGTCTAGCTTCTTCTTCTTTCATGTATCTTGCGGTTACCGTGGAAGTAGCTACTGCCCCCTGTCTTCCCGGCGGATTATTGCACGTCAGCAGAACTCCGTGAGCGATCGTCTTTCTTTTACAAATATGATGCACTATGTTAAGGATGACGATAAGAGCGTCCACAGAGATGACAATCACTACATTTCAGGCCATATGCTGGCCTGGATAACTAAACTGAGCGTGATTTAAGGGCTTTATTTCAGGAAACAACAACAACATTCGCAATGCATTCTGGGAGTGTAGTTTCCGCAATTTTAAAAATAATGATGTACACAGTCTTGTACCCTGCCCTTTTTTCAGCTTTCTAATTAATCTTTGCATTCAAAAAAATGTGAATATTGACATGATCCCTCTCCAGCCGAGGTGGCTTTGTCCAAGGCTTAAAAACGTTTAAATAAATACTTTATGAAATGTCTATGGAAGAAATGAATGCGGAAAACGCTTCCGACACCAGAGTGAGGACGGGGTGGGGCTTCAACTGCGATGCTCTATAGCCATTCACAAACCACCTGATACACAGGAGGAGGGGCTGGGGCAGCCAGAGTGTGGACTTCGATAGCCTAGCCCTAGTTTGAGGTGAAGTCTTATTTCTCTGGTGTGTGCTGGCCATTTCCGCCCCCTAAAACATGATGATCAGGTATTATGATTATACTATACTTTTGTAGGGGGCGGCATAGCTCAGGGGTAGAGAAACCGTTATTAGAGCACGAAGGGTTCCCGAAGCGTTCCCAGTTCGAATCCGGGCTCCCCCTGAGTTAATGTCGAAGGGTCCTTGGGCAAGACTCTGAACCCCTAATTGCTCCCGGTGAGTAGGTTGGTGCCTTGCATCGTTTCCTCCGCCACCGGCGTATGAATGAATGGGTGAATGTAATGCACAATCTCTGTAAAGCGCTTTGGATAAAAGCGCTATATAAAAATGCACAATTTACCATTTATACTAGGAGGAAGATTTTTTAAAGTGTACATTGTTTTTTTTTGCCTGGTTGTCATTGTGGGTGGTGACCCAGCTGAGGTTAGCCATACCCACAGTGTTGGGTGAATGGTAAAAGGGAGGGGATGAGTTTATGATGTCTGTGTTTTTTGACTCAGCTTTCAGGAAGTAACCAAAAATACACAGGGAAGACAAATCTGCACATTATAACCACACCTGGGGGTCTATTAGAGTAGTGACAACTCCATAGACCATGTCTTTAAAAGTACAAAACTATGGCGCCACACTAGGGAAGGATTCGGGAATTCACACTTTAAACAATAGACCTGCATTTAACTCATCGGTGACCATGCCTGTGTACACACTATCCTAATATTATATCTAATATTATCCTTTCCTCTGAACTCTGACAGGAAAGCAGTGGAGTACCTGAGCAACGAGGGCCTCATCTATTCCACCATCGACCAGTATCACTACACGTGGTCAAACGCCATCAACGATGTAAATATCTTTAACATACCGAAGTGTGTTTTTTATTTTAACATGGCTGTAAACTTCAGTTGCCAATGGTACAGATAAATGTAAATTACTGTCCATGTCTTTATGCATTCATTATCCAGTGTAATTCACCAACCTTGCAAATCCTGGTATGGTTAAAAACATTGCTGGCAATAAAAAATATTCTGAATCTCTCCTAAGGTGCTGTCTTTGATAAGAGGTTATCGTGGTGCTCAGGGCATCAGTCTTCAGGAACTGAATCTGATACTTGATTATTGCAGTATGCCTGTCATCATGTAAGATTCTCTCCTACATTTAAAAAATATATATTTTAGGTACAGACATAATATCTAAATAGTATGCCTCAACTTTCCACTCTCCTCTGACAGGCAAGCAGTGAAATCCCTGATTGACGATGGACTGATCTTTTCCTCCACTGATGGATGCCACTACAAATGGACAGACACTATCCCCAAGGTAACGTTTTGTATTTCTATTTTTATAGAAATGTACTTTATGTATATTCACGACTGTCAACTCGGTTGCCTGCTGTAGACATTGTTTATCCAGGGACTACAGGTGAAATTAATCTTTCCAACATATTTTGGAACAGTTGTTGAATGTTTATTGTCCTCACTAAATGCTAGGTTATTTGTGTCCACAGCAGTGGACAATTCTTTGTCTTTAGGCCTATATTGTGATGGAAATATTTGTAAATCATTTTAGAGGTTTCATAATACTATCATTATCCAGTATCGCTGTTACCAAATTATGTGCAAAACGTAACTGTAAATAACAAATATATATATTTTTTTTATTGTTTCTTAAGGTTCTGAAGTTGATAGATAATTGCACAGCTGTAGAGGGCATCAGCCTTCAGGACCTGAAGCAAGGACTTAATGGCATGAGTATGCCTTCCATCTGGTGAGACCCTCTGTTCTTCTACATTACTATTATTATTATTATTATTATTATTAGAAGTAGTGGTAGTTATATTTGATTCAGAATTAAGCCCTTTGCACACAGGACAGTTGCGTTTTTTTTTCTCGTTTGCTGCATGTATAAAACGCATTGGATTTGGTGTGCAATGCTGTGCGGAATCTGCGCTGCGGATCCCAAAAGGAGGCATAAAAGGAGTGATGAGATTTTTACCGCATGCGACAAGACACACAAATCGAACTGGGTTCGATCGAGAAAAAAACGCACGACCGCAGCCACTCGTCGCATGGCTAATTCGGATCCGGTGTGCATGAGGTCGCAGAGAATCATTGTTTTCTTTAAAAAAAAAAATTGTCCGTTTTATCCGTTCGGATAAACGCGCCTGTGTGCAAAGGGCTTTAGTCAGGTCAGATCACAGGACCCCCTGTAACCAGAAATCTCATACAGCTGTTTCTATACGGACAATTCTGTAGTTTGATCCCTCAGTGATTTCCTGTACATGTCCTACTAGACGTTGAGTAAAGCTGATTGTAGTTGTATTGTTTAGGTACGGTAGGTACACACTATGCAAATATTATGCATCACCTTTCCACTCTCCTCTTACAGGCAAGCTGTGGTGTGGCTAAAGGACATGGAATGCATCTATTCCACCATCAACATGGACCACTACAAGGGATGCAAGGGTCACACGCTACAAGGGATGGATGGGTTCTCCCCACTACAAGATGTAAATAGATTTTTTTTTCACAAACAAGTAATAATTTTGGTTGAAACAGTGCCCAGAGCGGGAGATGAACGATGTCTGTAATATGAAGTCATTGATATTTACAAGTTGCGGGCAAGCGCCTTTTTTTGTCATCACGATGTGAATGTGTAAGAGATAGATGAGTCTGCAACACGATGACGAAATGTGACAAAAGGCTTGTGTGACAGAAACACAAGGAGCTAAAGATCGTCTTTATTGTAGATTAGTGCATGCTCCTTCAGTTATGCAACACCATTGTATCTGTTGTCAGAGTACATTGCACATCATTGACCCACAGCTGGTTTCTTAACCCATTAAGATAAAAAAAAAAAAAAAAAAAAAAAATATATATATATATATATATATATATATATATATATATATATATATATATATATATATATATATATATATATATATATACTGTACAAGCTCGCAGCACGGCACTCTGTAGATCTGCTATTTTCTTTTTGGAGCGGTGAAAGCGCTCCCAATAGACAGGTATGTCCGTGGGTATGTGGGTGGCTGGGTGGCTGGCTGGCTGGCCGTGTCCGTCCGTAGCCTGGCAATACCTTGAGTGGCCACACACAACACACTAGTTAAAGGAGGGGCGCTGTTTTGTGCAGGCCAGGCACACTCACCACTCACTCACAGGCACAGTTTACACTCACTCACTCACTCACTCACATAGGGTACAGCTGCTCAAATTCACCGCTCCACTTCGAACCGAGGTTCGATTTTTTAATCATGACAATTTCGGCAGGTCTTTGAATATTTTGACCCGATTCTATAAATGTCTTCAAAATCAGTGGTCAACTTTTTCATGTCAAGGACCTCCAAAATTACAAATGTATTTGGCCACGGATCCCAAAATATGTTGTTCCAGGGACCCCCAGAAGCAGAGATTTTAGTTACAAAAGTTTGCTTTGAAAAATATATATTCAAAGATTTGCAGACATTTTCATGATAAAAAAAAGTATAAAGTAATTGGTGGGTTAATGTATTAATGCTCAACAATATTCTACATGACAGTCCTTTATATCTGAACATTTGGAGGAAAATATTTGTAAATAATTGTAAATGTTACTGTTGTTATCCAGGACAACGCCATGGCTGCTCACAAGCTGTCCCCAAATCAGAAGGTGAGTGGGAACATCAGCTACCACTACGAAGAAAAATAACTCCATTAACCATTAATGTTTGCATGAGCTAGACATTTGTTTGATGTTGAGGTCACAATGATTAACAATCAGTTATTGGTAACAGTAAAAATGAGTTTTGTACGCCCTGTTTACGAGTTATAGGCCAAATTATATAGTGGTCTTTTTAAAGGGTGGAGGCCTACTAGGATGCAAAGATTTACACAGACCAGTCTGCCAGTACAGAATACAAGATTAGCTGCGCACACACACACACACACACACACACACACACACACACACATACGCACACACGCACACACACAGGCGCAATCTGTCAATAAAAATAATTCTGGTTCTCTCTCAAGGTGCTGACCTTGATAAAGAGCTGTCAAGATGCTGAGGGCATCAGCCTTCAGGGCCTGGAGGAAAGACTTGGTGACATGAGTTTGCCTGTAATCTGGTGAGACCCTCTCCTCTCCTACATTTGTCTCTAAATGAGTAATATCAGATCAGATCATGTCATGTCATGTCATCGTCTCATATACAGTTGTCTCTCTATACAGACAATCCTGTTTGGTCCCTCAGGGAGCTATGTGTGTCCTAATAAAGCTAGCAGTATAAGACTTTTAGTAAAGCTTATTGTAGTTTTTTTGTTCCCTTTAACATGAGAGTACTTAACAGCATTGTTTAGGTACACACCATCTAAATATTATGCATCACCTTTCAACTTTCCTGTGACAGGCAAGCAATCGAGTCCCTGAGCAACGAGGGATACATCTATTCCACCATCGACCAGTATCACTACACGTCCACAGACATCATCAACAAAGTAATGTTTATTTTTTAATCTTAATCTTAAATAATAATGCACCCATGCCCTGTCCAAGAACTGCAGATACAATTTCATTGCAGCCTGTTTTTATGCTAATGCAGTGTCGTTTGAGGACAATTGTTTCTGGACAATATTTGGACAATATTTCATTGTTTTGGGTTGTACAAACCAAAACGAATAAAGTTTTCATTACAATCAGCGCAATGCCAATAAAAAAGTGTCCATTTTAATCAGTGCAAATGAAATAAATGTTGCTTCCCATTCAGGCCAGGAACACATTTTAGTGTATTACAGTACATGTACAGTATAGTAGTAACATATTCGTTTTTGTAGGGTAATTTTTGAATAATATTGTTTTTCATAAAACTTAGGTCAGGCCTAAATGGGTTAATAAAGTTGTCCCTATGGTGCAAGTGTAGAAAGAAAAGTGACAGTGTTCACAGTGCAATCAGTACAATAACCATACCATAAAAGTGTTGTTAAGGATAGAGTGCTTGATGTTACAGTTGAGCTGGCAGAGTGACCATTGTGTCTCGTTGTAAATATTTATTATTAGTTACTGACACAAAGGATGCACACGCACATATTAGGGGTGCAACAATACATGTATCAATATCGAACCGTTCAATACGAGGGTGTACCGAACCGAATGACCCTGTACCGAACAATACAATACCACTCCACATCCACATTTCCCTGGAACCACCTCATGGACCCCTAGGGGTCCTGCAGAGCCCACTTAGAGAACCACTACCATAGAGGTTGGGTACCGACCGTACCCAACCTCTAGGGCAAAGTTAAAATACATTCATAAATCAAGGATTATTTTTTGTATCGAAAAAATATGACACCAAAATATCGAACCGAACCGTGAATTTTGTAAACCGTTGCTCCCTTAACATACCGTGAATTTTGTAAACATATAACATATATATATAAAACATTCCTCATATATGAAAAACATACCTTGCAATAGAAAATATATTCTGATTATCTCCTAGGTGCTGCTGATATGTGCTGCTAGGGAGTTGACGAATGGCATCTGTATTTCGGACCTGGCGAAGGTTTGTGGCAGGAGTTTGCCTGTTATCAAGTAAGTATCTCCCGCTCTCTCTTGCACTCTCTCTCGCACTCCCTCTGAGTCAGTAAAGATGTATGTAGATGTAGTAAAGATGATTGGGGTAGATTTTTGTTCCCTTTAATTTTAGGCCTAGAATTATTGAATGCTTTAACCAGTGGAAAATAGCAGATATTTGAAAAAGTTGTGAAAATGTGTGCAAATCTTTGAATATATGTATTTTCAAAGCGAACGTTTGTAACTCAAATTTTGCTTCCGGGTGGTCCCCGGAACAAAATATTTTGAGATGGGGATCCGTGGCCAAATACTTCATTTTTGGGGTCCTTCACATGAAAAAGTTTGAGAACCACTGACATAGTAGTCTCTCAAGAACAGACTAACTGAGCTCCATTTAAGTGATAAGGACCTTTTCTTTGACGATGGCTGGCCAGATTGCTGACATAGAAACATAGGTTTTTCAAAAAACCTTAGAAGGATTCAAAAGACACTTATAGAATCGGGTTAAATTCTAATTTTCACAATTTTTCAAAAATAGCAGATATACAAGCTCACAGCGCGGCACAGTTAAAGCATAAAATAATGATACACAATAATGTGTACCCGTTCTAAATGGGTTAATGTGAGAGCACTTAACAGTTTGGCTTTGCTTTATCTAAATATTATGCATCTTTCCACTGTGCTTTTGCAGGCAAGCAGTGGAATCCCTGATTGACGATGGACTCATCTTTTCCCCTGATGACGGGTGGCAATACAAATTGACAGGAACCATCAACAAAGTAATGTGTTGTATTATATTGAAATGTACTTTGTACTTGGCTGTAAACTCGGTTTTCTGTTGTACACATAAAATAAATCGTATCAAAGACAGATGACCCCAGAATGTGGTTACTTCATGTTCAACAATATTCCACAGGACATTTTGTCATATCTCTATATTTTGATGAAGATATTTGTACATAATTGTACATTTTTCTTCTGTCGTTATTCCGTGTAAATGTACAGATCTCATTGAAATCTCATTGAGACTAATGCATGTGCAAAACCAAAACAAATAATGATGATTCTCTCTTAAGGTGCTGAGTTTGATAAAGAGTTCGGAAGAGTTCGTTTATGGCATCAGCCTTCAGGACATGAAGCAGAGACTCGATGGCATTAGCATGCCTTCCATCTGGTAAGACCCTCTCCTCTCCTATATTTTGTCCCCTTTCCCCTCTTTGATCCCTCAGGGAGCTATTTATCCTAACAGAGCCACTTTTAGTGAAGTTGATTGGTTTGTTTTGTTTCCAGAGCACTTTCACTTAAAGACCCAGTGAAATAAAAAATATGTTTTTCACACTTTTAGAGCTTATCCGTGGGCATTCCTATCACTAGATGCCAAAAAAATAGAAAATAAACATTGTTTGTGTATTTTCATATCAAAGGTCCCTAAATAGGCCATTCTTAATGATTTCCTGTAACAGAAACGTGCTGCGTGATGACAGACAGGTCCGAGCTACTCCGTTTTGAATCTCATTCAAGATGACTACTCATTGTAAACTTAATGAGCACAATAGAATATGTATCTGTAAACATTATAGGTTAGAATAATAAGCAACTTGGTAACACACATCCCGCACAAGAGGCAGCCTGGTCATGTCTCTTTGCCTTGCTACTGAGGGCTACAAACAAAACATTAAGCTTAAGCATCACATGACTCAGATTGTGCATCCCATCGCCTGAAGGGCTGGTCCCTTCTGATTGGTTCAGAAACACACAGGCTTCCTTTTCAGACTGAAACTTCAAAATAAAATACCCAAAATAGCCATTTCACTAGGTCTTTAACCATTTTTTTTGGTACACTCTGAATATTATGGAAGAAGAGGAAGTCTGCACACTGTTCCCCCATGGGTTGAAACTAAATGAAATAAAATTGTCGCTGGAGCTTTGGAACAGTGTGCGGACTTCCTCTTCTTCCATGGTGTATATTCTTGGGTCGGCACCTGTAAAATGCATGGAGATGTGTGTGCTTCCCACTTGGCTTTACACTCTGAATATTAAGCATCACCTTTCCACTGTCCTCTGACAGGCAAGCAGTGTTGTATCTGAGAAAGGAGAGACACATCCTTGACACCATCGACATGGAACACTACATGTCGACAGAAACTCTCCTTGAGGTAATGTGATTGGTTGGGAGTTAATTTGTTACAACTAATGCAAATGAGTAAAGCATTTTCTTAATTTTTTGTCTGATATTGTCAGCTAATATTGTAGAACAAATGTATGTTTAGACTGTAGAAACATATATTATAAGTCATATGCTCACTAGAATGATTCTGACAAGCATGTCAAATTGTGCCTGTGCTGTTGGAGAAGGCAAATCATACAACCCTTCTGACACATCTAAATCTCCTTACAGGGAATACAGGGACGACTGGAAAGAAATGAGAGATTAGCACAGGAACAACTGGAAATAAACCGAGGATTACAGGGCCAATTCCCGGAACTGCGGCAACTAGTACGGGAAGAAATAAACCAGAGATTACAGGGAGTTTTACAGTTATTACAGGAACTACCTCACCGTGGGCCTGAGATGCAGAATCGTGAAATTATGGCCCTTTTCTGATAACTGATATTTTACAGGCTCATAGTTGTCGATACCGATATGTATTAGATCATTATATTATAATGGGGCGTGAAGTTGGTGTAGTTGTTAGTGCATAATGCACTTCATGCGGAAGGTGAGTGGTTCAAACCCTGCCTTAGCCGACGTCAGCAAGGGGGAGAAGACGACACCCAGCCCCATGGCAAGAAATCTTGTGAAATAAAATGTCGTCAACCAATCATCAAGGACGATGATACACTAAGAAGAAGATGATTATTTTATAATGCAATATATATCTTATCGGAATCGGTAACAACAGATATGACACTGAACATATCTAAATTTGATATTTTTATCTAAAAAAAATCCAAGTTGAAAAGCTTTCCCAGAAAACCCTGATTGAATCTTCAGCCTTCATCATTACAATGGGCTTTTTCAGCTTCACATTCAAATGTGAATATTATAAAACAAAATATCGGCTAAACCGTTATTTTGATATCAGTTCGATACTGATAATGCATGTTTATGGCCGATATTGCCGATACCGATATGATGGCCCGATTAATCGTGCATCCCTACCGTGGGCCCTTGTAACTCAGTCCCACTTTTGCCCCCCTTAACTTAATTGTGACGCCCCTGATCAGAATGTCCAGGATCACACTGATTGCCACACTGATATTCTGAAGTGTAAACTAACTCCAGCCTCAAGCAACAGCAATGCAAGACAGACTTCACAACCAAGTACAAATCAGCTGTACTTGCTGTAATACATCCATAGATATGCTGAGTCTCACCATGCTTTAATAAGTAGTACATTCTCATATGTATAAGTGATCGTATCAGTGGTTGTCAAAGGGTTCCTTGAGGTGGTTTTAAATGGACCCTTACAGGTCTGTAACTCTAGAGAGTTATGGGTGTTCTTGAAATTAAAGTGTTTTAGAACCAATGAAAGGCACACATTTTATCTATACAGCTACTAAATTCCATGCATACTTCCTATTGCTGCAAGATAATCTTTTTTAAACACACTTGCCTTACTTTACCTGTAATATTGCAAACACATGTATTATTATCATCACTATTTTATTATCATTATGTTGTTGTGATATTGTAATTGTTGATAGCACACTCTGCAGAACATGCCACATGTTGCTGATTGTACCTGTATGAGTGAGAAACAAATAAACCCTCCTGAATTACAAATCTTGAATGATCATTATTATAGTGAGTGAGGTAGTCAGATACACTCACCTGTCTCCAGAGCTTGTCTGTACCGTATGTCTACATTATCAGTTAGGTAGACATACTGATAACAAGATCAAGAACAAATTACCTGTAGCTCGTCGTTCAGACTCTAATGTTCAATGTCAGTGTACTTTTATGAAACATGTTATGTGTATTCATAGTCATGTAGGCGTTAGAGATAATGACAATGTAATCATGTGTAATATGTTTGTATTTAAAGTGTACCAATTAGGGTAGACCACACAATTAAGTCTCCATGTTTAGTTCAATATTGGATTGAACATAAATGATGCTTTAAAAAAAGTCTCCAGTGGAATAATTGATCATATAGGCTACTAATGAGAATTTGGGATAGGCTATTTACAGGTTATTGTGAGAGTAGGAACCCAATCTCAAATAGCAGATCTACAATCTACAACACAATTAAGTTGCAAACTGTTCTGTGCTTATTAGATCTGCACATTTCTGCAAAGGGAATTGGTGTGTAAATGGGAAAATGGAGGGGACCAAATTACCTCTCAGCTGCTGTTCAAACATGGCTTAAGAATATATCATACTTTATCGCCCAGCGGATAGGCCATGCACAGACTGTGTCTAACTGGTTCCTAACTATGCCTGGGGGTCCCCGTACCCCATTTTGTGAACCACTCGGACATATGGTCCTGATATGTCAATCTCATGTGGTCTATGATGACGTCAGACATCTATGATGTCAGACGTCAGTCATCCATATTTGGGAAAATATGGCACGAACCAGGTCTGATTTTTTATGGCACGAACCAGGTCTGATTTTTTGGGTTGTCAAAGTTGATCCCATGCTATGCTTTCTCGTGCCTCATTGAACACAGAGACAAAGGATATAGATGGGTAACAAAAGGAGAGTCCACATACTGGATATGGACATGCAGTGGAGAGCATGACCCATTGACCTAACCCAGGGGTCTTCAATGTTTTCAGGCCAAGGACCCCTTAACAGAGAGAGATGAAGCAGGGACCCCCTTCTACATATTGTATAATAGAGTTATATTATGCAGATGTTCACGGACTTGTTTTGTTTGACAGCACTGTCATTAGTCTGTTTTTTCAGACATTTAGCCACTTCAATCGTCGATACGTAGTAAACTTGATCTTTCACTCTGTACTTGGTCTGCTCTTTTTGACCTCTACAATAGCCGGTCTACAAGCTCTCGTTTGTAGATCTGCAATTTTTGGCTTAAGTTCTCCTCAGAATAGGGTTGCGAGGGTTCAAAGTTTTTAATTGAAAATAATTATCCTATCACACAAGGATTTGGTGGCCCCCCTGTTGTAACTCAGAGGACCCCCTAGGGGTCCCGGACCCCCTGTTGAAGACCCTGGCCCTGACCTAACCCATTGACTCCCGAATGTAATTTCCTTGGATACAATGGATCAAAACAGTTGATATGTATAAGTGTAGGCTACATTTGTACATTTAGTGTGTACATTTAATTTAACCACTGCCTTTTATAATTTACTTTGCACAAATATGGTAACCTATTGTTTGTGTTTTATTTTTACTAGCCTACATTGAGAAGCCATGTGCCATTTCATTGAACAGCATAACAAAGATTAGGCCTATTCATGAAGATAAATTACTATTCTTCTAAAGCTGTAGAGATTGCAGGCAGCTGTTTTAAAACATGAACATTTCAAACAAGTATTTTACATTTTTGTTGCATGACCTGAATACATGATGGTCATATACATGACCGTCATGTTTCCCCCTCAACCTCGCGACCAGTGAGGTTTTCATAGCGCAACGGTTTGAGCTGCAAACGTCAGATTAAAAAAATAAAGTGCTTACCCAAGTCTCCTTTTACTCAGAAATGATGCCGTTCAACGATAATTACACGCCGCTCCCGGATTGTTTGATAAAAAGCATTTTTATCCTGTTTTCCCTTGTATTTCCCCCTCTAGTGGAGAGTCGCGTCATCGCCGTTCGCTCACTGTAGTGAACGGAGATGATGCGATGACGAGACTCGCCACTAGAGGGGTACATGCTCTCCAAAAATGACTTTCCATGAGTCAATCTGTCAGCGGTCAAATAAATAGGTCTCTAGTACTACATATCATTTTGGGGGGTCATTGACATGACAAAGTTTGAGAACCACTGATATAGCAACATAAGTTATTTCAGAAAACTTTGAAAAGGAATTTAAGACATATAGAATCGGCCTATATACAGTATAGGCCTATCTGTGGTTCTCAAACTTTGTCATGTCAAGGAATTCCTTGACATGACAAAGTTATATAAGGACCCCCAAAATGATATGTATTTATTGGCAGCGGACCCCCATCTCAAAATATATGTTTTTGTTCCAGGGACCCCCAGAAGCACTCTGAATGTGGTCCTTGCCTTAAGCTAGATGCAGAATAGATACTCGCATCTCGCAGACCCGGGCCGTTGGCAAACAAAGGTCGAAGTCACTGCGTCCGAAATCCACCCTATTCTCTAATGTAGTGTACTAAAAGGGGGCTCCGCCATTTTGAACTAGTGTCCGAATGTATAGTGAGCATTTTTGTACCCTATAGTGTACTGAAGTATCCCACAATGCATTTGGATTTGTAGTGAGCATTCGATGGTCACTATTCAAGCGCTATTCAAGCCCTGCCGTCCCACAATGCACTGCGCTGCGGCCGCTGTCTCGCGCTTTGAGCACGCACATGCGGTGTGCACGCGCACACGCACACTGCAGGCTCGTCTCTGCGTCTCTGGGCAGGAGGAGGAGTAGCCACCTGTTGCTGAGCAAACGCAACAGAGCCGTCCGTAGCAGAACACCGGCTAAAGAAAACAACTCGTACAAATGTCCACAGCATTGTCACCAGAGAACAACATTTGTTTTCATCATTTAATGATGAAAACAGCTCTAAAGTTAAGTTGTTTATGAAGAGAATATACGAGAATAGACGCTGGAGGCTTTTGTTTTTCGATCTTTTCTTCCCAACCTTCCACAGCTGATAATAATCATGATAAAATAATGTTATTTAAATTAGCAAGAATAACCTATTTTATCACAAACATGGGTGTATATCTGCATGTGAGACAAATGAATGTGGCATAAACATTATTCATTCATTGATTCACCAATGAATGAATACAATTTTAAAAAAAATATATAGGCCTATATATTTTTTAACATTATTTTATTGAATTGTGATGAATAAAACAATTGTATTTGGCCTATTTCTCATAATAACACCGCAACATGTTGGTATGTTATTTACAATCCACAACACAAGCATTGGGGAGTTGATGTCCAAGCTCACAACGCGTCGCTTCGCCCCCTGTTGAGAGCTTGTAGATCGGCTATTATTTATTGCTCCAAAAGGCAGCGCTAGGGCGTTTTAACTGTGCGACAGCGATGACGCAACCAGATGGCGACGGAGTAGTCAGACCAGACCATAAGCCCCCAGAGCAAAGAAGGTCTCAGCAAGAACAGTCACCAACGTCATCTAGGCTCCATGGGTGGCGGGTGGCCACGTCCGGTGGCCACCCAAAATAACATTAGCGTCTATGAGCACTTCGTCACTTCCGCCACCCAAAAGTGTCATGGCGGCGTCCCATGGTGTGCCAAATTCCGGGTGTTGTCTGTTCCTGCCTAACCTTCCTTGCCCCAGAGCCCAGGGCTAGATTTGAAGCAACGGCTACGTGCTAGCGGGAGAGTGTTTTCTGCTGGTGTTTCAGTCCGAGTGTATCAAAGGGTGCGTTCGGAAATGCGCACCGGGTGTGTGCTCAGTGTAGTGAGTGCCTAAACCTAACCCTAACCTCAGTAAAACTATGCCAGCCTAACCCTAACTCTAACCTTAACCAATGAACCTCAGTAAAACTATGCCTAAACCTAACCCTAACCCCTAACCACACCCGGTGTGCATTTCCGAACGCACCCTTTGATACACACGGACTGAATCACCAGCAGAAAACACTCTCCCACGTGCTAGCATGTAGCTAATCCAGGTGCATTCTGGGGGTTCTTCTTCTTCTTCTTCTTTTACATTTCCGGCAGTGTGCACGCCTCATGGCGTATT
This sequence comes from Nannobrachium achirus, assembly GCF_963921795.1. Lineage (NCBI taxonomy): Eukaryota > Metazoa > Chordata > Actinopteri > Myctophiformes > Myctophidae > Nannobrachium > Nannobrachium achirus. Next base: position 6,554,473 of record NC_137826.1, on the reverse strand, counting down.
ACTGCCCTCCACTGGTTTTTGGTATATCGCACGTACTTTTGAATTAAAAACGTATCCACCTGAGTGTACCCCAGTCTTCCCATTCCCCACTTGGTCTCTTATTGACTCTCATTCTGCCCCACTCGTCTGAGTGGGCGCAAATCCTTCCCTCAAGGTACTGTCCAGATCTTCCCCTGTCACATCCACCACACTGAGGAACCTTTTGGCTGCATCCAGCACCATTTTGATTCTTTCTGATTTTGTTTTAAGCTCCGCCGCACAATTAATTACCATAGCTATAAAAGCTAGAAACATTCTCTTGTCCATGGAAATGTACTTGTCGTCTGTCCTTTCTTCTGCGCTCTCTATTTGCACTGTCTCCCTAGTTTTCGCCTCCACTCTTTCCACCGCTTCCGCATATGACAGTTGTCCCCTGGCTTCTTTGCGCATTCTGTGTACCTTCACCTCCTGCACCTTTCTCGGGCATTCTGCTGCCCCTGCATAATGGTCGCCATTACAGTGCACACAGTTAGCATTTTCTTTTCCTTTACACTTCTCCTCACAGCAAATTGTCCTTCCCGCATCTTCCACATATCCTCCTTCCCCTGCACACACCTCCTCCTTTGGCTTTGAACTTCGCAGTCTCCGTCTCCGACTCCATTTCCTCCTCCGAGTCCGACTCTGCAGCCGTCCGCCATCGCGACGCCATCCAGCCTCCAGCCCATTCTGGGGGTTTGGCCGTGGCATCTCTAATGAGCGGAGAGCAGCGTGACGTCATTTGTGGTCTCGAATAGAGACCACTTTCCCCCAGAATGCACCTGGATTAGCTACATGCTAGCACGTAGCCGTTGCTTCAAAACGCCACTGAGCACTTGCATTGAAATGATAGTGGGGGCGGGGCTCGTCCGCTCTCTGACCAGACCATGGGACCAGACGAGACAGACCCGTCAGACCCGCCTCCTAGGACTAATAAGAGCTAGGACTAATAAGAGAAGGATATCACACTGGGCGTGTCCCAGCGTGGTGCCGGGGTATTGCACATGCGCAGTGTTAACAGGAACTGCCATGGTGGAGTGTTCCAGCAGAGGCACTAGATAAAAAAGATCATGATCCGTTCTCAGTAGAGCGAGGTGTGTGTTTGTTTGTTTTGTTCTCTCTCCACTCATCACCTAAACAGCTGCAGGTTTTCTTATATTTTCTGCATAGTGCTGTGTTTTTTTTTTTAAAGGACCCCAATTGAAACAAGCCCAAGGCTCTTTGGAGGTGTTTATCCTTTTAGTTGACCTTGTACCAGCTGTTATGAAACTACCTTTTCCTATGTAAACTTCTAATAAAGTTTTAAATCAATCAATTGTGGGAAATAATTGGTCTTCAGAGGGATGCTTTTATCTAATCCTGTACTTTGAAGTATATGTCAGTCTAACTTGTACTGTGTGCCGTACTTGTAGTCAGACTAATGTATGGTGCAAAAAAATCACGCATAATTCACGCACAATTTAATTTAGATACAAGCACTTACACAAAATATCAGTAAAACAGCAGTAGATGAGAATCCGATGGATTTCTATAACTTATATTCATTCAGGATTGATAGGTATTTTGTTATGGTTCATATCATCTTTTTATCAATACATATTGATGACCACCTGAAGTTGAAGGCACAGTGACTGTGTCATAAAATGTCATGTACAGTACAACACAAGGTCTCCGTCTGGTTGAAATCAGACCTTATCAACTGCCTGGAGCCTGTACCGAAAACAATGAGAATTGTTTTGGTTTATAAGGCTCAGTGTCATCCAGACACGAGCAAGGACATCTCTCCTCCCAGGAACCCTGTATATGGACTCTTTGTCTTGTGTTGAAACGTCATCCATTGACTGATGAAATGACCATACTTATACTCATGTCAAAACATAATTTGTCAGAGAGAGCACGAACCATTGATTATTCTGTACTGTACCTGTCTTGAATACTCTCTCTCCATAGTAAACATACCATTCTCACTCTGATCACTCTCCTGTCTTATTTCTGTGTGATGGATTATTGTATCTCATATGGGAATAAGAAGGTGTTGTTGTTTAATAATAATATATCAATCAAAATGGTCCTACGTCGCCGCATACAGATGTAATCTTGGCCGACCGATGGATGGACAAGTGACCGTGGGTGCACTTTCTCTCCCCCGGTGGGTCGGTTTTACAACACGTATAAAAGAACCAGCTGTGAGTTTGGAAGTTTACTGTGTTTTCAGACAAGGTTATTATTTTGACAACAGTACAATTTATTTTATAACATTCCCTGCTTGGACATCCGCCACTGGACCGCTGGACACATGGTTTTCTGATTGCATGCTCCACGGTCCGAGGACGGATCTTTATGCACCACTGGTGACCGGAATAATATTTTAAGATAAGTATACTGTTTTCTTCAGTTATCTGTGCGGGATGAGTCGCTTCTCAGTTTGAATTATTGTTTTGATTTTTGATATTTCAGGGAGTCGGACAAGGCTAAATAATGTTTTAGTATCGCTCAGTCTATTTTACCTTCACTTGTTTTAACACATAAATTGCTCGGACACATCCTATCATAGGCTATTGTCCCCGCCAGCCCAACATAGGGGAAATACAGTAGGACAGGAGACACCATTCATTATAACCTTCTTTTAAATTATAACATTTGTAATTACTTATTAATCATTTATAGTTTACGGTTGGCCCCTGTAACATTATGTGTCGTGTCTTTGAATTTTGAATTAATGATGAATTATTGTTCTCCCTCCGTCGAGGAGCCGGAAATCTCCTAATTATGTTCTGGTTTGACACGCGTCGTAAATTAACCCTTATCTGATAACAGTAGATGGTCATTTTATCGGTCGTTATTTCTGTGATTTTCAAACTTCACAGAAACTATTTTTTTTCTCTCGGTACCTTTTTGTTGCTTTTTGTTGCACATTGTTTACCAGAATCAGAGGGTTTGCCTGGTTCTAAAGAATTTGGACATAGCCGCCGGTGGTCACGGTTGATGCTAGTCCCCAGTTGGTGTTATTATAACAGTAGATTTCATTAAGTCCACAGAATCAGATGTTGTTCCTGTTTCTAAAAAAAAGGGTAGAAGACAGAGGTTTTTCCTGTCTTTGGAGGAGAAGTGGACTTATTTTGACCCAGACAGAGGTTTTTCCTGTCTTTGGAGGATTCCCAGTACAGAGGTTTTGCCTGTATCGGATGGAAATCTTTTGACCGGTGTTATTTAACCCAGCCACTTAATCACATAAGAAATAGCGTGGTTATTTTTATCAATAATTGTCCAGTATTATTTTGTTATCTGTCTGTTTTGGTACCGAATTCGCTCCGTTTACTCTGCGCCTCTCACCCCCTCGCTTGCCGTCGCGAAGCAGAGTGAGAAGCTATATGTTATTTTTTAGACCGTATTTTGACCATTTCTGTTCTGGTAAAATAATTGGCATGAAGGCCTCTAATAATATTCAAATGTTTAAAATGTATCTGACAATTTAAGTTAAGACAGAACTAAAATGTCTCCTTCTCCACTTTCTCAAGGAGTGGACCGATTGGACGATTGGACCTGCTGTCGGTGGAACCCCCAGGATTTTTTTCTCCCCACCATGGCACGTGAGCTCACTGTTTTATCATACATGTCACTCAAATTGGCAAAGGGGCAAGCCGACAGCAGAGCCAACCAGGACACCACCCAGGTACCCTAATACAACTCACACACTGTCAGACTAGGTTAATATGGCCCAGGAAGTTAAAGGCTCAGAGACAAAAACTTGTATAAATGTTGAATTTATACAATTCAACATTTATACTCTTCTCTTTCTCTAATATGCTCTCTGTCTCTCAATTAACCTAAAATAAATCAATATTGTTACTTCCTGTCTTTCTCTATCTCCCTCTCTCTCGCCATGTGAAAGAAAATAGCAGCTCTACAAGCTCATATAATGTAGTCTCAAAGTCTAATAATTTAGTGGAAATAACAGTCTAATATTTGTCTTAAAATCTAGTAAAATAGAAATAAAAATACTGAAACTTGGAACTACTCAGAAAACAAAGAATATACCTCAAAACCATACTTGATTACAGAACCCAAGTAAATGTACTCAATTACTTTCATCACTGCATCTTAAATCTTGGTAGATATTATTGCCGGTGAACTATACTAGATTATTATACATTATTGATTATCACAATAATAAAGACACTAAATCAATTTACAAGGAACCCCAATTCACACACTTTGTCTAGAATATTTTCAAAATAATCCAACTTGCTACAGAACAGATTGCCTTGAGTAGCCTGAATCTATCTCTTATCAGTCTCTCTGCTCTCACTACTACTACAGGCCTTTGTCCACTAAAGAAAACCTGTATGTCTCTCATTACACTCATAACCCTTCCTTCGATAGTTATGAGACAAAAACTTGCTTAAGTTGTTATAAATCGTATTTTTTATCCATGATTTAACCTTGTCCATGAGGCCCCTGTGTCCTAAATAATGTGTTCCAAATTCCGTTGTTTCGTCGTTCCGGTTTGCCTTACAAATTACTTTTTATCTGCGGCCCTGTTAAAAACAGACATTAAATCGGTCGCGTTATTCTTTTTAAGTCTTTGAAGTTGGTTTTCTACACCTTAACTTTCTAAATCTATTTCTCAGTTTTCATTGTAGGCTATTCATGCCTTTTTGGACTGTAAATCACAGAGGTGTCCAGTACTTAAAGATTTGTACCTGCTGTCTTGAGAGTCTAGCTATAGCTCTCAACACAGCTGCAGTTTTATTGTTTAATGTTGTGTTTAGTCTATTGTTTTGTTGCTTTGTCTTACACGTTTGGCACCACAGCCGTTTGGTCACGGGCAACTGTGTGTGTACGTTGGTGTTATGAGCACGAGATTTCATCTATTTAACCAGATTACTGAGAGAAGTTATGGTTATTTTATCATTAATTCCAGTTCATTCACTGGGATAACCGCCAGAACAGCATTGTGTTCCTGTTCTGTAGGAAATCTCTTGACCAAGTGCTATAGCCCGACACAGCTGGTTTTCAGCTATCTTATTTAACCAGATTACTGAGAGAAGTTATGGTTATGTTATGCTTACATGTCTTTGTTTTAGTCTTATTATTATTTTTAATTCCATCTCAGGCCAGCTGAGGTGTTGAGAACTAAGAAGCCCCTTCTGAATGATGACCTCTAAACTGACTGACCCATGTGTGTAAATGTATGAGAAATTGTCTACATGGATACATGTACTGTATGTATGTGTGTTTTAATCCTATTTTTCTCCCCTGGTCAATTGAGTGAAAGAAAAGGAAAAAAAAAAACAAACCCAGTATGAAGTGAGCAGTGGTGCATGTGTGTTTGTCCGGCCGTGCAGTACTGTACGGTATGTGTGAGTCGCTGGCTCGCATTTAGGCTTGCTGCTTAACGCTTGCTGCTTGCGCTAGCTCTGCCTATGTTTTATTTTATTTGGAGAAACTGTGGGGATCGTTATAAACTTCAAGTGACTTGTTACATACTGTTTCTCTCAAAATGGGTCTTACTCTGTTGTGTGAATCTGTTTCTATGTGTTTCTCCTAAAAGTGATGTTTGCCACTCTATGTTCCTTAACACACCCTGGTATTCTAACATCGTGATTCCGACAGCCTTGACACTGTAACAAGTGTCTGATATTTCACTGGTAAACCATATTTCAGTAAACAGTCTTTATCCTCATGGGGTGACGGCAAGAGCTGTCAACAACAAGATTCACCATCATGTCAACAACTCAGTTGTGTTCTGTCCACTGATTAAGGTCAACCCAGCCCATGAGGTGACCACTTGACATGATATTACATCATGTCTTACAGTAACTATATAAATTCATGTCAACTGTTCATTTCATTTTGTTTTGTTTTTCCAGGTTTATGACAGGTTTATTTATTTTGGTTGGACTGGACGGATTTGACCTCATGTTTTATTTACATTTGATTTTGTCCGTTTTTCTCTGTCCTCCTGTCTTGTTGAGAAAGGGGCACCATGTCCGGTGGAGCCGTTCATTTTGTTTTTTGCTTCCCTAGGGGCTGGTGTCCATTTAATTATATTTTATTTATTTTGTTATTATTATCTTTTATTTGTATTTAAACCTTCTGTCTGTGTTCTGATGTCAAAGGGGCCCTGTTCATACAGTGCCTATGTTACAGAAGAGGCTCGGACACTTTACTCCCTCTCTGCCTCTGCGTGCGTGAGCGTGCGTGTGACTGTGTGCCATGGCCATGGCGGGTATGTGTGAGAAAGTGTTAGATATGTTTTGTCTTCCTTTCTACTGATTTCATCAACATTCTGATTGTGGAACTTCCTGTTCCCAGGTCCTCTTTGGGTGACTTACTGGTAGGCCTATTAAGAAACATTTGACACTGATTTAACTATTTTATGATTTTAAGTCATTTTTAATTTGTTTTGAAAGTTTTGAATAATTGAAGAACTGTGAACAGATTATAAATCTGTGGTCTGAAAATGTATTTTTATTTTTATTATTTTAACCATTTAGCCCCAAACATCAACAACATCATTTTTGCCACACCTTGTGTCAAGAGGGGGGAGTATGCTTGATTGTTTGGATTAGGCTTTGATTTTCATTGTTTAACGTTTAATTTTGATTTTGAAACTTTTGATTTTAAAACTTTGTATGTTTTGAGTATGTTTGTGTTGTGTGCATTAATCCTTCTGACCCAAAACACAAACAGACTATCAGAACGGCTTACAGCCACTCAACACCTATAAGGGCTAACCATGACAACACCACTCGCGGAGGAAAAAAATACAGAGGGCGGAGAGTGAAAAGGGGCACCACCAACAGACGATGGGTCACCAGTGCACGAGCCAATCAACCGCAGGACCAGAGCTATGCTCTGGTTGTCGGTGGGTAACGGAAATGCACTGTGAAAAAAAACATTTAGGTGGAGAAATTATGATTGTAAATTGTTGAAATACAAGTGATCTGCCGCCAAGCACTGTCATCCTCTAGGCCCGATGGACGCCAGGCGGTGCCAAGGAACCACCAGAGGCCAGAGGGCAGTGCGAACGCGCCATCATCACAGCGGGGGGCTATTGCAGCCTCCCGGGCCTGTGAGTATTCTGAAATCGCACTGTCGAAGAATTAAGCCGCTATAATTATGACTGAAGAATCCATTGTATCGATATTAGTGAACTGCCGCAAGCTTCTGTCCATAGGAGCTGTCTGAAACCCACCTAAAGAACCCTCTTCCACTCTTCGACCCGTCTCCGCCCATCTCCGACCCGTCTCCGCCCTTCTACAACCCATCTCCGACCCGTCTCCGCCCATCTACAACCCATCTCCAACAAAACCTCAACTCGATCCCTGGACTTTGCTCTGTCTCTAGCCCTCATCATATCGAGGACTTATGGACTTATGGACCCCTTTTTATTTTTATTCTGTCCTGACAGGTTGCAGGGGAAGACTGATCAACTAATCTTGACGTATCAATCTGATTACAAGGGGTTATTTCATTTATGTGTAAACATGATAACATTTTTGTCATTAATGTCATGTCAACTCTAACCCTAACGATAATTACAGTCCTTTTACTATTGAAGAAATGTTTTAACCCTAACCCTAACCCTAACCATTTTTCATCCCACTGTGTGCCTATTTTGTTTTCTTTTGTTGATCTATTTGATAAAAAGATCAATATTAACCAGCCGGTGGAATTGATAGGTATTTTGTTATGGTTCATATCATCTTTTTATCAATACATATTGATGACCACCTGAAGTTGAAGGCACAGTGACTGTGTCATAAAATGTCATGTACAGTACAACACAAGGTCTCCGTCTGGTTGAAATCAGACCTTATCAACTGCCTGGAGCCTGTACCGAAAACAATGAGAATTGTTTTAGTTTATAAGGCTCAGTGTCATCCAGACACGAGCAAGGACATCTCTCCTCCCAGGAACCCTGTATATGGACTCTTTGTCTTGTGTTGAAACGTCATCCATTGACTGATGAAATGACCATACTTATACTCATGTCAAAACATAATTTGTCAGAGAGAGCACGAACCATTGATTATTCTGTACTGTACCTGTCTTGAATACTCTCTCTCCATAGTAAACATACCATTCTCACTCTGATCACTCTCCTGTCTTATTTCTGTGTGATGGATTATTGTATCTCATATGGGAATAAGAAGGTGTTGTTGTTTAATAATAATATATCGATCACTAACCCTAACCATTTTTCATCCCACTGTGTGCCTATTTTGTTTTCTTTTGTTGATCTATTTGATAAAAAGATCAATATTAACCAGCCGGTGGAATTGATAGGTATTTTGTTATGGTTCATATCATCTTTTTATCAATACATATTGATGACCACCTGAAGTTGAAGGCACAGTGACTGTGTCATAAAATGTCATGTACAGTACAACACAAGGTCTCCGTCTGGTTGAAATCAGACCTTATCAACTGCCTGGAGCCTGTACCGAAAACAATGAGAATTGTTTTGGTTTATAAGGCTCAGTGTCATCCAGACACGAGCAAGGACATCTCTCCTCCCAGGAACCCTGTATATGGACTCTTTGTCTTGTGTTGAAACGTCATCCATTGACTGATGAAATGACCATACTTATACTCATGTCAAAACATAATTTGTCAGAGAGAGCACGAACCATTGATTATTCTGTACTGTACTGTCTTGAATACTCTCTCTCCATAGTAAACATACCATTCTCACTCTGATCACTCTCCTGTCTTATTTCTGTGTGATGGATTATTGTATCTCATATGGGAATAAGAAGGTGTTGTTGTTTAATAATAATATATCAATCAAGGATATTGTATGCAACACATAGTTGTGCCTATTAGGGCACCAAATAAGCCTACTTGTTTTGTGGCATAAGAACATTTAATTTGAGCAAAGAGCAAGTCCCCAGCAGGCACTTAAAGTAGGACAAAACAAACACTACCATTTAATGGTCACACGCTGCCATCTACTGAGCCAAAGTGTAGAAACGGGCCAGATTGTACTGCGCATGTGCATGTGCCATACCCCGGTACCACGGCTGGGACACGCCCAGTGTGATATCCTTCTCTTATTAGTCCTATGGTCCTAGCCCGCCTCGCGGAAACGCGAGGACTTCCAGGAGTGGCTGAAATGCGTCTGGCGTATACGCAAGGCTGTCCCTGTTCCGGTCTAACCTCGCCTCACCAGGCTTTCCCCTGAGAGAAAGCCTGGTCTTCGTTTACTAAACGGGCCGTTTGATCCGGTCGGGAGCGGAAGAGCTCTTACGTTTTTCTGTAGTCCAAAACGGACTACACTTGGCCGGAAACAACGACCGGAAACAGTTTCAACCCAGTTTAGCGCATGCGCAAGTAGTTAGCGCATGCGCAAGTACGGGTTAAAACTGTTTCCGGTCGTTGTTTCCGGCCAAAGTGTAGTCCGTTTTGGACTACAGAAAAACGTAGGAGCTCTTCCGCTCCCGACCGGATCAAAAGCCCGAAATTGGAAGCCAGCCCGGGCTAGTTCCGGTCTGGTTCCGGTCTCCCCCAAGCCCCCTGTGATTGGCTGAACCGGACGTAGGGAGCGCTCGGTTGTAGTCACTTGGACCGCGCGAGGTGCACCAAAACCCAATTATCATTGCGTTTATCGTGCATAAATATAACGATTGCATTCACCACGGGGGTGAAGAGCAGGACCAAGGTCCGCTGGCCTTCGCGCCGCTTGCAATGTCGTGGACAATAACTGAGCGTCGTGGACAATAACTGTGACATCTAACCATAAAACGAGCGCTCCCTTCATAGACAAGCTTGCGAATAGCTTCCTCGTGGCTGAAATCCCTGCCTGACACATGGAGGGTGGATAAAGTCAGAGACAAGAAGACTTGTACTTGAGAAAAGCCTGCATTTACACAATGCACAACTATTAATTTCTCACTACAGTGCTCAAAATAAACCGTGCAAAAAAAATCTTGAAACTGACTTAATTGTACTGTGCTTAATAAAGGGAAAACTTTGTAACTTTGCTAAAGAGAAAAACGTGACAAATTAATGTGTCACTACTGTGCTCAAAATAAAAACTCTTACTGATTATCAGTTAAATTGTTATGGTTTGGATATGGCTTTGGGCCTGTTATGCTGCGTGTATTATTGCAATGGATCAGTAGGTAGTAGGTACTTTGCACTTGAGCGAGCAGCACTAACGTTCATGGGCACTTTCATACTCAAGATTATCGAGACCAATCCTGGTGGATTTAGGAATCACGCGTCCGAAATGCGCTGATTTGTTCACTACTGTAGTACACTACATCTGGATTCCTCATTTAGGGTTAGGGAGTAGGGAACGTGTTCCGCATTTCGGACACAGACTCTATCATAGAAGTCATATACTCTATGACTCTATTCTATAATAAGAGACGGCACTGGCTATGTTCCGTGAACAAATTTAGTGTCAGCAAATATAAGACTTCCGGTGGCGATCTCTTCAGAATAAGAGTACCCCTAACGTAATTGAAAAACGAATAATTTGTATATGATATACACATAAAAAATATAGATTAACCATTTAATTAAAGCTATAGAACGAAAATAGGATTCTGTGTAAAAATAAAGTTTTAATTACTTTTTTTTTTTACATCTAATAGATAAATGCCGTTCACTGAAGTGCATAGCCTTTACAAATTGGACACTGGACAGTAGACGGCTCGCTGCGTCGGCACTTTGAACACACGCACGCGTTCGGGGAGACCTCCTCTACCACACCACACTCTCCGCTAAGCGGGAGAGGTGTAAAATAAAAATTTGATGGCTTTCCAGTGCAGCCACCCGCTCAAAAAAGTGACATTTTCAGACATCTTCAAACTCTAGTTGGCGCTGGAGAGCAGACGGCTCGCTGCGTCGGCACTTTGAACACACGCACGCGTTCGGGGAGACCTCCTCTACCACACCACACTCTCCGCTAAGCGGGAGAGGTGTAAAATAAAAATTTGATAGCTTTCCAGTGCAGCCACCCGCTCAAAAAAGTGACATTTTCAGACATTTTCAAACTCTAGTTGGCGCTGGAGAGTAGACGGCTCACTGCGTCGGCACTTTGAACACACGCACGCGTTCGGGGAGACCTCCTCTACCACACCACACTCTCCGCTAAGCGGGAGAGGTGTAAAATAAAAATTTGATGGCTTTCCAGTGCAGCCACCCGCTCAAAAAAGTGACATTTTCAGACATCTTCAAACTCTAGTTGGCGCTGGAGAGCAGACGGCTCGCTGCGTCGGCACTTTGAACACACGCACGCGTTCGGGGAGACCTCCTCTACCACACCACACTCTCCGCTAAGCGGGAGAGGTGTAAAATAAAAATTTGCTGGCTTTCCAGTGCAGCCACCCGCTCAAAAAAGTGACATTTTCAGACATTTTCAAACTCTAGTTGGCGCTGGAGAGCAGACGGCTCACTGCGTCGGCACTTTGAACACACGCACGCGTTCGGGGAGACCTCCTCTACCACACCACACTCTCCGCTAAGCGGGAGAGGTGTAAAATAAAAATTTGATGGCTTTCCAGTGCAGCCACCCGCTCAAAAAAGTGACATTTTCAGACATCTTCAAACTCTAGTTGGCGCTGGAGAGCAGACGGCTCGCTGCGTCGGCACTTTGAACACACGCACGCGTTCGGGGAGACCTCCTCTACCACACCACACTCTCCGCTAAGCGGGAGAGGTGTAAAATAAAAATTTGATGGCCTTCCAGTGTGGCTAGACATAGAAAAAGTACAATTTTTCAGACATTTTCAAACTCTAGTTGGCGCTGGAGAGCAGACGGCTCGCTGCGTCGGCACTTTGAACACACGCACGCGTTCGGGGAGACCTCCTCTACCACACCACACTCTCCGCTAAGCGGGAGAGGTGTAAAATAAAAATTTGATGGCTTTCCAGTAAAGCCACCCGCTCAAAAAAGTGACATTTTCAGACATTTTCAAACTCTAGTTGGCGCTGGAGAGCAGACGGCTCACTGCGTCGGCACTTTGAACACACGCACGCGTTCGGGGAGACCTCCTCTACCACACCACACTCTCCGCTAAGCGGGAGAGGTGTAAAATAAAAATTTGATGGCCTTCCAGTGCAGCCACCCGCTCAAAAAAGTGACATTTTCAGACATTTTCAAACTCTAGTTGGCGCTGGAGAGCAGACGGCTCACTGCGTCGGCACTTTGAACACACACACGCGTTCGGGGAGACCTCCTCTACCACACCACACTCTCCGCTAAGCGGGAGAGGTGTAAAATAAAAATTTGATGGCCTTCCAGTGTGGCTAGACATAGAAAAAGTACCATTTTCAGACTCCCACCTTTAAACCAATCCCAGTGACTTTGATTGCTGGCAGGGCTGAGCATCGATCAAAATGTAAATACCATAATTTAACTATTTCACTGCAGATTAGATTATCATCCCTAACCCTTAAATTCAACAAATTCTTGGACTAAAATTGAGTTTTACTTGATGGCCTTCCTGCCCTGGCATTTGGCCTTAGTGCCCTTAAACAATGGACAACACCAAAGGCCAAGTGTCCTTGCCCCTAAAACTTTGAAGCTTTGAAGTTGCACATGGCAGATACCTAGGTTTGAAGTGAACATAAATTCCACTTTGACTGTAACTTTAATTCAAAACAACCGTGGAAAATTTCAAATGTGTATGAATGTGGGAAATGTGTTGTGTGTGATCTATCTAAGAGCCAGTGTGTGCACGGCTTTGCTCGGGAGCTTGTAGATCTGCTTTTTCCACTATTTTGGAAAACGTTATATTACATTTTACAAAATCCTTCAAAGGAATAATCATAACACGTTATAAAGCATTCTATGATATATAAGACATATGACATGAATAAATGCATTGTGATACACATACTAACACTGTATAATTACAGACATTGTAATCATATTAAGGTAACCGTTAAAGTAGCCGGAAAGAAACTTGCAGATATTTTAATTCTTGTATTTGTTTTACTGAAACCGTTTGCACCATTATAAAGTATTGGCATTAAAATGTACTACTGTAGTATCAAAAGTAAAATTACTCATTGTGCAGAATGTCCCATTTCAAGTTTTCAAATGCATAAATAAATATCTTTTGAAAATAGAAGATCTACAAGCTCACATGTGCATAATGCAAATGTATTAAACTGTATGTGGATATAGGAGGTTTATTGTATTATTTCTACATAGATTATCTGGTTGGGGATAGAAGCAAAATCTAGTTGGCATAGGGCTTTATTAGGTTGCATATATTCATACAAATGACAATACAATGTAATTATTTACTTTGTTTTCAAATATAGGGCATAGGTAAACAAAACACATACAAAACACATGCTATGCATTCCATAGGTAAACAAAACACATGCTATGCATTCCATGTCTATGATGACAAGTGATATGATTAATACTGTATATCCTACTTATCTACATATATAGGCCTATAAACCCTGAATATGGTATACTATATGTGACATCTTTCTTATTTTTCTTTCTGTGTGGGGCACTTATACTCATCTTCGAATACTCTCCCATGATGGAAAATCCAGTTACTAGTTATTTTGATTATTATTATTATAACCCATAAAATGTAATTCTGTGTAACGTTTAAATAAAATAAAATTATGTTGAGCCAAAAATTTTACTTTTTCTATGTCTAGCCACACTGGAAGGCCATCAAATTTTTATTTTACACCTCTCCCGCTTAGCGGAGAGTGTGGTGTGGTAGAGGAGGTCTCCCCGAACGCGTGCGTGTGTTCAAAGTGCCGACGCAGTGAGCCGTCTGCTCTCCAGCGCCAACTAGATTTTGAAAATGTCTGAAAATGTCACTCTTTTGAGCGGGTGGCTGCACTGAAAAGCCATCAAATTTTTATTTTACACCTCTCCCGCTTAACGGAGAGTGTGGTGTGGTAGAGGAGGTCTTCCCGAACGCGGGCGTGTCTTCAAAGTGCCGACGCAGCGAGCCGTCTGCTCTCCAGCGCCAACTAGAGTTTGAAAATGTCTGAAAATGTCACTCTTTTGAGCGGGTGGCTGCACTGGAAAGCCATCAAATTTTTATTTTACACCTCTCCCGCTTAGCGGAGAGTGTGGTGTGGTAGAGGAGGTCTCCCCGAACGCGTGCGTGTCTTCAAAGTGCCGACGCAGCGAGCCGTCTGCTCTCCAGCGCCAACTAGAGTTTGAAAATGTCTGAAAATGTCACTCTTTTGAGCGGGTGGCTGCACTGAAAAGCCATCAAATTTTTATTTTACACCTCTCCCGCTTAGCGGAGAGTGTGGTGTGGTAGAGGAGGTCTTCCCGAACGCGTGCGTGTCTTCAAAGTGCCGACGCAGCGAGCCGTCTGCTCTCCAGCGCCAACTAGAGTTTGAAAATGTCTGAAAATGTCACTCTTTTGAGCGGGTGGCTGCACTGGAAAGCCATCAAATTTTTATTTTACACCTCTCCCGCTTAGCGGAGAGTGTGGTGTGGTAGAGGAGGTCTCCCCGAACGCGTGCGTGTCTTCAAAGTGCCGACGCAGCGAGCCGTCTGCTCTCCAGCGCCAACTAGAGTTTGAAAATGTCTGAAAATGTCACTCTTTTGAGCGGGTGGCTGCACTGAAAAGCCATCAAATTTTTATTTTACACCTCTCCCGCTTAGCGGAGAGTGTGGTGTGGTAGAGGAGGTCTTCCCGAACGCGTGCGTGTCTTCAAAGTGCCGACGCAGCGAGCCGTCTGCTCTCCAGCGCCAACTAGAGTTTGAAAATGTCTGAAAATGTCACTCTTTTGAGCGGGTGGCTGCACTGGAAAGCCATCAAATTTTTATTTTACACCTCTCCCGCTTAGCGGAGAGTGTGGTGTGGTAGAGGAGGTCTTCCCGAACGCGTGCGTGTCTTCAAAGTGCCGACGCAGCGAGCCGTCTGCTCTCCAGCGCCAACTAGAGTTTGAAAATGTCACTCTTTTGAGCGGGTGGCTGCACTGAAAAGCCATTTATTTTACACCTCTCCCGCTTAGCGGAGAGTGTGGTGTGGTAGAGGAGGTCTCCCCGAACGCGTGCGTGTCTTCAAAGTGCTGACGCAGCGAGCCGTCTGCTCTCCAGCGCCAACTAGAGTTTGAAAATGTCTGAAAATGTCACTCTTTTGATTGATTGATTGATTGAAGACTTTATTAGAAGTTTGCATAGGAAAAGGTACAGTTTCATG
This sequence comes from Nannobrachium achirus, assembly GCF_963921795.1. Classification (NCBI taxonomy): domain Eukaryota; kingdom Metazoa; phylum Chordata; class Actinopteri; order Myctophiformes; family Myctophidae; genus Nannobrachium; species Nannobrachium achirus. The sequence continues at coordinate 6,539,297 of NC_137826.1, read as the reverse complement.
ACGGTACAGTTCACTGGTACAAGGTCTACTAAAAGGAGATCCATGAAAAGACTAAGCTTATTTCCACTGGAAACCATTGAAGTATCTCATATAACATTGAATGACAGACAAATAGAACACAGTACTATGCAGTAGATATGTAAAAAAAAAAAAAAAAAAATAGAAGACAGTAAGTCAAAACAAACAGTATATACAAAGAAGGGGCAGGGGAGGGTAGGGTTGGGCTAGATTCTTTTTTACCAGTTGCGAACGGCTGCTGCCTGTAAGTGGTTTTTCAGGGCAATTTTAAAGGATGCTAGTGATCCACACTCCTTTGTGGCCTTCGGTAAGGTTTCCACATTTTGGTGGTATAGCAGAAAAAAGAGTTTGACCCTTTGTTGGTTTTGACTCTGGGTTGAAAGTGATCTGTGGCGCTGCCTCTGGTGTTGTAATTATGGACATCCTTAATGTTTATAAAGTATTTTGACAGGTACTTGGGTATCATAGTGGTGTAGTGTATCTTGTACACCAGGCCCATTGCAAGTTGCTGTACTCTGTCAACTACTCTGAGCCACCCCACTCTTAACTGGTGAGTAGCGGTGAGGTGAGTCTGATAGGGAAGTCTAAGCAGGACCCTAATTAGTTTATTTTGGGCTGTTTGTAGTTTAGTTTTCAGGGCTTGTGGGGCGTCACAATACCATACGTGGACTCCGTAGTCAAAGAGGGGCTGGATTATTGCACCAGCTATGGTCTTCAGTGTGTTGGAATTGACCATCGGGGCGATCCTCTGTAGGAAACGAGTTCGTTGGTTGATTTTATTTATTACTTTAGAAGTCATCTTTTCACTGGAAAGATTAGCTTCAAGGATACATCCTAAGTAAGAGATTTCGTTTTTTCGTGTTATGACCTTGTCACCCACTTTGATTGTGAAGTTATCAACTTTTTTGAGGTTATGATTTGATCCAAAGAGGATGGACTCTGTTTTACCCAGGTGAATTGATAATTTGTTGTCGTTAAGCCATGTGCAGATCTTACTTAGTTCAGAGTTAAGTGTCTTCTCAACCTGCAAGTGGTCCTTGCCCGAGACTAGGAGAGCCGAGTCATCCGCGAACAGGAACAGGTTGCAGTCACAAGCAGATGCCATGTCGTTCACGTATATTAGGAACAACAGAGGTCCCAGTATGCTACCTTGAGGAACACCACAGTTTACCGGGAGGGGGGGGGACAGGGTACCGTTAATCTCCACCACCTGTTCCCTCCCCACCAGGTAAGACTGCATCCACCTCACTGCTGCGCTGTCAAGACCGATGGCTTTTAGTTTCTCAATCAGAATAGAATGATTTACGGTGTCAAATGCCTTCTGGAGGTCCATCATGACCATGCCGCTATATTTGCCGTCATCCGCTTCGCGTTTGATTTGGTCAGTCAAATAGAGAAGGCATGTGTCAGTGGAATGAGATTTTCTGAATCCAGATTGGAACTCGTAAATCAGATTATTCTCATCGAGATATCTTGCTATCTGTTCGTAGACTATTTTCTCCATGACTTTGGATATGGAGCTAAGAATGGAAACGGGACGGTAGTTTCCAGGGTCTAGTTTGCTACCTTTTTTATGCAGGGGGGTTACTTTTGCTAGTTTGAAGTCCTGTGGGACATGACCCTGTTCGATGGAAAGGTTAATTATGTGGGTAATTATTGGAGCAATGGTGGCGGCTGAATCTCTGAGAAATCTAGCTGGAATTTTATCAAGGCCAGTGGCCTTGTGTTGAGGTAGGGCACTCAGTTTTTTAAACACTTCATCAGTTGTCACTGTGGCAAGTTTAAAACTGTCTTTTCTGACGCCCAGTTTATTGTAGAATTTCTTAACAAATTTTACACCATACCGCCCAGATGGGGCGACCAGTTTTTCAACCAGCGAACGGGCCACGGTGGTAAAGGTTTCGTTAAGATGGGTAGCCACTTCACATTTGTCAGAAATGAGAGCGGTGTCCGTTTTGATGTTTATGCTGTGGCCTATGGTTTTAGGTTTTAAGCCTAATGTGTTGTTAAGCAACTTCCATAGGTCTCGTGGTTTGTTTTTGAATTCGTCGATTTTTTCATCAATGTAGTTTTTTTGGGCGGCTCTAATATAGGCAGTTGTCTGGTTTCTAAGCTTCTTGCACTGAGCAGTAAGATGCTTGATTTGGATATTGAGGTCAGGGTTGAATTTTTTTTTAAGTTTTTTGCAGCACTTACGTTTTTCATCGTACTTTTTGTCTCTGAGTTTAGCTGATTCAGCAATATCTGAGTTATACCATGGCTCTTGGCGGGCTTTAACCCTGGTGGTATTCAAGGGGGCCACGATGTCTAGAGCATCGGTCAATTTGGTTTTAAAACCACACCATGCTCCTTCGACATTTGTACACTGCAGTTCAGAGGAAAAGTCTGTATTCGCTAGAGTGTTATTTAAAGCCTCACTGGAGTAGTTTTTGAGGCTTCTAGCTACAACTGTTTTGTGGCCACTAGCCTTGGGTTTGTGTATTTTACGCGTACAGTAGATCATGTAATGATCACTAAGACCGCATACAATAGCCCCGCTAGCGGTGACTTTTGATTTGTCTGTGGTTACGATGAGATCTATGAGGGTTTGGGAGTGCTCCGTCACCCTAGTGGGCACAGTAACAAGCTGAGTGAGGCCATATTGATCACATAACCCATTAAAGGACTTGAACAGGGGTGCTTCTTTACGTAAAGCATCACAATTAAAGTCGCCCAGAGCGTAGTACTCAATACCGTCCACCTTAGCTAAGCTCTCATCAAACAGCTCAAAGAAATCATTCTGGTCAGGGGGTCTATAGACAGCACATATTAGTATATTTTTAGCATGTTCAAAAATTATCTCGACCCATACAGTTTCAAGAGAGCTGTGGTGTAGGTCTGGGCGAATGATAAAATTTAAATCATTGTGAATATACATGCAAACACCACCTCCTTTCCTGTTCCTATCATTCCTAATGACAGTGTAATTGGCTATTTCAATTCTAGCATCTGAGAATGAGTCATCGAGTTTAGTTTCTGAGAAGGTTAAAATTTGGACCTTACCATCAAAAAACATAGCTTTGATTTGTTCCAGTTTGGGTTCCAAACTGTTGACGTTGAGATGGATCATTTTCAGTCCTCTTTTTACAAATGTTTCTTTCATATTTGAGGTGATCAAATAGCCATTATCAGGGCTGGGGGTTTCTGCTGTGTGTGAGTCCACATCCGTCTGTAGTGGTAGTGGGGGTGGGGGTAGGGGGGGGAGGTCATGTCCCTTTGTTGTCTGTGAACCTAGACACCAGGATATCCAGCTTCTCTCCACGGCACGAGGGGGGGAGGTGTCGGCGCAGATTGTATCAAAGCCGAGACGTGTCAACAGCCACGACTGGTTATGATCCCTGGGGGGTGACGGGGCCAGCGGGGGGGCATCCTGCTCGATGGTAATCTCCGCGAACTGGGCACCAGCAGCCTCGATGTCTGGTGGTGCGGGGTTGGACATGCCGTCGTCCGAGTCGCTCCGTGGGTCGGGTGGTCCCTGGGTGTTTAGTGGGGAAGTCGGCGGGGGGTCGTCTGTGACTTGGACACCGTCGGGAACCGGGGGTTTGCCGCCAGGCGCCTCGGCGCTGCTGTTGTCAGGCGGCTCAACGACCGAAACCTCGCCGATGCGTGCAGGGTTCATGCAGGGATCCTCTCTCGCGTCGTCGTATGTAGCCACGGCAACCGCTGGGCGATCGTATTGCAGAGAGCCGGCTGGAGAGCCATTGTTTTTAGCATAGGACTCACCAGCTGACCTCGTAGCGGCCGGGAGGTCTTCTGTCTCAGCTACGGATTCACTCTTGGTCAGGGAAAACATCTGTTCTCTCGCCAGACGAGCGGTTGTTTGTCGAGTGATCGCTGGGCCTGGGTGAACGTGAATATCACCCGAGAGTAGTAGAAAAAAGTAAATAAAGGACCGTCTGTCCATTCTACCAACCGGGGGTCTGTTTTTTGGTGTTATCAGCGAGCCTAGGATAGCCAGTTTGTAGAGGTGTTTCAGTTCCGATCCATCGTGGAGGTAAAAATCACAGTGAGATTCCTCTCTGTTCTGCACATAATCCACTGTATCCATTTTCTCTGCATGCCATGGTGAGCTGAGGCACGAGTCGGTGTAATACACGAGAAATATCACAAAAGTGAAAAATATCCTTCCCTTTGTTCCTGGAGTGTAGTCGGAACAATGGGTCGCGGAGCGGAAAAAAATGCGGCCGTCCTTCATGACTGCTGACTGTCAACATGAGCGGGTGGCTGCACTGGAAAGCCATCAACATGAGCGGGTGGCTGCACTGGAAAGCCATCAAATTTTTATTTTACACCTCTCCCGCTTAGCGGAGAGTGTGGTGTGGTAGAGGAGGTCTTCCCGAACGCGTGCGTGTCTTCAAAGTGCCGACGCAGCGAGCCGTCTGCTCTCCAGCGCCAACTAGAGTTTGAAAATGTCACTCTTTTGAGCGGGTGGCTGCACTGAAAAGCCATCAAATTTTTATTTTACACCTCTCCCGCTTAGCGGAGAGTGTGGTGTGGTAGAGGAGGTCTCCCCGAACGCGTGCGTGTCTTCAAAGTGCTGACGCAGCGAGCCGTCTGCTCTCCAGCGCCAACTAGAGTTTGAAAATGTCTGAAAATGTCACTCTTTTGAGCAGGTGGCTGCACTGGAAAGCCATCAAATTTTTATTTTACACCTCTCCCGCTTAGCGGAGAGTGTGGTGTGGTAGAGGAGGTCTCCCCGAACGCGTGTGTGTCTTCAAAGTGCCGACGCAGCGAGCCGTCTGCTCTCCAGCGCCAACTAGAGTTTGAAAATGTCTGAAAATGTCACTCTTTTGAGCGGGTGGCTGCACTGGAAAGCCATCAAATTTTTATTTTACACCTCTCCCGCTTAGCGGAGAGTGTGGTGTGGTAGAGGAGGTCTCCCCGAACGCGTGCGTGTCTTCAAAGTGCCGACGCAAAGAGCTGTCTACTGTCCAGTGTCCAATTTGTAAAGGCTATGCACTCCAGTGAACAGCATTTATCTATTTAGATATATTGTTTGTTATTAAAACTTTTTTTTTTTACACATGAACATATTTTTTGTTATATGGCTTTGTTCAAATGCCTAATTTATATTTTTAATGAGCATATAATTTGCAAATTCAACGTTTTTCAATGGAATTAATTACGAGCATTTTATTTTGAAGGCGATTGCTTCAAACCGGAAGTCTTATATTTGCTTGCTCTGACACCGGAAGTTCTATATTTGCTCAGTTCACGGACCTGACCAAACTCACCCTGTGCAGTAAAACTGGATTATTTGTTGTTCCCGCGATGAAAGCTTCCGTTTCCTTGCTGCGCATGCGCGTTTCTCTGATTCCTGATGACAACTTCCTTCCTTCTTCTTCTTTGGTATATGGTTATTACCACCACTAGGGTGTAGTCCGCCACCTACTGGATGAAGTTCACAGCTCTTCCTCCAAGAGGCGTTGGGACAGGAACAAGCGCGCGCGCGCGCGCGCACACACACACACACACACACACACACACACACACACACACACACACACACACACACACACACACACAGCACACAGTATTTTCCAGAAATATTGGACAAAAAGAAAATTGATATTTTGTTAAAACATTTTAACAACATACATAATTATTGTATGAGGGGTCCCTGACAAAATGTATTCAGATGGGGGTCCGTGGATCTGGGGGTTTGAGACCCTCTGGTTTAAACTACATTCATGAAGCAATGTCCAAATAAACAACAAATTATAACAAATAAATAATAAGGTTTATTATTGGTCTTGGCTCAAAACACATCCATATCTGTGTTGTGACCTGAATAGCTATATAGGCTATAAAAGTATGCTTGTTACAGACTGACAGACAGACAGACAGACAGACAGACAGACAGACAGACAGACAGACAGACAGACAGACAGACACAGACTGAATAGCTATAGGCTATAGAAGTATGGTTGTTACAGACAGACAGAAAAGACAATTTCTGCATAATTTCATGTACAGTATATTGTTTATTTCAGGAGAGGTTTTGTGGTCTTGATCCTTTTAGTTGACCTTGTACCAGTGAACTGTACTGTTCTCTACCTTTTCCTATGCAACCTTCTAATGAAGTAATCAATCAATCAATTACTCGATTAATCAATCAATAGCACATCTGAGAGCAGGTTTTGACCCTAAAAGAAGAATCCAAACTATCTCTAACTATGACCAGTTAGTGCTGAGATGATTGGAGGTCATTCTTAAATCTCCTACGAAGATAATTTAGGGATTTCGTGTTTTCTCATTTGTATTGTGTGTCATTAGGCCTACATGTTTAAATGAATTGAGTACAAGGACCTCAATGGAAACAAGACATAGGCTTTCTTGGGTGTAAATCCTGTCTACTAATAAAGTATTCAATCAATCAATCAATCAATCAATCAATCGGTTTCAGGGCTGTGTTTCCAGCAGAACTGTTTTGAAGTTTTGCAAAAAAATACTTAATCTAAATTAAATGTTTATTTGAAATGATGTCTGATCAGTACAACTTGTGGCCGGTGTGGACGAGTCATTTGTAGTATTTGTTATTTAAAATTAAAATAATAGGCCTATGTCGAAAAGATCTTGACGTTTGTAAAGCACTTACCTACTTTGGCCACTTGGTGTCACTTAGGGTGAACCATCAAATAGAGGACAATGTTAGACAGTGATCACTGATCACAGTATATCACCAGATATACTTTTATGATGAAGTAAAGATGAATTTTCTTCCTATCGACAAAATAAAAGTCTGGGTTTCCGAGGCTAAAGATAAATTAATGCACTGCTCATCAACATGCATCGTATTTATAATGAAACAAATATTAATGAATCCACTACTCATCAACGTGTATCGTATACAGTTATAATGAAGCAAATATAAATGAATCCACTACTCATCAACAATTATTATATTTTGCTGAAGGTGCTTAGAGATAAACATGGAAATAAAGCAGTCCTGCACATTGTTCACTTACAAAATGTTTTATTATGTATTTATAAAAATCATGCCCCTTTAGGCTAGTGGTTAAGGCTCGATTTACAAAACTATTTATTACTGTACAATGTTTTGATTCAAGTATTTATAACAGTACAATGTTTTGATTCAATTACCCGTATAGCAAAATAAATATGATACAAAATGTATTCCCAGTTTGTCACACAACAGAGTAATGTGCTATTAACCAACAGTTAGAATTTTAACGATGAGAAGAAACAGTTAGACTAGGGAATGTTGTCGCTTTTAAAACATTTCTCTTTGGAGTAGCAGTTTGAGCCTATCACCTCCTCTTACAGATCTGGGAATTACTTTGATAAACATGATGTTTAAATTATTTGGATTTGTGTGTCCAGCTGTTTTCTAATATGTTCTCCTCATATCAGTTACAGTTTTGATGATCATCCTGTCCTTGATCTGCAGGTCTAGGAAATAGCAGAGCTTTTCTCAGCTGTTCTCTGTCTCTGCTATGTTGAGTAACATCAATGAAGCTACAGTAATAGTAGTGAGTAACATCAATGAAGCTACAGTAATATGTTCTCTGTCTCTGCTATGTTGAGTAACATCAATAAAGCTACAGTAATAGTAGTCTATAAGGTCTGTTCTCTGTCTCTGCTATGTTGAGTAACACCAATGAAGCTACAGTAATAGTAGTCTATAAGGTCTGTTCTCTGTCTCTGCTATGTAGAGTAACACCAATGAAGCTACAGTAATAGTAGTCTATAAGGTCTGTTCTCTGTCTCTGCTATGTTGAGTAACATCAATGAAGCTACAGTAATAGTAGTCTATAAGGTCTGTTCTCTGTCTCTGCTATGTTGAGTAACATCAATGAAGCTACAGTAATATGTTCTCTGTCTCTGCTATGTTGAGTAACATCAATGAAGCTACAGTAATAGTAGTCTATAAGGTCTGTTCTCTGTCTCTGCTATGTTGAGTAACATCAATGAAGCTACAGTAATAGTAGTCTATAAGGTCTGTTCTCTGTCTCTGCTATGTTGAGTAACATCAATGAAGCTACAGTAATAGTAGTCTATAAGGTCTGTTCTCTGTCTCTGCTATGTAGAGTAACATCAATGAAGCTACAGTAATATGTTCTCTGTCTCTGCTATGTAGAGTAACATCAATGAAGTTACAGTAATAGTAGTCTATAAGGTTTTCAGCTCCAGACCATAAAGATACATTTTATGTCTCCCCAGGAGACAAAAACAAAAATACATTATTTTTGGGACGTTTAAAAAAACAAATACAAAGTACTGGTATCTATCATCATAGCTACAAAATGATATATTGGTTGTGGAGATTGACCCAACAGTTTTGAAGATATGGCTTATAGAAGGATGCCATGCTGAAATACCACTTTTGAGATATTCAAGTTCTAAATTTGGGAGGACCAACAGAATTATGTCCCGATCTCTCACATTAATTAAAAAAAGTCTTATTTACATGCAGAGTTAAGCTCTGGCGTTTAAGTGAAATGTAGCCTGATATTTATGACATGCTTAAGTAATTTCAGCTGTGGTCTAAAGTAGTTCCGAAATGACTGCCCCAGTGTCATGCTCAGTCACATGTTTTCACCCTAAATGAGGAATGAGGTGTCTCTGGAATGCATGTTTTTGTGCTTATATCTAGAACTTCTAAAAGCCATGGTTTAAATCCATGATGAGCAGTGATGACTTCAGTCCTCCAATAGGAAGTCTATGTCATCAGGTACCATCTCTGCATCTAACTCTGTAAGCTTGAAGTGCAAGCAGGCAGCAGTGACATTGTTCCCTTCTTTCCCCTGGCATTTTCTCCAGTAGAGCAGCATTTGATAAACTCTGTCCACAAGGCTCTGTGGATGGTCCATCTCAATCTGCTGCATCTTCACCTCAGAGACTCCCAGCATGGTGCCGATCTTCTTCCATGCTTTTCCAATTCTATGAGCGACCTGCAGCAGCTGCTTCTCTGTGACCGTACTAGAGCCTGTGAAAAGTAGGGAGAGTTTCAACTTGGGACCTTGCAGAGTTCCATTAACACTGAGGATTTAGCCTCGTTAACCTAGGATTTTATTTTGGCGGTCTACTGTGGATTTGACTATGATAGCCTAGAGTATAAGAACCCACCATCGCCACACAGGACGGTCTCTTTTTTCACAAGTAATATGGTATATAATATAGAATATACACAGGAAATAATACCATGAAATAGAGTTTATACACAGTATGGACAGGTTTATACAATTATGGTGATTAAATGGGAAAATTATCTATGCAGAACCTTCTACCTTAAGACCAATGATCCTAACATGGCATAAGGAGGACATGGTGATATAGACCAATGATCCTAACATGGTATATGTAGGACATGGTGATATAGACCATTGATCCTAACATGGTATATGTAGGACATGGTGATATAGACCATTGATCCTAACATGGTATATGTAGGACATGGTGATATAGACCATTGATCCTAACATGGTATATGTAGGACATGGTGATATAGACCATTGATCCTAACATGGTATATAGAGGACATGGTGATATAGACCATTGATCCTAACATGGTATATAGAGGACATGGTGATATAGACCATTGATCCTAACATGGTATATGTAGGACATGGTGATATAGACCAATGATCCTAACATGGTATATAGAGGACATGGTGATATAGACCAATGATCCTAACATGGTATATGTAGGACATGGTGATATAGACCAATGATCCTAACATGGTATATAGAGGACATGGTGATATAGACCAATGATCCTAACATGGTATATAGAGGACATGGTGATATAGACCAATGATCCTAACATGGTATATAGAGGACATGGCGATATAGACCAATGATCCTAACATGGTATATAGAGGACATGGTGATATAGACCAATGATCCTAACATGGTATATAGAGGACATGGCGATATAGACCATTGATCCTAACATGGTATATGTAGGACATGGTGATATAGACCAATGATCCTAACATGGTATATGTAGGACATGGTGATATAGACCATTGATCCTAACATGGTATATAGAGGACATGGTGATATAGACGAATGATCCTAACATGGTATATGTAGGACATGGTGATATAGACCAATGATCCTAACATGGTATATGTAGGACATGGTGATATAGACCATTGATCCTAACATGGTATATGTAGGACATGGTGATATAGACCAATGATCCTAACATGGTATATGTAGGACATGGTGATATAGACCAATGATCCTAACATGGTATATGTAGGACATGGTGATATAGACCAATGATCCTAACATGGTATATGTAGGACATGGTGATATAGACGAATGATCCTAACATGGTATATGTAGGACATGGTGATATAGACCAATGATCCTAACATGGTATATGTAGGACATGGTGATATAGACCAATGATCCTAACATGGTATATGTAGGACATGGTGATATAGACCAATGATCCTAACATGGTATATGTAGGACATGGTGATATAGACCAATGATCCTAACATGGTATATGTAGGACATGGTGATATAGACCATTGATCCTAACATGGTATATAGAGGACATGGTGATATAGACGAATGATCCTAACATGGTATATAGAGGGCAGGTGATATAGACCATTGATCCTAACATGGTATATAGAGGACATGGTGATATAGACCAATGATCCTAACATGGTATATAGAGGACATGGCGATATAGACCAATGATCCTAACATGGTATATAGAGGACATGGTGATATAGACCAATGATCCTAACATGGTATATAGAGGACATGGCGATATAGACCATTGATCCTAACATGGTATATGTAGGACATGGTGATATAGACCAATGATCCTAACATGGTATATGTAGGACATGGTGATATAGACCATTGATCCTAACATGGTATATAGAGGACATGGTGATATAGACGAATGATCCTAACATGGTATATGTAGGACATGGTGATATAGACCAATGATCCTAACATGGTATATGTAGGACATGGTGATATAGACCATTGATCCTAACATGGTATATGTAGGACATGTTGATATAGACCAATGATCCTAACATGGTATATGTAGGACATGGTGATATAGACCAATGATCCTAACATGGTATATGTAGGACATGGTGATATAGACCAATGATCCTAACATGGTATATGTAGGACATGGTGATATAGACCAATGATCCTAACATGGTATATGTAGGACATGGTGATATAGACCAATGATCCTAACATGGTATATGTAGGACATGGTGATATAGACCAATGATCCTAACATGGTATATGTAGGACATGGTGATATAGACCAATGATCCTAACATGGTATATGTAGGACATGGTGATATAGACCATTGATCCTAACATGGTATATAGAGTACATGGTGATATAGACGAATGATCCTAACATGGTATATGTAGGACATGGTGATATAGACCAATGATCCTAACATGGTATATGTAGGACATGGTGATATAGACCAATGATCCTAACATGGTATATAGAGGACATGGTGATATAGACCATTGATCCTAACATGGTATATAGAGGACATGGTGATATAGACCAATGATCCTAACATGGTATATGTAGGACATGGTGATATAGACCAATGATCCTAACATGGTATATAGAGGACATGGTGATATAGACCATTGATCCTAACATGGTATATAGAGGACATGGTGATATAGACCAATGATCCTAACATGGTATATAGAGGACATGGTGATATAGACCAATGATCCTAACATGGTATATGTAGGACATGGTGATATAGACCATTGATCCTAACATGGTATATGTAGGACATGGTGATATAGACCATTGATCCTAACATGGTATATAGAGGACATGGTGATATAGACCATTGATCCTAACATGGTATATAGAGGACATGGTGATATAGACCAATGATCCTAACATGGTATATAGAGGACATGGTGATATAGACCAATGATCCTAACATGGTATATGTAGGACATGGTGATATACATTAGCCTACATTCCCAGGCCTTTGTCTTGAAATACAGTGTGACGATGGATTTCAATACATGCTAGGTGTCGATGGATGGGCCATTTGTGATCAAAAGTACAATAAAATGTATGCTTATAATGTAGTCAATTAAATTAAAGGAAACATTTAATGAATTGCATTTTTATAGCGCTTTTCCAAGTGCTCAAAGCGCTTTACAATGGTTCATTCATTCATACATTGGGAAGTGAAGCGGCGAACATTCGACGCCAGCGTCCTCACTTCCCACATTCACACACCAATGGTGGCAAGCTTTCACCAACCAACTCATTGGAGGCAATGTGGGGTTCAGTGTCTTGCCCAAGGACACTTCGACATGTTGACAGGAGTAGCCAGGATTCGAACCTCCGACCCAGGGATCATTGGCCAACCCGCTCTACTTCCTGAGCTACAGCCGCCCCAACCATTTGTGATCAAAAGTACAATAAAATGTATGCTTATAATGTAGTCAATTAAATTAAAGGAAACATTTGAGATTGTCTTGTGAAATACCTTTGATGTTCTGCACAGAAACCGGTCTCTCTTCTGGACGAATCTGTAAAGCGTATGATATGATCCTTTCAGTGTGTCAGGGTCTTTATGAATTAAGCAACATTACAGGGGTGTGCCATGCATTATCTGGATTATTGGCATGCCAGTGATGCAGTCAGCAAGCAAGCATCACTGAAGTGCCAATAATCACCGTAAAGCACACCCTCTCCTGTTCTTATACAACACATCCTTTACAATGTTATGGACGGAGACACTTTAGGAGGACTAAATGAATTCATTCATTCATTTTCAACTAATTGAATAAACAGTTTAAAACATGTTGTGTACACGTCAGTGAAATGAACAGCTGGGAACATCCCTACTTAAAGGAGTAGTTCAACACAAAATTGATTACTCACGGTATGAGACTTGATCTTGACTTGCTCAATAAGATTGTTTTGTTTTTTGTCGCATTCCTGCAATTTGATTACAATAAATTGACCCTCCTTGATTCTGGATGGGGACCCAAATGCATTCGGGTCCCCATCCGGAATCAATGGGGGTACATTTACAATAATCAAACTTTTGTCTTGGGAATGCGACAAAAAACTAAATATATTATTGAACTCAAGTCTCCATGGTGTGAGTAATCAATAGAAAAAAAATCACACCCAATGTGAAGTGAGCGGTGGTCGTGCTTGCATAACATCTTCATACTAGGATTTAAGTCTAGGATGTACAGGCTATGCTACACACACACATTTTACTATGGCAAAACGCTGAGGAAAAAGGCTACGGACACACGCACAGCCACTTTAGGAGCGGTTTGCACCGCTCAAAAAGTTATTTGGGGGGTGAACTACCCCTTTAAACCCTCTATAATTGATACAATGGACCTGTAAAGCGAGCATTTGCACTTATTTCACCCTACACACAAATCGATTTGCCAAAAATAGCAGATTTACAAGCTCAGAACGCATTGCACCGCTTGCAGATCTGCCAGAATAGGCGATGCTGGGGTTCAATGGTAAACAAAAAGGGTAATTTTAGTTTTTCAGCAGTTCCCACGGTCCAGGAATTTCAATTAATGGAACACCTGTCTTAATTTATTGAAAATAACACCCAGAAAATAGCCAAAACTGAGCACATTTGATCAATAAGGCCAAACCTCATTTGAAAAGGAGTATGGTAATACTTAATTAGCTTTAAAAGCAACATTCTATTAAGACATGGCAGTAATATGACTGCAAAATGGAATGTGTAATATAAAAGGTTCATATCTCAATTATAAATATATTTAATAGAAAAACCAAAGGTTATTTACAAAGGAATAGTGGGGGCAGCCCCCTTTAAACAAATATCCGTGCACACCCCTAGTTTTGATTGGTGCTTAATTTCCAGCTCAAAAGCCAATTCATCCTAGTGTATGAGGGAGGATAAAAATTATTAAAAAAATAAAATGATATGATTATTGTGAGTGTTTTTTTTATTACGATAAATGATGATAAAGATTATGGTCCCATCCCTCACCTGCGGCAGGTTGGACCTGCAGATGGTGGTGATGGTGTTCTTCTGGGTGGAGGAGGAGGAGGTGGTGATAGGGGTGGGGGTGGGGTCCAGAGGTGGTGGAGGTGATGGGAGGGTGGTGATGGAGGTGGTGGTGATAGGGGTGGGGGTGGGGTCCAGAGGTGGTGGAGGTGATGGGAGGGTGGTGATGGAGGTGGTGGTGATAGGGGTGGGGGTGGGGTCCAGAGGTGGTGGAGGTGATGGGAGGGTGAGGTCTATGACCTTAATGGGTGTTGATAGAAGAGAAGAGGAGAGAGAGTTGATGGAGGAGATTGTATTGGACAAGAGAGACAAGAGAGAGAATGCTCAGAGTGTGGTTTTAACGAACAACACAGATAAATGTGTAATGCCCGCAAACAAGGTGCCAAAATACCCTGCAATATTCCTCTGTTGGTAGTTACTCTCGTTTGCCCGGGTAGCTCAGTCGGTAGAGCTCTCGCCTTTGAACCGCAAGGTCATGGGTTCGATTCCGGGCACCGCCAACTCAGCGTATGAGTAGCACGGCTTGGCAAGTCGTGCGGCAAGTACTGGGAGCTGATGGTAGGTGTGGCGCTCCACCTCAGCAGTCCATCTCCCAGGGGAGCGCAGCATTGTAACGGGGACAGACTCCCGCGTGTTACCGGTTGATACCGACAATAAGCCACTCCCGACCTACTTGCTTAGGTGCGTGGCAGTCATCTGAGCGTGGGTCCTGCAAAGCTTTTTGAGTCTGTGTGCTTCAAGCATCAACACGTTTGAGAAGTGAGGAATAGGATGCCATCCCACAGCAGAGTGTGGCTACTGTAGGTTGGTGACCAGCATGAGGAGGAGGAGGGCTGTATTAACCATTGGGCCGGTGGGGCCAATGCCAGGGGCCCTTGGGGGAACTGGGACGCATGGTCATTGACAATTTACTAAAGGTATAAGTTAATTAAATATCAAATGTGTGGGTCCCTTCTCTGTTGTCTACAGGTGCTTTCTTGGCCCACATATGATCATCATGGCTTAAAATCCGAGCTGGGTAGTGCATGTCGGGAGGGAGGGGTGTTATGGTGGAGGGTGGGGGGGCCCTAAAAAATGATTAGCCAGGGGCCCTTGTCCCTGAGGAGGAGGAGCCAGGCTGGTGTGGCTGCGTATGGATCTTCCACCCACTGCTGACAACCCTGACGCTGTGAAACTAATAAAGTGTAAACATGGCCAATGTGTGTTGTTTTATCCTTCTAACTGTGGCAGAGTGCAATCATCCACCAAGCAACTCAAAACAACAGTGAACACCAACAGAAGAATATTACAGGGGATTTTGGTAAATACCACTGCTCAAAGAAATGGCTTTCTTTGAACAGTGCTATACTATAATCAAATAAATTCAAATAAATGAAAGGGAAGTTCCCTTCATTTCTTTGAGCAGTATATGTTGGGGGTGTTGTTCATTCCACAAACACACCATCCTTACAAAGTTGTACCTTGTTGTAAAGGTGAGTGATCATGATTTACAACCATATAAAGTACGGAGAGAGAGAAATAATCAACCAAAATGATCTTGTTATATCTAATGTCTGCAGAATCTCTTTATTTTAATGGAAGGGGGCAATTAGAATGCTCAGCCAATCTTAGTCAATCAGGATGGAATATGAGGGGGGGAGAAGGGGGCATAGAGAGTTGTGTCACTTCAATAATAGCACAATAATAATGATTCAATAAAAGGAACAAAAGAATAATAGGACCACAAAAGAAGGAAAAAAAATTGCAGATCTCACAAGCTCTTGAGTAGAGCTCCTTACGTATATCGGCCATAATAATTTGAACTTTTATTTATACATTGCGGCTACTCTAGTAAACAACGAGACAGAAAAAGCGGTGGAGGTTTTAGGGCACAGGGGCAGATAGACAACCAGAGTTGCACTCACTGGAGACTAGATTGGACACTCAGTAATCACAGTTACCTCGGGGACAGTTACCGTACCTTCAGTTGCATGCGCTGACTGTTATGAAGACGTTACGATGCCCTGAAACATTTCTGTGCTTGTCTACCCAAAAAGCCTCCTCCAGAGAGTAGCTGGAGAGTGTATCATTGAAAATAAAGTCAGCAGTCAGTCAGCATGCTGACCACTGACATGATACAAACCAGCACATTTATAAACTCTTCCAATGTATTTCACATCTGTTCCAGGAAATCATATGATGCAATAATGAGGCTCTTACAATCCAAACCTTTTCCAAGCCTGGAAAAGATATTTTTCTCATTTCAAAATATTTCCATGAATTTCATGACCGTGTGAGACCTGCATTTATGGAAAAAGTAATTGATGGAATATAATCACTGAGAACATCATGGATATTACAGCCCTAGTTTCTATAAGACCATCCAGGTACACATACCTCTTCCTGACCCATGGAGGACCTGTTGGATGAGTACCCTGAAGACAAGGAGGTCTGACTGCTGCTGGTGAGGTCAGAGAGAGAGAGAGAGAGAGAGAGAGAGAGAGAGAGAGAGAGAGAGAGAGAGAGAGAGAGAGAGAGAGAGAATAGAAGAGGAGATTAGAACAGTTCAGAACTTCTGATGAAAACACAAACGTGAAGCAACAGCAGATGTTCTTTCTGTACTTTGTTTAGATTCTACTTTTTTTGGTCCCATTCCTGAGACAATCATTAATGACTGGCAGAGTTTATCCTGTCAAAGAGTCTCCTACTGAGCAGCCACCAGTCATCGAATTATTGTCTTAGGAATGTGACAAAAACAGGAATAGGTCAACATTCTCACTGTGATGTCCATGGTTGGTTGATCTGGTGGTGGATGTTGGGGCTGTTCCTTCCTCCTGCTGCAGCGTCCATGTTGGGCTGCGGGTTGAGACCAGGAGCCTTGAAGAGCTTGATCCTCTGCTCCAGCAGCTTCTGCTGCTGCTGCTGCTGAATCATCCACTGAGGAAGTATCTGTGTACAGCAAAACATCATGTGAGCAGAGTAATGAAACAATACTTTTATTTAACCTCTTCAACCCTATACATTGGGCTCTACACTAGGGGGCAGTATTACCTATATTACTACCCGGCTTGTTTGGACGCTTGATTCTGATTGGTCGAGCGCTGAAATCAGCTGTGAATTATAGGAGAATAATGACCGCTCCGCTCTATAATTCACCGCTGCCTATTCAAAGGCTCAGAGCAGCTGCAGCATTCAGGCTGCACTGCCTGGATATAGTGCCGTATCCAACATGTCAGCCATGTAAACAAACACACAGCGTCATTTACAACCAAACGTTGCTCTGAAGAATGTTTTAAAAAACATTTGAGGCGAGAAATAGACGACGCAGTAACAGAAAATGGATTCTATTTGATCAGCACTTCCTTGTTTTCCAGGTTTTTAGGTTTGAGTCAAATTATTAATTTTATTTACCCTAACCCTAACCCTGATGGTGATCTGGTGGTGGATGCCGGGGCTGTTCATTCCTCCTGCTGCGGCGGCCATGTTGGGCAGCAGGCTGAGACCAATAGACATCAAGGGGTCAGAGATCTCCTGCTCCATCACCTGCAGCCGCTGATCCAAGCTTAGTGAGAGAAGTGTCTGTGTACAGCAAAACATCATGTGAGCAGAGTAATGAAACAATACTTTTATTTAACCTCTTCAACCCTATACCCTGGGCTCTACACTAGGGGGCAGTATTACCTCATGTTGTAGTGGCCATGTGGCGGGGTAGTGGATGGAACATACTTTCTTTAGCTTTTAATGATTATAAATATATTTATCAATACATTAAATTATTATCACTCTGTTAATCGTGACAGTTCAAACTTGTCTGTCAACAAGTGTGTCTTGTTTGGCTTATTAATTATTCACAGGTCTGTTCCTGACAGGAATATGTTTTCGCTACGATGTCAGAATTGTAATGAAATGTAGTTTTATTACGTACCGTTCCAGGGATGTCTGGAGACACTGTGCTACACGATGCAACACCGACAGCCTCTGTTGGGGACACCGTGGTGACAGCCTCTGTTGGGGACACCGTGGTGACAGCCTCTGTTGGGGACACGGTGGTGACAGCCTCTGTTGGGGACACCGTGGTGGGGGGGTAGGTGTCACCGTCTGTCTGTTTCTTCCTCTGTGGGCTGGTTCTGTCTCTCTGGTCTCTTTCTTCTTCTCTGAGGCGTTTCCTGCCCTCTCTTGATGGCACAGAGGAAGACAACGATGAAGATGAGTTAGGATAGGATAGGTTTCCTACCCAGCAGAGGATAGGTTTCCTACCCAGCAGAGCAACTTTACTCCACCATCTTGGTGTCGCTCTCAGGGAGCCAGCCTAAGACGGTGCCTGGACTGATGACATGTTAAACTCTAACACATACAATTTACAGTTTAGGCATTTAGCAGACGCTTTTAATCCAGAGCGACTTACAATAAGCAGGTGATACATCAATATAATAAGCAAGATAATATGTCAGTACATCAACAACAATATAACAAATGCATAGGAATATCAATCTTACAATGATATGTGAGTTTGTATTTGAAAGATAACAACACTGTATGGCAACACATTTTGTTTTGCCTATTCCTTACCTTTTGTCTGACCAGAAGAAATCATGATCCAAACATTCCTCCACTGTAGGTCTTTTTGTTGGGTCTTCATCGATCATCCTCTCGATGAGATCCTTGGCAACCACATCCTGAACATCTTTTAAATCATACTTACCATCGTAAATGTTATATTCACATTTAAATCCTTTGCCAAAGGGATGTTCTCCTCCAGACAGGATGCAATAGATCAACATCCCAGCCACCTTTAGAATGAATGGAAACATTTAGTGATAGTACAGTAGGCCTGTGTGTTGTACTCATTGCTGCAGAATAGCCTAAACACAAACCTGGATGTCAGTGCTGCGTTTATACCGTACACCATTCTCATCATCCAAGGCCTCCTTTGCCTTCCAGCATTTTGTTCCTGCACCGCTTGTGAAATGTGTTGTCCCTTTGGTCAACCGTCTGCTAATTCCAAAATCAGCCAGTCTTGCCCTCCCTTTAATATCTGCAGGGCAAACAGGTTAGGTATATATAATACAATGAATCCAATAAAAGGGGTTTAGATTAATACAAATACATTCAGTGAATGGTACTGAAATTATCTTCTTATTTGGCTTCTGCAGCTTACCAATCAAGACATTCTGGGGCTTGATGTCCCGGTGGAGAATTGGAGGATTCTGAGAATGAAGAATCTTTAAACTTTTAAGAACCTCCTTTGCAAGCTGCTTCTTCTGTTCAGAGTCTGTATTCTTGATGTGTTCTTCCAGTGTGTTTTCACATAACTGAAGAACAAGGTATCCAAAGGTCTCATCCTCTGCAAAGTCCACATATCTAACAATCAAAGGATGATCAAGCTCTGGAAGACGTAAAAAGCCTTCCTCGTTCTTAAGCACATGATAGTTGGATTTTAACATTCTCTTCACTGCCACTTCAGTGCCGTCATCTCTTAACCCCAAGAACACCTCAGTTCCATCACTTCCCTTTGCTATGCGGAATCGTTCATCGTTCACAAACACAAAACTTCCAACTTTGACAACTTTCTCAGCGTGTGCAAGCTTCTCTAACTGTGGTTTCCACCTTTTACTGATTGAACGCCATCTCCGTGGTGGTGGTGGTGATGATGGATCCATTTCTTTGCATCAGAACAGCTATGGAGAGACAAAACATGTGAACTCAATAGATATAAATATTTATATATATTAGATATAATTCTTTGTCTCTTACATAATCACATGTCGTCGCTTTTGGGCAGAAACCAGCTCCAATCTAAATGTTTTTACGTTTTATTTTTTATTTTTTTATAGATCTTATTGAACACTCTTAAAGGGGTAGTTCACCCCCAAAATGACTTTTCTTCCCGTGCCATAGAGACTTGAGTTCAATAATATTTTGTTGTATTTGCTTCATTCCTAAGACAGAAAATGTGATTCTAGTAAATGTACCCCCATTGATTCCGGATGGGGACCCAAATGCATGGCCCTGGATGGAGAAATCATCAGGGTAAGTTTACTATAATTAACTTTTTGAGTGAGTGAGTAATCAATCGAAAAAAATGTCATTTTGGGGGTGAACTACTCCTTTAAGTCTGTGTGTGTATTCAAATATTGAACCAATGTAAATTATTTCTGACTAAACCGACAGTTTGACGAAGTTTAGTCACTAAACCTTCTAACTCCATTAGAGATTATGAACAAACCAGTTGATTAGTTTTCTTCTTCAGTTAGGCATGGTAGAATCCATGATAAACAACATAGTGAAAATGGAAAAGCAGGCAAGGCCGTGTCTGCCATGTGAACCCAGACTGGCTACCATGCTGTGTGAAATAAAAGGAGATTTCGTTTCTTTTTTAAAAACCTAATGGTTGTCGTTAATTAATGTATGCCAATACAGGCATGTGCACACATAGACATCAAATGGGGTTTGAGCCCCTGCCCTTTTATCAGTCTGTAAAAAGTGCCCTAATGCAGTTTTTACTATGGTGAAAGAAACACATGAAATGCCTCCCTTCCATGAAATACCTGATATCCATGTTGTTACACCACATCTCTAGTATCGATTTGATTATCTTAGTTCAGTGTGGTATCACGCATCGAAAATAGCTGGGTTGGGGGGTCCCCAGATAAAATATTATTATTTTGGGAGTGACAGGGAGTCACAGCCTGAAAAGGTTGAGGACCACTAATAAGACTTGTTATTAAAATCATATTACAGTGTAATGCAGTAGCCTATAATGCAAGACCTGTTGTGTTTGTATTGTGTGTTTTGTATAACTGTGCCAAAATGTAGTTTTCTATGCATTTCAGGGGTTTTGATCCCCCAAAACCCCAACATCTTTTGGCCTAGCGTGCAGCCACCCGGGCTCGCTTGGTGCCTGGGAGGGTGTCCCTTATTTGTAATACAGGAAAGGTCGACCTAAAACAAAGTCGACCCAAACTCGTTTCCCAACGGGTCTGTGGTCTTAAGCTAGATGCAGAATAGACCAAAATCTAATCTTTGCTTCTGGGGGTCCCTGGAACAGAATATTTTGCGATAGGGGTCCATCCGTGGAACAAAATATTTTGAGATGGGGGTCCATGGCCAAAAACACATTGTGGGGGTCCTTAACCACTGATAGGCACATTCTACAAATGTCTTCTAAATCCTTACTGTCTTCTGAAAAATGTTGTATTGTTTCTCAAACTTTGTCATGTCAAGGACCCCCAGAATTATATGTATTTGGCCACAGACCCCCATCGCCAATATTTTGTGAAAATGAAATCAGGTTAGCATTAAGAAACAACACAGGATTGTTGAAACGTCCACCGCTGGAAACAGCAGCCGTGTAAAAAAGCTCCTTTTATGTCCAATTGGACCTAATGGTGTTGTGTTTGTGACACCTTCACCTTGTGAGCTTGTAGATCTGCTATTTTCAAAAACATATTGACACATGTTCTCTCAGATTGGAGTCAGTAATCAGTGCATCAAACCAGTGATTAAATGATCAAACTCACCCTGTTCTGGTTCATTCAGCAGCCAGCAGATCAACTTCAAACAACTTCTGCTGAAAAAACATCTCCATAGCAGTTAAACTCATAGAACTACAGTAAGAGATGAAAACATCTCCATAACAGTCAGAAAGCTATAGTTAAACTCATAGAACTACAGTGACAGATTAAAACATCTGGACTTTATTTACAGTGGATGAAAAACAAGCACACTGCTTTCGTTTTCATAAAGTTATGATGGCTATGTTCCGTGAACAAATTAGTGTCAGCAAATATAAGACTTCCGGTGTCGATCTCTTCAGAATAAGAGTACCCCTAACGCCATTGAAAAACGATTAATTTGTATATGATATACACATTAAAAATATAGATTAAGCATTTAATTGAAGCTATACAACGAAAATTATGTTTCTGTGTAAAAATAACGTTTTAATGACAACAAATATATATACAACTAGATAATTGCTCTTCAATGGAGTGCATAGCCTTTTCAAATTGGACACTGGAGAGCAGACGGCTCTTCGTGTCGGCACTTTTGACACACGCACACGTTCACAGAGACCTCCTCTACCACACCACACTCTCCGCTAAGCGGGAGAGGCGGCATTGCAAAATTTGATGGCCGTCCAGTGGGGCCAGGTGCCAAAAAAGTCCTCAAATGGCACCGTTTTCCGACTCTAGTGGGCGCTGGAGAGGAGACGGCTTTTCGTGTCGGCACTTTTGACACACGCACGCGTTCACAGAGATCTCCTCTACCACACCACACTCTCCGCTAAGCGGGAGAGGCGGCATTGCAAAATTTGATGGCCGTCCAGTGGGGCCAGGTGCCAAAAAAAGTCCTCAAATGGCGCCGTTTTCCGACTCTAGTGGGCGCTGGAGAGGAGACGGCTTTTCGTGTCGGCACTTTTGACACACGCACGCGTTCACAGAGACCTCCTCTATCACACCACACTCTCCGCTAAGCGGGAGAGGCGGCATTGCAAAATTTGATGGCCGTCCAGTGCAGCCAGGTGCTAAAAAAAGGCCTTGAATGGCGCCGTTTTCCAGTGCGGCCAGACATACAAAAAGTCCCATTCTCAGACTGGGGCGCTGGACAGGAGAAGGCTCTTTGTGTGCAGTGTAAAAAAATAATTGCTGACTCACAGTGTGAATGTGTTTGCCCATTCGCATGTATATGTATAGGTGTATCTGTATAGGTACAGTATAACGTGTGGATTAGGAAGTGAGTATTTATTGATGTCAGAAAATGAAAACAACCTGCAAAAAATGTTAACCTGTGATGATGGCAGGACAGAGGTTACAAGATTTAGAAAACCTGGTAGTAAATAGAAGTGAACATAATTTCCACTTTGACTTTAACTTCAATTCAAAACAACCTTGGAAATGTTTAAATGTGTATGAATGTGGGAAATGTGATCTATCTAAGAGCCAGCGTGTGCACGGCTTTGCTCGGGAATATTGACAGATTCGACACTTCATATTCAATCAGTGCGGTACACTTGAACAGAGTTAAATCAAATGTGGCTAATGTGAACTTGGGTGAAGTGGAGGATGATCCCACAAGCTATTGTACAGTCCATTTTATCATGATTTATGAAAACACTCTTTGACTCTTTGACGTCTGGCCGCAGTAGACGGCCCTCCACGCTTATTTTTACACCTCTCCAGCTTAGCAGAGAATAAAAGACAAGGTTTTAAAAGTTAAAAAGAAATACCCTTTAATTACTCATTGCAAATAAAACTGTACACTTTCACTGGAAAGGAAAACATTACCATTTGTCTTAATGTGGACTCAAAGGCTACTTTGGTAGTTTAGTAATCACAGTTTTGATCAATTTACTGTGAGTGTATGTGCGCTAATAACAACAAACATTATTCAAAGGTATACCATGCAAAACTGTTCTGGGAAGTGCAATTAAAAGGTGCAACATGCAATGCACCAAACATCACTCAAATTTAAAAAGGTACAAAATGCTTTGTACCAAAGTGCAAACGTCAAGCAAAAGTAGCACACACAAAACATAATTGCAAACATTATTCAAACGCAAATCATGCAAAACTGTTCTAGGAAGTTCAATTAAAAGGTGCAACATGCAATGCACCAAACATCACTCAAATTTAAAAAGGTACAAGCTTTGTACCAAAGTGCAAATGTCACGCAAAAGTAGCACACACAAAACATAATTGCAAACATTATTCAAACATAATCATGCAAAACTGTTCTAGGAAGTGCAATTAAAAGGTGCAACATGCAATGCACCAAACATCACAAAAATTTAAAAAGGTACAACATGCTTTGTACCAAAGTGCAAACGTCACGCAAAAGTAGCACACACAAAACATTTGCAATGCCGCCTCTCCCGCTTAGCGGAGAGTGTGGTGTGATGAGAGAGTGTTTTTTACTGGTGATTCAGTCAGAGTGTATGAAAGGGTGCGCTCGTTTTATTGTCCACGACATTGCAAGCGGCGCGAAGGCCAGCGGACCTTGGTCCTGCTCTTCGCCCCCGAGCGCCGCAGGCGCGAGTGGCCGCGAAGAGCGGGCCAGGGCCGCGCGGCCGGCGGAGCGCCGCGCGAGTTACGAAGCCGTGGTGAATGCAATCGTTATATTTATGCCCAGGCCGTAAGGCCTGGGCAAGCCCACGATAAACGCCCGCGCAGTCCGGTGCGCATTTCCGAACGCACCCTTTCCCCACACTCGGACTGAAACACCAGTAAAAAACACCATCCCGTGGTGTGATAGAGGAGGTCTCTGTGAACGCGTGCGTGTGTCAAAAGTGCCGACACGAAAAGCCGTCTCCTCTCCAGCGCCCACTAGTCGGAAAACGGTGCCATTTGAGGACTTTTTGGTACCTGGCCCCACTGGACGGCCATCAAATTTTGCAATGCCGCCTCTCCCGCTTAGCGGAGAGTGTGGTGTGATAGAGGAGGTCTCTGTGAACGTGTGCATGTGTCAAAAGTTCTGACACGAAGAGCTGTCTGTTTTCCAGTGTCCAATTTGTAAAGGCTATGCACTCCAGTGAACAGCATTTATCTATTTTGATATATTTTTTGTTATTAAAACTTTTTTTTTACACATAAACATATTTTTTGTCATATGGCTTTGTTCAAATGCCTAATTTATATTTTTAATGAGCATATCATTTGCAAATTCAACGTTTTTCAATGGAATTAATTACGAGCATTTTATTCTGAAGGCGAAAGCTTCAAACCGGAAGTCTTATATTTGCCCGCTCTGACACCGGAAGTTCTATATTTGCTCAGTTCACGGACCTGACGGCACTCCCTATACATCCCACAACAAGCAGCGCCCATGTTGCTCTGCCGCGTCTGGCGAGATGGAGACACCTCCCTCTGCAGATCTTTCTTGTCAGATCTTTCGTCTCAGCACGGAAGTACCTAATTACTTGACTCTACTGCCCCCTAGTGCTTCGGGGACGTGTGCAGTGGGGCAACGGTGAGATTCGATTTAGTGATCTCTGGCACGCAAGTCGGCGACGCTATCCATTCAGCCATCAATGCTGATGTTTATCGTGGGCTTGCCCAGGCCGTAAGGCCTGGGCAAGCCCACGATTATATAACGATTGCATTCACCACGGCTTCGTAACTCGCGCGGCGCTCCGCCGGCCGCGCGGCCCTGGCCCGCTCTTCGCGGCCACTCGCGCCTGCGGCGCTCGGGGGCGAAGAGCAGGACCAAGGTCCGCTGGCCTTCGCGCCGCTTGCAATGTCGTGGACACTCGAGCGGCTCCGCCTTTGTTGACCCTGTAGACTTGCCGTTAGTACTTCCGTTCTGAGTACTTCCGTACTGAGACCAAGGAATATCTACAAGGAACAGACAACACCCGGAAGTTGGCACGCCGGGTGGCCACTTTTGGGTGGCGGAAGTGACGAAGTGCTCATAGACGCTAATGTTAATTTTGGGTGGCCAAAGTGTCATGGCGGCGTCCCATGGAGCCTGAAATGACGAAAATGACGTTGGTGTCCGTTCCTTCTTTGATCTTCCTTGACTGAGACGAAAGATCTGACAAGAAAGATCTGCTGAGGGAGGTGTCTCCAGGCCTGCAGCCATACACTCTTGCGTCTGGCGTATACGCAAGGCTGTCCCTGTTCCGGTCTGGTTCCGGTCTCCCCCAAGCCCCCTGTGATTGGCTGAACCGGACGCAGGGAGCGCTCGGTTGTAGTCACTTGGACTGCGCGAGGTGCACCAAAACCCAATTATCATTGCGTTTATCGTGCGCTTGCCCAGGCCTTACGGCCTGGGCATAAATATAACGATTGCATTCACCACGGCTTCGTAACTCGCGCGGCGCTCCGCCGGCCGCGCGGCCCTGGCCCGCTCTTCGCGGCCACTCGCGCCTGCGGCGCTCGAGTCGGGGGCGAAGAGCAGGACCAAGGTCCGCTGGCCTTCGCGCCGCTTGCAATGTCGTGGACAATAACTGAGCGTCGTGGACAATAACTGTGACATCTAACCATAAAACGAGCGCTCCCTTCATAGACAAGCTTGCGAATAGCTTCCTCGCTGCTCTGCCATCTTGGAATGATGACGACTTCCGGTGGTTAAAAAAAACATAATAAAGTCATGCTGTACATTCAAAAACGTGTTTTTATTCTGCTCTACTATGATATATTTAATGATTCTATATAACTGGCAAAAAAGTATTATAGCCTATATATGCATACTACTATAATGATTTACTATTTTATTTATAATATTTATCAATGGATCAAAACCGAAATGACTTACTATTAGTAACATTTCACGGTGCATGTGTGCACATGCGTGTATGCTAATGCATGTTTACGTGCGGCCACACATGTTTATATGATGTGTTAATACCAAATAGAAATGATTAAAACGCATCATAAAAAAAAGGGGGGGGGGGGGGAAACTCTGCCCTCTGCTGCTTTTTAGGCAGCACTGAATCTGTTCCTTAGAGATTATGAATGACAAAACAGTATAACATGATATAGACCTAATTTAGGCCCACATGATAAATTATTGTCCACAAAAGCCAGACTAATGTCAAACAGATAAAATAAATTAACATTAGACCAATTAGAACGATCCGAAATGTATTATTCATACCAAATTATTACTATTTCTTATAACTGAAAAAAATACTATTCTATGCTTCTATTGATCTGTTTAGCAGTCTATGATAATATTTAATATCAATGGTGATTTTCACTTTGTTGGGTGATCAAGACAGCTTTGGAAAACGTTATTCACACCCAATTTAATTGTTTTGATTAATTTAAGAGCAGAGCCATCATTCCAAGATGGCGGCAGCACTACAGCTGTGCCAGACTAGTGGTGATTCCATATATCTAAGGACTGCCGTCTCTTATTATAGAATCTCTTTGCCTCAGAGCCGTATACACCAACACGGAGCTAGAAAGGAACGCCCATAAACGTCACATCCGCTTTGAGCGTGGGGGAAAATAGTCTCGCGTGGCCAGACGGTTGCCTCCGCGATTTGGTCAAATGCTCCCAGCATACAGTCTGGCGTAGTCTCGCGTGGCCAGACTGTTGCCTCCGCGATTTGGTCAAATGCTCCCAGCATACAGTCTGGCAGACGGAAATAGAAACGGTGAGTGCGAGATGAAGCGGAAGTGAAGCCCCCACGTCACTTCCGTTTCAGTCTCACGTCACACATATTTATCATTATATAAATAAAAATCATATAAGCATGTTTAGCTTGCTGCTTAGCAGAAATGACATTTTAAAATGTATTTTTTTGAACGTTAATGCCCGTTTTCGATACTCGCCGTTAGGGAGCTGCTGTTCCAGACTCTATATAGCATTCAGAGATTGTGGAATAGTTGTCTGGCTACGCGAGACTAAGTCTGGCGCATCAAGAGAAGAACGATGAGTACCCGGTCAAAGCGGAAGTGAAGCCCTCGTCACTTCCGCTTCCGTCTCACATCCTACAAATATTTATCATTATATAAATAAAAATCATATAAGCATGTTTAGCTTGCTGCTTAGCAGAAATGACATTTTAAAATATATATTTTTGAACGTTAATGCCCGTTTTCGATACTCGCCGTTCTGGAGCTGCTGTTCCAGACTCTATATAGCATTCAGAGATTGTGGAATAGTTGTCTGGCTACGCGAGACCAAAGATATTTAATTAATGAAGATAGCTCATCCTCATTGGATCCACTAGAGTGCGACATGGTACACAAATCCTACAAATTGACTCCTAAGTGGGCACCGGCTCTGACTGCAAATCTCGCGCACGTCCTGTTTACTGGTGCTATAGATCCCGTGAGAGTGTGTTGCTGGGACAGCTAAAGAGCAATAATAAAGTTGATTTTCTCCTTTGTTGTGTCGATGAAAAAAGCCACTTTAGTATGACAATTTTGTTAATATTATGTGGCTTGTGATGATCTGGTCCAATATTTAGTTCAGTGAGCATAGCTTCTGAACTATTATTTTGATCTGTGTTCACGTTAGCTCTCTCATTGGAAATGAATAGACTCCAACCTGCTTCTGCCTCCTAAAAAGGCGTCCCCCCTACGTCATACAGAAACGGGAAGTACGGGTCTTTTGCACTCTCTTGCTATCGCCCTCTTGGGCGAGACTAGGGGGAAAATAGAGCGCCTTTCCGGCAGCGTGAAACTGGCGAATATAGTACTTCCGGTGTAGGAGCTGGCGAATAAAGACCTTCAAAATAAGAGGTCAGTAATTAATGTTTGTAAAGACCGTACATTTATTTAAAAGAATACATATACGATGTGTGTATTTTTAAATTGCTTATGCTGGTGTACTTCAAAGTGCCCTAACACGTTTTTACCGATTTAAATTGGCTATTGATCCCCAGTAAATGGGTACTTAGCCCATTTTCCATACAACTTCTGACCACAATGTGATGATTGCCACAATTAGCACCTTCTGCCAGTGGTGTAAAGTAACTAAGTAGGCCTACATGTAGGCTACTTTATGTAGGCCTACTTAAGTGCAATTTTGAGGTATTTGTACTTTTACTCCACTACAATTTATTTTTAAACTTGAGTTAGGCTAGTTACTTTGCAGATGTTTTATTGCAATACAACTTTAGCCCTATTTAATACCTAGGCTATTTGAAAATAGCAGATCTACAAGCTCACAATGTGTCGCATCGTGACATGATGTGAGCTTGTAGATCTTTTACTTTTGGTATAAAGTATATTTAAGTATAGTAAAGCCAATTAAGCGTATATAAGTATATTTTGATGCCAATACTTTCATACTTTTACTCAATTTCATTTTGAATTCCAGACTTCTACTTGTGTTTTCTATATTGCAGTATTGATACTTTTACTTAAGTTAAACATGTGAGTACTTTTTTTCCACCACTGCCATCTGTTATCAGATGAATTTCTGATCCTGTTTTGCACTTTATCTGCATGTCTGCCTCTAAGCCAGGTTGCTATGTAAAATTAATGTAAGCAAATAAAGTGATAAAACAACAACAAAATATGCTCCAGATAATAATGGTGGATTGTGCAGGTGAGATACAATACCAGTAATAAATTAAAAGCGTCTATTATTTAACAACATGCTGGGCTCTGAAAATAGCAGATCTACAAATAAAGTGCAATTTTTGGACTCTAGTGGGCGCTGGAGAGCAGGCGGCTCTTCGTGTCGGCACTTTGGACCCATGCAAACGTTCAGGGAGACCTCCTCTGCCACACCACACTCTCCGCTAAGCGGGAGAGGCGGCATTGCAACGACTGCAGGCCGTCCAGTGCAGCCAGGCGCTCAAAAAGGCCTCAAAAGACGCCATTTTCAGACTCTACTGGGCGCTGGACGGCAGGCGGCTCTTCGTGTCGGCACTTTGGACACACGCACGCGTTCAGAGAGACCTCCTCTGCCACACCACACTCTCCGCTAAGCGGGAGAGGCGGCATTGCAACTACTGCAGGCCGTCCAGTGCAGCCAGGCGCTCAAAAAGGCCTCAAAAGGCGCCATTTTCTGAATCTAGTGGGCGCTGGACGGCAGGCGGCTCTTCGTGTCGGCACTTTGGACCCATGCAAGCGTTCAGGGAGACCTCCTCTGCCACACCACACTCTCCGCTAAGCGGGAGAGGTGTAAAATCAATTTCTGTTGTGCTAGATATACAAACGGTCCCATTTTCAGTGAGGCCACAGTGGCCTTAATGCCCCAGCTGACTGTAACACTTTCTCATCAGTAAACACCTGTGTCTCTTTCTTGTCATGTATTGTCTTTTGTTGAGATTATGAAATCTTAACTCCCGGACCCCATCTTTAAACCAATCCAGTGACTTTGATTGGTGGCAGGGCTGAGCATTGATCAGGTTGTACATACCATAATTTATCTATTTCACTGCAGATTAGGTTATCATCCCTAACCCTTAAATTCAACATAATTCTTTCAATGGACTAAAATTGCGTTTTATTTGATGGCCTTCCTGCCCTGGCATTTGGCCTTTGTGCCCTCAAACAATGGACAACACCAAAGGCCAAGTGTCCTTGCCCCTAAAATGACGAAATTCCAGGCCTGACCCACCCACCCATTATCTCATGAGCAATCACCGTCAGTGTGTGATTCACATTGACATTGGGCGTGTTCACACGTTATGCTAACCAGAACAGTAATGGGCCAAATTGATGAACGACGGGCACATTAAGCTATGTCATTAGCATGGCTTTTTTAGAGACAGAAGATAGCTAGGTTCCTTGCAGCCCCATATTAAAGGGTTCATATTTTAGATTGTAATTAGAGAAAAGAAGATATGCACATGGCAGATATGACACATAGCCTAAAAGAAATTACTGACATATTTGACAACTTTATACTTAAAAAAAGAACATTGACAGTGGAAATAGACAAGCCACTCGCTCAAAAGGTGACATTTTCAGATTCTAGTCATTTTTGTACACCATACTTCTTTATACGGCTTAGCAGAGAATAAACGAATACAGACGATTTGAAGTTTGAAAAACAGAACAAGCAGGTGAAAATACCACAGCTGCTGCGATCGGTTTGTTTTATGAAATTAGGACATCTGTTATAGCACTCATATGTAAATGTGATTCCCATACCTCTACCATGCAATGCAAAGTACTGTAAGGTTAAGTATCTTTGCAGTGGATTAAATACCTTAACCAGTTCTTGCTCATATACATCCTTAAGGCAGGAATCCATTATCACAACATCTAACACTATGCAATCACCAGTCACTGTTTTATTGGTGAAATCTACAGCAATGGCTCCCCAATGTTGTTCCCCAATGTTGACGGGCAATATCACCAAATCACAAGTGTTTCGTATGAAACACCTGTTTGTTAAGAATCGGAAGGAAGCACTCCACTCCTATGGGATGACGCAGTCAGCTCCATTAGATATCAGAACACTCACATAAACTCCCGAAGGACGATTCCCATTGGCCGCAGGGTATGTCCGTCCAATGACGTAACCGCCCAGAGGCGGACACATATAAATTCCCCATCCACCGGATGTTCCCCCTCTTGAGAGCTCTGCGCAAACTCACGAACAGGGTCTCACCGGAGTGGAGTGCTTCCTTCCGATTCTTAACAAACAGGTGTTTCATACGAAACACTGTTTGTTTAACACTGTTTGTTTACGAATCTCCAGTCAGCACTCCACTCCTATGGGAAACATAAACTCCAGGACGTGGAAACGAACCAACAGGAATTAAGGAACCCTTACAGACTAGGCCCACCAGAACCCACCTCAATCCTAGTCTGCCCCAAGTTAAAACCGAAGGGAAAAACTCAGGAAAAGGGCCCCCCTCCACCAGAGCCACTACCCTCTGGTCTTGGTGGAGGAAGAAAAGTGTAAAAACACTTACAAAACTCCCTGAGAGAGAAACCCTACCAAGGGACTCAGCTCAGGAGGAAGGGGAGGAAGCGGCCACCCCAAGGACAGAATGCGCCAAGGAAAGAGGCGTTAAGTCCAGGTGATAGTAAGCCGCAAAAGTGGAAGGCGACCTCCAATTAGCCGCCATACAGACCTCTTGGATGGAGGTCCCTTTAGCGAGACCCCAGGAAGAGGAAACTCCCCTAGTCGAATGGGCTTTAAGACCGAAGGGTCTAGCCACCTTCGCACTGTCATACGCCAAATTAATGGCGTCCACAATCCACCCCGACAGAGTCGACTTAGCGATCTCAGTCTTACCAATGGACTTTCCGTGAGAGACAAACAGACTACTGGACCGTCTGCGGTCCTTAGTCCTCTCACAGTAAACTCTCAGTGCCCTAACCGGGCAAAGACAGTTTAGCCTTCTGTCCTCCGATGGGAAAGGAGGAGGGTGAAAGGCCAGAAGTTCCACCGGAACTTCCTGAATCCTCCCGTTCTTGGGTAAGAACTTGAGGTGAGGTTTGAGTAAGACCTTACGGTCCTCACCCGAAAACCTCATACAACCCTCATCTACAGAAAGAGCATGAAGGTCACTGACCCTCTTGGCTGTAGTCAGAGCCAGGAGAAGAGCCGTTTTAAAGCTAAGAAGCTTCAAGGAGATAGACTCCAAAGGCTCAAAAGGAGCCTGACTCAGACCCCTTAAGACCACCTCAAGATCCCCTGAGGGGACCAACGGTCTAGCTGCAGCAGCGTCTCGTTTGACCCCAGCCAGAAACTGAGACACCCAAGGGTTCTTAGAAGGTTTAGAACCCTCCAGGCCATTGTGGCAGACATCAATGGCAGCCACATAGCCCCTAAGAGTAGAGGCTGCTAGCTTCTGGACTACACAGGACTGCAGAAAGTCCAAAAGGTCTTTCAAGGACGCAGAAGCCGGAACCACCGAAGGGCGGTTCGACCTGCACCAGGAGACGAAGGCCTCCCATTTACCCCTGTACGCTTCCAGAGTACCAGGAGCTCTGGCCCTCTGCATCGTGTCTATGACCGCAGGGGCCAGGCCGGCAGCCCTCAGCCTCTCCCTTTCAGGTGCCAGACCCACAGGTCTAGGCGCTGGGGGTACAGATGGAAAATCTCCTGGTTCGCCTGGCTCACCAGGTCCCTGAGTAGGGGCAGGCGCCAAGGCCGACCGACCAGGAGAGGCGCTATCAGGGAACTCCAAGTCCCCTGACTCGGCGCCACCAAGAGCAACTCCAGGGAGTAACGTCTGACCCTCTCGAGGGTCGGACGAATCAGCTCTAGCGGTGGAAAGGCATACAGAAGGCCCCGCGGCCAGCTGCGAGACAGAGCGTCCAGGCCCAGTGGGGGAGTCCCCGTCAGGCCAAAGAACAGAGAACACTTCGCGTTCTCTGACGACGCGAACAAGTCTGCCACCGGGTGGCCAAACCTGAGCCAGATCTCCTCCGCCACTGAAGGGCGGAGAGACCAGTTCTCGTAACGTGGTTCCCCCCTGGACAGCAGATCTGCTCCGCTGTTCAGGAGGCCTGGAACATGAGAGGCCCTGATCGACTGTAGTCGACCATGGCACCACAGTGTCAGGTCCCGAGCTAACTCGTCTAGCTCCCGGGACCTCAGCCCCCCCTGTTTGATGACATAACACATCGTCGTGGTGTTGTCCGTCCTGACGAGGACGTGACAACCCAGGATCAGGGGTTCGAAGTGACGAAGGGCCAGCATCACCGCCATCAACTCCAGGTAGTTGATATGGTGGTGTCGCATCTCCGGGCCCCAAAGGCCCCGTGCTGTGCGACCTTCTAAGGTCGCGCCCCAGCCTGAAAGGCTGGCGTCCGAGGTGATCACCTTGCGGTGAATCACCTCTCCCATTCTGACTCCGACCGACAGGAAGTCGGCTCGCCGCCAGGGTAGCAGCGCCTCCACAGCCCTGTGAGGGACCTGCACCAGAGCGCGACCCTCGGTGGACGGGATCCGAAGGGATAACATCCACCTTTGAAACGGTCTCATGTGGAAACGTCCTAGTTGCACAAGGTGCAGGACTGAGGCCATGAAACCCGTGAGGCGCATGACCCTCTCGTAACGGACTGAGTTCCCCGTTTGGAAGAGGGCTGCACAGGAGAGAAACTTCTCTATCCTCTCCTGCGAGGGACGGGCGATCATTGACTGCGAGTCCAGAATGGTCCCCAGAAAGGTGGTTCTCTGTGAGGGTGTGAGAGCACTTTTCTCTAGATTGATGCAAAACCCCAGAGACTGTAGGTGGTCCAAAACCAACCTGGTGTGACACGCCGCCTCCTGCTCGGAGCTCGCGCAAATCAACCAGTCGTCCAGGTAGTTTGCAATCCTGATGCCCTGGCGCCGTAGGGGTTCGAGCGCCGTCTTGGTCACTAGAACGAAGACGCGGGGGCTCAGCGACAAGCCGAAGGGGAGAACTGTGTACTCGTACACTTTCCCCTGTAAGGCGAACCTGAGGAATTTTCGGTGAGGAGGATAGATGGAGACGTGTGTGTACGCGTCTCTTAGATCCAGAGAGGTGAACCAGTCGTTCACCCTCACCGAACGCAGCAGGCTGGCAGCAGTCAGCATCTTGAATTTGAAGGTTTTCAGATACTGATTCAAAACACTTAGGTTTAGAATGGGCCGTAGCCCTCCCGTCTTCTTGGGCACGAGGAAGTAGGTGGAGTAGAACCCCAGCCGAGTCTCGTTTCGAGAGACCTCCCTTACTGCGCCTTTGAGAAGAAGGGCTTGTATTTCCTTTCGTAACGCGGCCGCCTTGCGGCCCTTCTCCCTGGTGAAGAGTACTTTGGAAGTTAGAGGGGGGGATTTGTAGAATTGAATCCTGTAGCCCCTTCTTATGGTGCGAGAGATCCAAGGGTTTGGATTGCACCGCTTCCATTGCGAAAAGCAGTCTGCCAGGGGAGTGTAGAGAGGAAGATCGGTCGGCACCGCCCTCGCGGGACGCCCGGTGTCGTTTACCGAGCGCCTCTTGAGGGGCCTTGCTTCCGTCGACACGTCCTGACGTGATGACGTCGGGAGGGCGTGAGACGTTCTCCTCGGCGGAGCCGGAGGGGAAAACGAGCGCTCCTCTGGCCCCAGCGGGGCCGGGGGAGGAAGCGAACGTACCCCGGGAACCAGTGGGGCCGGGGGAGAAAACGAGCGCGCCTCGGGGACCGGCGGAGCCGGAGAGGAAAACAAGCGCTCCCGCTGCCGAGGGGCCGCCCGGGCGGGACGGCCGGAACGACGGACCGAGTGCACCTGAGGAGGAACGGTCACGTGGTTCGAAGCTAGCGGTGCTGGAACAGAGGGTAAAGGAACTTTTCTGACCTTTGCCCGAGGAGGGCCTAAAGGAAACGTCTCCAAAACCCGCGGAGACGGACGTTTTAACTTTAGCTCGTTTGGCCTGACTGAAAACGTCCCGAGAGGGCTCAAAGATACCTTTAGCAGAGAGTCTTGCTCTGGAGAAAGGAGTGACCCTGGAACAGTTAGAGAGTGTGGAGGGGAAGCTATGCTGCTCTCTAGTGGAGAACCGTGAGAAAGAGGATTTACACTGGGAAAAAGCATCTGAATAGGCTGTGACCCTGTACCTTTTAGAGCAGCTGTGTGTGGACTGTGTGTCTGTGAAGTTAGCAGATTGTGAGGAAGAGCCCGAAGGGGCTGACAATCTAGAGCTACTAGTGTCGATCGTGCGAGAGGAGGAACCACACAGTTTTCTGGCACACACACATTTTTACTGTCAGTTCTTGCGGAGACAATATTTTGACAGAACCAGCAGGAGGCCGAGTTACAGGTTTTGAATAAAACAAACTTTTTAATGACCCCTGCTTTCCCCTCCCCAGAGTGTCACTTGCGCTGAGACCTTCCGCGGCCCCTCGTGGAGCGGAAAGGCTGACGCTGGGGGTTTTCCTCCCTGGGCCTCTGAGTGGGCGGCTCCTGGCTTGGATGGCGGCGGGCCGTCTTGGAGGAAGACCTGGAGCTAGAGGAGGCCGAGGTCTTGGAGCCCTTACTCTTGTTCTGGGAGCGGGAGGCTCTTGGCTTGGAGGCTGCCTGGGCATAGGAGCCTCTAGTGGACTGCGGCGGGAACAGGGGGCCCCGGCTGGGAGGGGGGGCATCATGTCCTGTACAATCTCCAGGGTTTCCTTGCGGGCTGCCGCCTGTCTCTGGAAAACCTGGTAACCGTCCGCCAGGATCTCTCTGGGGGAGCTGGGGAGCTTGAGGAGCTCCTCTCTCTCCTCGAAGTCCTTGGCCGCGGCGACTGGGTAGAGCCAGCGGAGAGCCTGCTGTTGCATGATGAGGTCCATAGCACGACCTGCCCAGGAGATGGCATGGAAGTTGGCATCTATCAGGTGGTCCACCGAGGCCAGGAGTTCTGTGGCAACAGCAGGAGGCAGGGAGTCGGATGCATTCTGAATCTGTTTCTGAATGTAGGCTCCCAGGAGACCAGTGACGTTCAGGTCCCTAGCAGAGTGGCCGATGGACCTGTAGGTGTCACGTGCGCCCTTGGACATCTGGTCTTCAAAGCTGTCGACCAGCTTGGGGGCGGGTCTCAGGGTGAAGGGCCCCTTAGTAGCCTTGGGGTTCTTTTTGTAGAACTTGGCCTGAAGAGTAGCGGCCAGAGTCGGGCTGATCTTGGGGCAGGATGGGACTCCGATCTCTGGTCCTCCCACAAACTCCGAAGAATAGGGGAGTTTGTCTGGGTCCCAGTGCTTCTCCCAGGTTTCTTGCAGCGCCTCTTGGAAACCGGGGATCTGAGGAAGCATGCACATCACCTGCGGGGGGGGGGGCTTGGCGAGCCTTCCCTAGGCGGTGCACCTTAGCCTTCTCTGCCTGTGGAGCGAAGGCAACAGGCAGGTCCAGGTAACTGGTGGCTCTCTCTAGTACACTCCAGGCCTCCGGAAGAGGAGGGGGGCCCTGGGAGGAGGAGCTCGCGTTGTTGGGTCTTGGAATGGCGCCTGAGGAGGCAGGAGCGGGACCCAAGGAGCTCTGAGAGGCAGAGAGGACCGCATCAGACCCAATAGCTCCCCCTGAAGGGGAGGGAGGGGGAGCCTGTCCCTCCGTGGACACCTGGGAGGCCGGCAGCTGACCAGAGGCAACAGGGGAGGAAGCGGAGCCTTCCTGCATAGCCTGTTCTGGAGCCCCCGCCGATGGGGGGGCGGCTGTTGGACCGGGGGCGGCAGCTCCAGCCGTGGCGGACAGGGGGGAATCAGTCTCGGGGATAGAGATGATGATCTCCGGTTCCACCGACTGTGTGTCCATCTGTTCCACTTGAGGAGCGTTATCCTCCTCACCCTCGACGACCTCCGCCCCAGCCTCCTCGTCGTCGTCGAATTCTTCATCCGACCAGCGTCTGAAGAGGCTCTGGGTGAAGTCCGGGCCTGAGTCACCGCTGCCCCCGCTGGTATAGGAGAGAGCGGGGAGGGAGAACGGCGGCGCCGGGTGGGAGGGGTGGAGGATGAGGCCTGCATCCCCCGTCGTCCTGAAGAGGTACCGGGGGGAGAGGCAGGTGGTTCCACGGTCCCTGGAGAGGGGCCTGGCTGGAACGCCGCCATGATGTTGAAGAGACTAGCCGCTTGCGCGGCGTGTCGTTGCCTAATCAGCACCGGAGTGCGGAGGCATTCGCTGCAGTTCGGTTCGGGCAACAGGCTGTCGGCGGCGTGGGCCCAGTGCCTGCAGCGTACACAAAGTTGGTGCAAGTCCACCGACTCCAGGAGAAAGGGGCAACTCGGAGTGGTGCATGCACGGCCGGCGGGCGTGGAGCTAGCCGTAGCCATCACTGCTAACACAAGCTAACAAGCTAACAAGAAACGCTAACAAGGCTGCGAGCGTAAACAAGCTAACGAGGCTAGCGAGCTAACAGAGAACAATAACAGTAGAACGAAGAGAAGAATGGAATGAGTCTCGAAACCGGGTGGCTCGACCTTACTTGCCAAAGTCAGTTCAGACGAGACGAAATTCTTTCTCTTTGAGGAACGTAGATACTTTAGGAACTTCTTAATGCTGAAAACTTCGTTGGAGCGAGTGAGTGAACAAACAATCCAGGTTGAAGCAGAAGCAGAAAAGAGGGGGAACATCCGGTGGATGGGGAATTTATATGGGTCCGCCTCTGGGCGGTTACGTCATTGGACGGACATACCCTGCGGCCAATGGGAATCGTCCTTCGGGAGTTTATGTGAGTGTTCTGATATCTAATGGAGCTGACTGCGTCATCCCATAGGAGTGGAGTGCTGACTGGAGATTCGTAAACAAACATACTTCCACCAATTGTGTGATGCTCGTGGTACATCTGGGAGGACACTAATGTGATCACACCAAAGACTCCTTAACTGTTGGCTTGCAAAAGTGCTGGGACAAATATATGACTTTTTGGGGCCAACAGAGTCGAAGAGCTTATGGTACTGATCGATAATTCTATCATTCAGCCACCCGTCATTCTTCACACAAGCTAAGTCTTCAACTGAAAGACATGATGTAAGCGTTTCCTGTAGGTTTGGAATGGGCTTCACTTGTGTATCCCTTATCTGCTTGCATCTGTCCGTGCATTTATGTTTTTGTTTAACCTGCTGAAAGTTGATTAGTTCCACACTATTGGTTTTCTCATATGACACAACAAAGAAACTAGCTCCAAAGTGCCGACACGAAGAGCCGCCTGCTCTCCAGCGCCCACTAGAGTCTGAAAATGCCTTTTTGAGCGCCTGGCTGCATTGGACGGCCTGCAGTAGTTGCAATGCCGCCTCTCCCGCTTAGCGGAGAGTGTGGTGTGGTAGAGGAGGTCTCTCTGAACGCGTGCATGGGTCCAAAGTGCCGACACGAAGAGCCGCCTGCTCTCCAGCGCCCACTAGAGTCTGAAAATGGCGTCTTTTGAGGCCTTTTTGAGCGCCTGGCTGCACTAGACGGCCTGCAGTAGTTGCAATGCCGCCTCTCCCGCTTAGCGGAGAGTGTGGTGTGGCAGAGGAGGTCTCCCTGAACGCGTGCATGGGTCCAAAGTGCCGACACGAAGAGCCGCCTGCTCTCCAGCGCCCACTAGAGTCTGAAAATGGCGCCTTTTGAAGCCATTTGAGCGCCTGGCTGCACTGGACGGCCTGCAGTAGTTGCAATGCCGCCTCTCCCGCTTAGCGGAGAGTGTGGTGTGACAGAGGAGATCTCCCTGAACGCGTGCATGGGTCCAAAGTGCCGACACGAAGAGCCGCCTGCTCTCCAGCGCCCACTAGAGTCTGAAAATGGCGTCTTTTGAGGCCTTTTTGAGCGCCTGGCTGCACTGGACGGCCTGCAGTAGTTGCAATGCCGCCTCTCCCGCTTAGCGGAGAGTGTGGTGTGACAGAGGAGATCTCCCTGAACGCGTGCATGGGTCCAAAGTGCCGACACGAAGAGCCGCCTGCTCTCCAGCGCCCACTAGAGTCTGAAAATGGCGTTTTTGATGCCTTTTTGAGCGCCTGGCTGCACTGGACGGCCTGCAGTAGTTGCAATGCCGCCTCTCCCGCTTAGCCGAGAGTGTGGTGTGACAGAGGAGGTCTCCCTGAACGCGTGCATGGGTCCAAAGTGCCGACACGAAGAGCCGCCTGCTCTCCAGCGCCCACTAGAGTTTGAAAATGGCGTCTTTTGAGGCCTTTTTGAGCGCCTGGCTGCACTGGACGGCCTGCAGTAGTTGCAATGCCGCCTCTCTCGCTTAGCGGAGAGTGTGGTGTGGTAGAGGAGGTCTCTCTGAACGCGTGCATGGGTCCAAAGTGCCGACACGAAGAGTTGTCTCCTGTCCAGTGTCCAATTTGTAAAGGCTATGCACTCTATTGAACAGCATTTCTCCATTTATATATTTTTTTATGTTATTAAAACTTTTTTATTTCACCCAAAAATATAATTATCATTGTGTATGTATGTTTAAATGCTTAATCTTTGTTTTGAATGTGCATATCCTGGGTAAATTAATCGTTTTTCAACATTTTTCAATTGGCTGAGGGGTACTCTTATTCTGAAGAGATTTCCTTATATTCGCCAGCTTATATTCGCCAGTTTCACACAACGACGCGCCTTTCCCCATTGACTTAATACAGCGTATACAGTATACTATCGTTTTAATCACGTTCAGAGCGATTTTTTTGGACGATAAAACACTCGACAGGCAAGAAAAATCCATCAGAACGACTTCTGGAACGCAATCGCTCACTTGCCGTCGGAAAGTTCACTTATTATTAAGATAACAAGCCTATTATGAATGACTGGCTAACGCACCGCTGTGCTCTACGGAGCTACTGTAGCTCGCCACCTCGTCTAAACTACTACCCTTGCCTCTTCAAAACCTCTGGAATAAAACGGGACCCAATTTTACTCTTTACGTTGACCACAGTCGGAAAGTTCACTTATTAAGATAACAAGCCTATTATGAATGACTGGCTAACGCACCGCTGTGCTCTACGGAGCTACTGTACCTCGCCACCTCGGTGGGACTACACCAAAAAATGTGCACATACGCGCGTACTGTCCGTGAAGAGGCTCGCGTATGCGTAAACGCTCCAGGCTACACCAAGGAGGGAGTATATGTGAGGAAGACCAGATAGTCTATGTACAAAACGCATAGGCGTGCTTAAAAAATAGAACCGATCCTATTTTTAGGGAATGCGTATCCGTGGTTCGCGCTATCCGTACGCCTGGTGTAGCCGGCTGAATTGATATACATTGGCTCTATCCAAAACGCGCATACGCCCGCGCGCCCCGCATACGCACGCATACGCACTGACGCGCGCGAAACGGCTTGGTGTAGTCCCACCGACGGTGGGACTACACCAAGAAATGTGCACATACGCGCGTACTGTCCGAAGAGGCTCGCGTATGCGTAAACGCTCCAGGCTACACCAAGGAGGGAGTATATGTGAGGAAGACCAGATAGTCTATGTACAAAACGCATAGGCGTGCTTAAAAAATAGAACCGATCCTATTTTTAGGGAATGCGTATCCGTGGTTCGCGCTATCCGTACGCCTGGTGTAGCCGGCTGAATTGATATATATTGGATCTATCCAAAACGCGCATACGCGCGCGCGCCCCGCATACGCACGCATACGCACTGACGCGCGCGAAACGGCTTGGTGTAGTCCCACCGTAAACTACTCCTCCTGCCTCTTCAAAACCGCTGGAATAAAACGGGACCTAATTTTACTCTTTACGTTGACCACATAATTCAGTCTACTACACCAAATTGCCAATCTATGCAGTGCCAAAAATCAACAAGCTCGCAATTGGGTTATGTTCTCCTTGGCATATAGGACATAGAAGTCGGAGTAAAGTGGTTTGTCAGAGTCAGATTAATATATTCCCCGCAAATTACACAAGCACTGACTGAGATGGGGAGATCTGTCCGTTTTGTAGGCTATATCCAAGTTACACAAGCATGAGATGAGATCGGAGATCTGTTTTTCTCTCCATCTACTCTACTCCCTGTGTTACAAAACATGTTTGCACATGCAGTGTTCAATCCTGGTAGAGACACTAATATTAATATGAGATATGATCAATTAAACGTGCCACAATATTAAACCATTCCCATTGCCTAATACACTTACAATGGCATCCTCCTCCTGTGTCCTTCTTCCCGTGTTCCATGAACATCATTGCTGAGTTAATGGCCTTTGTTTTTTGATATCGTATCATGTTCATGAAAATGTGAAAGTGTGTCTCTTACCAGGTGATTAAATCAGTCAGATAACCATGGCATTGATCCGACCAGTCCTTTAAGGACAATAATTAATCCCGATGCTACTGCAGATAGTTTTTTGCCCATTTGCAGTAAGGAATCAATGTAATTAAGTGGTTTATAATCATACTCAGATTATCCCCCGTGCATGCGTCAAAGTTGCACAATAAGCACCCTCTAGTCTATGCTACAAAACCTGTTTACATTATGTCTTTAACCTGGTAGAATTAAACTTACTATAATATCAAAAAACAACAGTCGTTAAGTCGTCAATGATGTTTATAGAACACGTCGTAGTGAGTAGGATAGAGACCTGATCTTTGAATATATGGCAGGATCGACGCCAGTTTAAAAGTATTTTCTGCAGGTTTGAAACTAGGATAGGATTGTGTTGCGTCGTGTCAGTGTGTAAATCCTTGCATGATAACAAGCTGTTAATGGCTGTAGACAACTGGAATTCATTTAATGTGCTCTATAACCATCATTGAATAATTGTGCTTTTCGTTTTTTCGTTTAATTTATCATGTAGAAAATGTAACAGTGTCTAATACCAGACAGATAGGCTAGTCTAGATTACCCATGGTCTTTGATGATGCGACCAGTCCTTAATAATGTCAGACAATATTTAATCCCAATGCTGTTTAATTTTAAATGCATAATTTTTTGTCCATTGGCAACCAAGGAATCAATGTAAGACATTGCAATTAATTAAAACATCGCTATACTATTAAAAAATCGGATTTGAAAAACACGGAAACCCCCATTCTACTAAGTGACTTTTTTCCCCCACGCTCGACTCCGCCCCCAGCTATGACGCGCTGATGACAAAGCTCCGTGTTGGTTTTATGGGCGGGGCGTCACCGAAACACTGGTCTAAAGCTTTATACAGTCTATGGTCTAAAGATATCCTATATTTTACCATATCGAATGGATGCAACTCTAAAGCCAGGTAGGCCTAATAATACTGTTTTTTTGTTCACTTTGTCTATTGATATAGTATATGTATTTATGTCCTTTTGCTACTTTAATGGCATGCACAATTGCACACAATATTTGCCTATGATAATACCAACAAATATTATTTAGTTTTTATTATTTCAAATAGGCCTACATTTTTCTTAAATTAGGCTCGACAACTGGTGCAACATTTTATTTATAGAATTAGAGACATTAGAGACACATAGGCCTATAAGTGTTGTCTAAAGATATTTTCATGTATAGCCTGTCGGTTTCAGTTATCAATTAATAGTTAGGCTACTTACATACAAATCAAGATGAAAATAAAAGCAATCATTATCGTTTCACTCAGTCTGTGAGAAGTGAGAACTAAAAGACAATATTGTGATTTCAAAGTCAAAGGGATTCTATGAAAAAGCAAGCAAAACGTGCATGACTGAAAGAGCGTTGTCGCCTCTTTCAGTCTCAACTCAAGTGGTGTCGCCTCTTGCAGTCTCAATTAACAACTCGCAATTTTCTGGAAGATGCAGAATAGCATCGACACAATAAATAAAGTCTTCAAACGTAAATACAAGTCATTTTCCAAGGAGAAAACTCCACCTGCGTGAAGTTGGCACCCCATTTCAAATTTACGGCACAATTCAGCACAAATTCAGCACTAAAGAATGACACCATTTTTATATAGCCTATGTTTTCATCATAGGCTATGGGGTGCCAACTTCACAGAGGTGAAAAACCTAGCAGTAGACACACAGCTGCATACCATACACACACCGACACGACAGTGAACGCGCCGGTATGCGCGTTCCGTACGCGACCAAAAGAACCGAACGGCCGCACAGGGAATAGTTGCATATTAACGCCACAAGGTGGCAACAACCACTCTATTACACTTAAAAAATGTGTCTGATGACCATCATGGTCATTGTTGCAGTTAGTTTGGAAGAGAGAATATATTTATCAACAACCCACAGAACAAGGGTTTCGGTTATATTTCACCACGCACGCACGTGTATGTCTGTGCTTAAATAAAATGTGCTTTTAAATTACACTTGAAACGTGTGTTTTTCAA
Organism: Nannobrachium achirus; assembly: GCF_963921795.1. Classification (NCBI taxonomy): domain Eukaryota; kingdom Metazoa; phylum Chordata; class Actinopteri; order Myctophiformes; family Myctophidae; genus Nannobrachium; species Nannobrachium achirus. The sequence goes on along the minus strand of NC_137826.1, from coordinate 6,496,185 downwards.
ATACATGGGTAATGTATTTGAGCACTGTCATGTGCTTTCTTTCAGCAGCAAGTCAGCTTGTGAAAAAATCCTGAAAAAAGCGCAGATCATGGATGAACCAGCTTCACAACCCACATTCAGCATCTCCATACAGGCAACACTGCTCATCTCCTTCCACCTTCCTGTTGACCTCACCACCAGGGTGGAGCCAGGTACCACCACCATCTCCATGAGAGAGGAGCTCCATCAGGAAGACTTTCCTACTGACCCCACCACCAGCATGGAATCTGGTACAGTACCATACTTGTAGATCGGCTATAGACACACACCGGCTATTTTGCTATTACGTTAAATAAATGCCACCCGTTTTTTCAATGTCTCTATTTTCTCTAGCTTGGGTCCAGGGGAGGGACCTTCCTGTTGACCCCACCACCATGATGGAGGCTGGTGCCATCATCAGTGCCACGGGAGAAGAGCTCCATCAGGAAGATGATCTTGACGCGTTCATCGAAGAGTTGCTGGCCGACTACAACAAAGAGGAGGATGACGTGAACTGCAGCATGGAAGAGGTCCTCGAGGAACTGCAGAAGCTGATCAACAACTCCGGTGGGTAAAGTTGGCCTAATACACATGAGGAAGAAATCTAACTTTTATAGTGTCACTTTGTGTTCCGTTTAAAAACTGTAATTTACTTTTAAATGAACATTGTCTTAGCAGGTTGATCCAGAACGCTGCAACTGGAGTTCTCACTAAGACCAGTGGATCACCTCACTCCAGTTCTCAGATCGTTACACCGGCTTCCTGTCTGCCCAAGCACTGATTTCAAAATATTACAGCTTGTCTTTAAATAATTTAAAGGTTTAGTGCCAAAATATATTTCTGATCATGTGATACATCATGAACCAAGATCATGCTCAGCTTTCTGTAACCACAAGTCAAAACTACTGTAAACATGGAGACATAATAATTGATTGGTTTTTATGCACCACATAATCAGAACAACTGCTCTCAGGTCTGTTAAATGAAAGCTGATGACTGGTTTCTATTTGCTGCTGCCTTTACATCTTGTGCTGTACTGTAACTTTATTCTTGCTTTTTTTTTTATTTGATCTATTTAGTTTATTCTTATGTCTTATAACTATTTGGGGTGGGAGCGGGGATGGGGGGGTTAAATGATGCACTTGAACCAGCAGTGGGTATCCCCTTAACCAGGGCTGCCAACATTGGGAAGAAATCTTTTAACAAAGCCTATTTGATGTCATTTCCTGTGGGAGTTGTTATGCCACGTCCAGCAGGAGATGTGGTCGAAATCCAGGAGGAGCCTCCTGGATCCTAACCCTTAAAAAGGGCTTACGTGTCTTGCTCAGGGATACTTTGACACAAATATGGAGCAGTCGAGGGTTGAACCGGGGACCTTTTCACTCTCAGAGGCTTCTCTACCTTCTGGGTCACTGCCGTCAAACTTGTATGAAATGAAATGATATGAAATGTATTTATATGTCGATCCTTTTATAATATGATTCTTTTGCACTGTCTTAGCTTTTATTTTGTGTAAAGCACTTTCGATGCCATTGATGCCTTTGTAACCAGTCTGTTATCATGCATTTTCTTGACCTTGAGTGTGTGGTCATGATTAAAAACAGACAACAAACAGAAACTTAATTATTATTATGCATCCATATACTGCTATACCGTGTAGGCCTACCGTCTGTATCTGTATCTATTACACATTCCAACACAATACAGCTGCATGTGGGTGAAATTAATTGATGCATGCTGTAAGCATCAGCTGTGTGTCTGTGTGTAGTGCACAATTACAATGTCCAGACTCCAGATGTTTACCATTGCTTTTGATTATTTGATTATTGCTCACATGAAAAGGTTGCATCCTGCAGGTAGAAGTAACATCACACTGATCTCACAATACAGGTAGCCTGTCCTAAACTTTGCTTTATTACTTCTCTTAATGCCACAGTCAAAAACTGCATGCTTCCCATTCCCAAACATGCACACCTGGCTTCCTTCCTTATCCAACCTGTCTGTAAGTGCTGTTACTAGCTAAAAACTATAAAAAATACTAAAATTGCTAAAATACAATAATTAATGGTCATAAATTCATTGATTACATGTCATTGCTCACAGGTGGTCCAAACGGTGTCAGGCATAATCGCCTATAACATTTTCGCCAGGTCTTTTCGCGGGGCACTTTTGCCATGGAGGAGAGTCTTTTCACCTACCTGTCTGAGCCATTTCGCCTACCCTCAATTTTGCTGTCAGACTGTCCATGTTTTCATATTATCTCTTGGTCATTTAAATATTATAGTGACTGTGACAGTGGTGTTACATGTCAAACCTACACACGGCTATCCTATGCACTCCATAGAAATCACATAAATACAGAGCTATTGGAATCAGGTGCGCCCAAATAATTAATTAATCCATGTCCCGATACTATACATTCTTTGGTGCAGTATTTAACAGTATTGTAAAATGAACAGTATTGTAGGCCTATATTGTTTTAACATTAGGCTATACAAAATATATATGTAGGCTATTAGCCTATATGGGTCTATATAAGATATGCTACACCTAAATAGCCTATAGAATCAACCTTGCCTGTCAACAGGCATAAAAAACTATTTGGCCATTTTTTAGGAATAAAATGTGATGTAAATAATAAATGTCAAGTAAACTGTTAGATTCACTTGACACCACTGTCACAGTCACTATAATATTTAAATGACAAAGAGATAATTTGCAAACATGGACAGTCTGACAGCAGAATTGAGGGTAGGCGAAATGGCTCAGACAGGTCGGTGAAAAGACTCTCCTCCAAGGCGAAAATGCCAGGCGAAAGGACCAAATGCGTGTAGGCGAATATGTTATAGGCGAAAGTGCTGGTGACCGATTAGGTCTTGGCAATCTGCCAAGAGCGTGCGTTATACCTCCTCCGCCATTGTGTGTGTGTGTGTGTGTGTGTGTGTGTGTGTGTGTGAGAGAGAGAGAGAGAGAGAGAGAGAGAGAGAGAGAGAGAGAATGAGAGAGAGAGAGAGAGAGAGAGGGGGGGGGGGGGGGGGAGCGTGCGCGTGCGTGCCTGTGTGTTTACTGGAAGAGCCTTCTGAACGGGGAAAGGCGGAGCTCTTATCGGGGAGCGTACGGTAAACCCTGCTGCGTGCGCGGCACGCACACGCACACGCGCAAGCACACACACACACACACACACGCACACGCACACGCACACACACACACACACACACACACACAGACACACACACACACACACACACACACACACGCACAATATCAGGCACATTCCACAGCAGGACACTGTGAGGAGAGAGAGAGAGAAAGAGAGAGAGAGATCGAGCCCACGCAGGACTGTCTGTCTGTGGATGATCCCCACATTACTGGATTTTTTAATGACTGACTTAATCATTTCTACAGGCCTGGTGCTGCTACTGTTGGGGAGTTTGGACACCTTGGTTTCCCCCCCGTGCGAAGGACCACTGCCGCGCTGCACGATAGCAGGGCACGGATTCCACAAGGTAAGAAAAGAAGCAGTATAGAATAGAATAGAGAATATAAACCCAAAGCCCTCGTTATTACACATGAATGCACGCCGATCATACACAGGCATTGCAAGATCATAGCCATAGGTTTAGATCGCATCGATTCCAGACATACCCGTTAAACGTGTGCACATAACATCGAGACATCGATGTTTAGTTCAGGTTATAAAAATATATAATGTATTGTTTCGTGACTTGGATTGTGTGTGCGCTTTGCTGCCTGCGGTGCAGTGCAGCCAATGGTCGGTGTGCATGTGTATGAACAGTATTGTAGGCCTATATTGTTTTAACATTAGGCTATACTGTGGTCTCTAGCCTTCACGCAGGTCGGGAAAACAGACGGGTACAGGTAGACAAGAGCTGAGGTGGATAGCATCTTTTTATTCAGTTTAGTCGAATAAAGGTCTCACCATGCATACAGTAGGACAGCAGCTTTAATATGACTACACAACATTTTCAGTCGCAAGTAGTAACCCTTTCTTTGTTTAACATCATCTTAAATACCGCCGTTCCAAAGCCCCGCGCTGGAGGCGGACTTGAGTGATCCCATGCCCGTCAGCCAACCGCCGTGCTGTCCGCTTGTACGGGAGGCGGGGCCGTTCTGCTGACACCCTTTGTGTCACCCAGTGTGTCTGCAGACTATCTTAAATTCTGTTTTCTGTACGCCTATATTTTATTCACCATATTTTTACAACATTAGTATTTTCGTTTATCTTCCAAACAGTAATGCATTTCAAAACCACATTCAAATCAAACGGATAAGCAAAACTGATTCTGTCATTTAAACACCTATCATTCCAGTTCACCCAACTGGCCATGTCACTGGTTTACCATATAAGGTCATATCCCTTAACCCCGTTCCACTGTTTAACTCCTTCTTGGAACTGTATTCTTTCCGTGATCACATCATTCACTAACAGGCCTTGTTTAGTGAATGATGCTGATACCACCAAAACATACAGTCCCAATAATAATTCCCCTGTGAATGATTGGTTTTGTAGTAATATCTAATTGTGTCTCACTGTCTCTCTGTAGCAGACACCAAAGCACCACACCCAAAAGCCATCGCTGCTGTTATCACCAGGTGGGGTGGGGGTTTAGATTCTTATCTTGAGTAGTGAGTGCCCGTGACTGCTGTTAAAACAAAGACCATGTTATCAGTTCTCTGGGTTCTTTTCTTTACGGCGCCCTCCCGCTGTGACCCCTACTGTCTCACAGTGTTCCCCAGTCCCCGGGACCCTTACCTGCCCCCCGTTCCCGTCCTGTCTTTACAAGAGTTAACACTTGGTGCTGTTTAGGCATGTATTATTGCACCTATTATTAGCCCCAGGCTACGGCATGCGGCTCATGATATCTGAGCATCTGAACACATTTATGTCAATATCTGGTTATGGTTTCGCACTGGCTACCACATATTCCCCCCTAAGGTCACAGCCACCTGTGAGCTTCACAATACCAGTGAAACCATAACCCCAAGGATCATGTGGTTAAATAGCACAAAAACAAAAGAAAAGTACATAAAAAATAACACTAAAAACTTTTTTTTTTTTTTTTTTTCCCCAATAACTTCATGTCCCACATCGATATTAGTTGTTATGCAGTTAACCCCCATTACCTTCCCCCCTGGACCGTAGCCTACTCACCATACAACCTAGGACTACAAAACATTCCAACACCGTACAATACAAAAGATAACAGATGAGTATGTCCATGAGAATGTCCAGTGAGTCAGACGCGCAGAAAACACATAGTTTTCTTTGTTTTTTTTTCGCCTAAAAACTAACAACGCAACGCTGGTGTTTTCATCAGAGGCAACCCATGATATGTGGAATCACAGGCCCTCTTGACGTGCTCTTCAAGGTAGACTTCCTACGGGTAGGCAATGGATCATATCCATGATCAGACCGTACGGACTGTACGTATCACCGAACGATAGAGACTGCACCTTGTTTCTCCTGTAACCACAAGGATTACCTGACAAGGAGTGTATCACTGTCGTGGATCGAAGGCCACCACTCCCGGGCATGTTTCCTCAAAGGCCCCATCCTGTATTACCACAGGAGAGGTACTGGACCGCAGACGTGAGTTGGTGTAACTCGCCGATGACACATCATGGATTTTCTCAGTGAAGATTCTGCTAGTAGGCTTTGATGTCATCTGGGTCGATTGCAGATTTCCATAGATTTGAGCTCCCCCCTCACACACTTGAGTTGACAATCTTTGCAGGGTAGTATGCCTGCTCTGGAGTCTGGAGGTGATGCTTCTGGTTTCTGGAATCTCCCAATGCGGACAGCTGGAGAGATGTGTGGCACTCTTTCATAAGCCACTTCTGCTGTCACAGCTTTCTCAGCACCGCTTTCTCTGCATCTCCATTCACCAGCACAGCATCACCGTTTGCCTAGAGAGTCAACTTGGGAGGAAATCTCTCCTGCCAAGGTTAAACCTATATCTAATGTTAGTGAAAGGTAACACATGCAAAGGTATTAACATGCCTAATCCTAAAAAAATCTATTGCCTTATATTGAAACAATCATGGATCTGATGTCTTAAAAAATGCCACTCCACCCAATCTCTTAGACATTAGTTCCGAACCGTAATCATTCATTTGTACACTGGTCTCTGTCTTGCATCATTTAAAAAACATTTACTCCCCATCTTATCAATATCATACCATAATTTGCTCAATTCTGCTGTGGCTTCTGCTGTTTTTTCCCACAGCACTATTACTGAGTCATGTTTGAATGTGTGTGGTGCATTCATTACACCATTCTTTACCAGTGGTACAAATGTCATAATTCACCTGCAACTTCCCAGATTCTCATGGTACTCCTGTAAAAACATTAATTGTGCTTTTCTTACCAAACCCCCCTTGACTTTTAGCCGTCCATTAAATCTATCCTAATGACCCCCTAGGTCAACTATACCCGTTTTGAATATTAAATGCAATTACTGTGACCTCCTCTTTGCTCATTTTGATATAATTCCCTAGTTCGGGCATGGCATAAAATGTTTAGTTTACCATGATTATTGGAAATTATTGAGTTTTTGTGAGGTTTCAATTGGCCACAATATTATACCAACAGACAATAACCCACAGGATCACACTTCCTCACCTCCACCCAACAACCTTTGTTTTCCTATTTTGGAAATAATTGTCCACCTGTAAACCAGATCACTTGATAAAAGGTAGCCTACTATTTTGTGGATATTTAACTAGAAATTATAATTCTACTTGGACGTTGACAGGAATAATTTTTGAATCTCAAAATAGGTGAAAAGAACTTCTGCTGCTTGAAATCCTTTTTTCTTCTTTTTTTTTTATTTTTTTTACTGATGACAAATGATGGGTTTTCTTTTTCTGTACAACGTTTGTATCTTCGTTGCCCCAATTTCCCAAATGTCTCATAATGTCCAATAAACCCCAGTCTGCAAAGCGTCTGGTATTCCAATGTCTCTTGCAAAAACGTCTCAAAGTATCTGGTATTTCAATGTCTTTCGCAAAAATGTCTGAAGCAAAAATGTAATATCTGATACGTATGATATGTCTCAGATGATTTTGTATATATCCCCCCTCGGCGGTCCTGTCACAGGGCCGCCGCCACTTAAAAAATCCGAGACACAATTGTACCAGGTTAGTTGTCCTTGCGTTGACGTCTCAGGTTACAGTCGTTCACAAAGTGTGACATACTCCCGCACACGAAACAGCCGTTGTAGTTGTTGGGGGTGCATCGGGGCTGTCGTTGGCCGGGCACAGAGGTAGGAAAGGGTGGTTCATTTGGTCGGGAGTGGTTAGGGGGCTGTCCACCGTGCATCTTCGCCATAGTAGAATGGAGCGCCCTCTGCTGGGCTTGCTGTGCACCTCCCTCTCGTTGGAACGGGAGTCTCTGCTGGACGGTGCCCCCACAGTCCTCCACGAAATGGTACATGCTCCCACATCTGAAACACCCGCTATACCTAGCTGGAGGTTGTTTGGGCTTGGATCTTTGTAGGTGGGCACAACAACACCCTACCTGTTGTTGTGTAGAGGCCAGGGTCGCGGTTTGTATGGCCACGCTCTGTTTCATCAAGGCTAACTCAGCGGCCATCAATTTCCTCTTCGTATCCAAGTTCTGCGCCTTTACCTCCGCTACTTTCCTGCGGTCCTGGTCCACAAAATGCGCAACATGGTCAGTATAGATTGGCAAAGACATGACACGTAGCCCTATCACGTCGACAAGCATGTTTTGTACAGTCTGTGGCAATCCACACCCAATCTTTTCCCTCAACACAAATGCTTCCATTGGCCTCTGATCAGCATCCCTTCCTGTCGCAGCCTTCCATTGTCGATAGGCTCGAGCGACGTAGTTTCTCGGATGTTCACTGTCTCGCAGTGGGTCAACAGTTATACTCTCCAGGTCTAGTTGGGAACCCCAGCTCGCTTCGTCTGTCCGAGCACAGGCTCCCCTCTTCGTTTCCCACAGGATGTGTGCCTCGCATATCTCTTGACCTTTTTTGAGAAACAAATCTAAAATGTCCTTGTCACGTTCACCTTGCCGACCTAGTTGGTATTGCCGCACATGTGCCTGGTATGCTCTAATGATAAGAGGATTATACATACCAGTCACTGGCCAAGCCTGAATTTCTTGGACTGGTCCATTTGCATCCCATGCCCTTAAGATATTAGACACCTCTCCAACCAGAGGATCATACCGTTGTTGGGAGGAGTGGTTCAGTGATCCTAGTTCCATCGTGAATTTAATTGAAATTACCCAAAGTACTCTTGCAAGCACAACTAGTGGTTCCCCAATGCCTATATTGCTATGTATTATACCCTCAAAGAGGATGTTATTTTGTACCACTTTCACAGGTTAAAGAATTATGCGGAAATTATTATTAATGTCAAGAAATACTGATCCCCTGTATCTTAAATTGTCCTAAATGTTTTAACTTGCTGGCCTATGTATATCAGGGATGATATAAAACCTATTTTATATGAAATTAAAGTAAATCAACATTGTCTATAGCCATGCAAAATCAAGCAAATTCAGAAAATAGGCTCAACCCAAAATTTAAGTTCTAGAATTGGCCCTTTTATAATGTTACTCAAAACCCAGACCCCCCTGGACACTTAAATGACACCAAAAATGAAGTTTTGGACTATTAAGAGTCACACATTCAACCCTATTTAACCCACTACGTTATTTAAGATGCAAGACCACCAAATACTTTACCACCAGTGTACGAATGACGAATCAGCTGGACCCTATCTCCTATTCCTATGAAAAATGACAAAGTAGAAACATAAAAATAACACCACATACACGAGTCGGACGTACACCATATAAATGATTTGGATGTTAGGTTATTCATGCAAGAAACATATGCTACATCCCTGGTTATCAAGACAATATGGACTGAGTCCTTCATGCATGGACACTTAAGGGTTAAACAAAAACAACAGACAAGACAAACACACAAAAACTTTCACCTGGGATTAAGACCCAACAATCATTCACACTTGTTATTTTACGGGCAAACGATGTTAAACCTATCACCATTGTTAGTAACGAAACACACAAACACCATTCAGAACACGACGAACACACAACCCTAATTCCCAAGCCTTTTCCAACAATTTATGTACCCGTTACCGTACGCTAAGCCTACGTAAACATCTTGTGATTATTAAAAAAGGATTTGATTTACTCAACCACCCTTTGTTTCCCCAAATAAGTTAATGAAAGCCTAATTCACTTTATCCACAGCCAATTTAATTAAAAAATAATACCCAAAGCAGATCCTTGACATCTAATTGTGCAATCCCCATCATGTTCCCTTGTTTGTTTGTATCCCTATGTGCGTTCCCCATTCAGGTTTATTTATGACCTCAGTATTCTGCTGTCAGAATACCCCCAAACAGGTAACTATCAGGGATTAACCCGACATTCCCTCAGACTGGACATAACTATTAATGCGGATCCAATTTATACACCCCATTAACCCACTGAACCACTCCTGACACACACACACACATACACCCCATTAACCCACTGAACCACTCCTGACACACACACACACACACACACACACACACACACACACACACACACACACACACACACACACACACACACAGTTTTCTCTAAACACCAACACATACACACACGCACACACACACACCCACACACACACACCTCTAAAATGGTAAGAAGTGACAATATTGAGTCATACTCAATTTTTCCTGCCACTCGTTTACCACGTTAAGCCCTTCCCAAGAGGTAGAGTATCGAGTACTCATACTTGATATCCTTCCCCCTCTATGGATAGCCCAGTTGTCAATTCCCCGTCCTTTGCCAACAAGTGCCTAGGACACATGTAGTATTGGTGGAGAGATGCTGCACAAAACAGCTCTCTGGGACCGGAATATGTTCCCTATGGGAAGTTTGTAGACTAAACCGTCATGTCCCCACACTAACCAAAGTCAGATTTCTCTGTAGTACTTAGGTTTCAGCCTTATTATACACATTCAAACTTTCCCGCCTTGATGTGCACCCAGTTCAATACGCAATGGAAATAATGTGCTCAAAATTGACTATGGTCTTGCACCATAGTAAGAAAAACCCATACTTCACATTTGCCCCAACATAATACCACTCTAATGATATAACCCAACGGACAAGTAATAATAATGTTCTTATAATAGTAATAACATCCACACTTCACACACCATAGCCGTCCAGGACACTGTTCAACATCCCGTAAAGAAAAGAGAAAAGAGCGAGAAGAGATGGAATAGAAAAAAGACGCAGGACAAGATTATTCCGACCTGTGCTTCACCACGACAAAACAACCCTCTGCTGACAGTTGTCACGTACTGCATATGAAGTGTATTGGAAACACTACATCGGAGAGTTCTGACATAAATATCAGACTGAATTCATAGGTACGCAATTGCTGTACATAGTTCTTAGCCTTCTGCTAGAGAGACGCAGGCAGGTGATCAGGTTCCTCCATCGGTTTATTGGACAGGCCGAGACAGCGGAGCAGCGGAGACTGAACGAACCCAAGTAGGGTGAGAGTGCCCCCAGTTGTTGGTCAGTCACTTACATCATGTGCTGCATGTCTCCAACATATGTGCGTGTATATTATCGTAAGTCTGCACAACGTCCTGTGTGTGTCATCTTGTACATATACAGACCTATAACAGCTAATATATGTAGGCCTACTTAGGCCTAACACTGTGCTTGCCATTGTACAGCCAAACGCAACAAAATGGAGTGTGTAACCACAACTTAATTATGTGAATGCATGTTAACCATAATTAAACATATGTAGTTTTTGATCCACTTTGATATACCTCACATACACAACAAATGGTGTTGTCTAACGTAAGTGACAATTGTCAAGAACGATGCCTTGCTCCCCAGGATCAACCCCCCAATTAGCCCCCCAAGAGAACATATACCACTACACTGCTACGTTCACATAATGTTGAGTGTAGCCTATATGGCAATGTCGTGATCTTATCAATAACTCAATGTGTTCATGTTTACCAATCAATGAATTTAAGTGAGATTTCGATGTGATGTAATGGAAATGGACCCCCCTACGCTTTACTCCTGGCTGTCACCAGAAAATGGAGACAGAGTAAAATCAGCCGGGTGCAGTCAACCACATACAGCATGGCATAACAAAATGGCTGACAAAGGGGTACTTGACGCACCACCTTGCCAGGATAAATGTTACCCCACACTAATACCTAGAAGACCACACCATGCTATATCCCTGTGCATCTCAAGCGACATTGTCACCCTGGGCAAAATATGTTGTTCCAACCACGCATATGTGCTTCAGGCAGCCGGTAACTGACCCAAACTAAACTAATAACTGATTAATTTCACCACCTACTGAAACATTTAACTTTACCTCGTTTGTAACACCTTATGATGTGGACGGGCCATACCATCATTACTTTGCTTGAGTTAAACTGAGTCAGTTAACCTAATAATTTTGTCACCAGAATTCACACAAAATTCAAATTAGCTAGGATGGTGATGGGAAAGTGAAATAACCAGTCAATATGCACAACGCACTTTATCCCTAGCAATGCCAAGGGGAACAATGATATAATACCAGTATACACATTAGGGAAAGCGTTATAGTTTCCAATGGCCTGGTTCCACTGAGCATCCCACCAGAAGTAACCCACTCCACTTAACCTAAGGACCCATATTCCATTTAAATTCGGAACCACACTAGACTTACCTTTCTGCCCTGCTATGCACAACATACTGCTGCACCCCCAGGACCATTTATATAAGTCAAGATCACATTTCCCCAACCAATCCCCAGACAGACACTCGACCGCCCCACAGCCTAGTAGGAATCACCGAAAGTAAGTAACACTACAACTTCTTGCCTGAGCAATCAGCCTTAATATTGAAGATGATGATCCACGACCAGAACCAAAAGCAACCAAACCATTCCTCCGAGTATCCATCCCAGAGAAATGTGTCCCTGACTCATAACTTAATAACCCCTGGAGACCAGGATGCATAACATAGCAATAAACATTCCACTTTGACCACCGGCCCATAGCCCATCAATCCCCCTGGACCACCCAATACTAATAACTGTTATGATAAAACCCCCATGCTTGGAAGACAGATATACACTATACACTCACGACCCATTTTTAAAAGGCTAACCACCCTGAAATTATGTAGGAATTAACCCCAACACCCCAAGAGGTCAGTGAGTAGGAGCTAAGCTCATTTGTAAAGTTGTGACTACACAAAGGCATACTCTCTTACCACTGAACACCCCAACAGACCAGAACACAGTGGACTAAATGTAACCTGACGGATCAGACGGTAGAGGGGAAGAGAGAAAGAGACAAAGATCAAGAGAAATAGAGAACGAGAGATACAGCGAGATAGGAAACTTCTCCATCATTAATAACCTCAAATGAGTTCTCCCCCCAAACTTTACCAACTTCACCCACAGGACCATGTGTCATGATAAGGTCACACTAAGCAATTTGCATGAACTTGCGTTGACCCACATACTGACTGTTTTCTCCGGGTGCCATTAAACAAATAAAGGTGACATTTTGTCAACATACAGTTCACCATGCATGCAGGATGGAATAACGATAGCCAACAATTTGCGCATATTGCCGGGATGAGAGAATGTTATTCCATACCTATACTGTACACAGGAAACATACACTGTGCCAACCATTATCAGAAAGGACTAGGGCAAATATTTTATGTGAACCGGGTGATGACTTTGTCATGTTGACGAAACATCCCTCTCAAACCCATTATTCCTCAACGGTGCCAGTGTATCACATACTATTCCACTGAGCATATCCCAAGGAAGTGCTTGATTGCTGTTCATTTATCGGAACTAAGTTTAACCACAACCCACAATGGAAGATATCAACAACCTCTTGCCCATGTATAAGTAGTTAACCTAATATGCCTTAGAAGCATATTCTCCAATAATGTTGAGGTTAGACAGACCCTTTATATGACTCCAGCAACCAAAACCACTACTGATCAAACCTTATTAACTAATCTCAACCAGAGCCCCCCACAACGGGACATTTTAATCGTACTCTACGAATCGCTTACAATTAAATCATATTTGAAAAGTTGTAAAGGAGTCCAGTTGAAACAATTAGTGAACAAGCCCTGACCAGTCCTCCTCCGATAGTGAGAAAAGCAAGAGAGACCCACGTTATACTTAAAGTATTAGTGTTCCACCCGGAAAACAACAATATTATACCCAACCCCTATTGTTTAATTATAGGCACCCCACCATTGCAGAGCGAATGGGGAACAGTCTTAGGGACTAATTAATGTTCCAGTTAATGACTTAGCAATTCCTATATCAATGACACCAACCTGCAAGGTAAGGTAAGAAAGTGGAGTGTAAACAGAGGGAAAGATTTAAGGGAGAAAAAATAAATGAGGGATAGAGACCGAGAGAGAACAGGAAAGAGAGAGAGAGAGAGAGAGAGAGAGAGGTGGATAAGTGGGAAAGGTGAGAGAAAGAGAGAGAGAGGGAGAGAGAGAGAGAGGTAGAGAGATGGAAGAGAGAGATAGAGAGAGAGGGAGAGAGAGATAGAGAGAGGTAGAGAGTAAGAGAGAAAGAATGAGCGAGAGAGAGAGAGAGAGAGAGAATGAGAGAAAGGGAGAGAGAGAGAGAGAGAGAGAGAGAGAGAGAGAGAGAGAAAGGCAGAGAAAGAAAGGGAGGGGTAGAGGTAGACAAAAGGTGAGAAAGGAAGAGAGAACACGAGGGGGGGTCTCACATGCACCCACCCATACAAAGTGGGGGAGGGGAGAGGAAGGAAAGAGAGAGAGAGAGAGAAGGACGGTTTACAATGACATGCACGTGCCCCCGTCCGCCCGTCCGCTAGGGGCGATAGAACCACAGCAACCAACATTGTCCACATAGCAAAAGAGAGTGAGAGCCGCTCCGTCGACGTACCCTCCAACGTCACGACGCAAGCAGAATGTTTACGGAAACAGTGTCGGCTACAGACCATGGCGCATATCCAACAAAAATAAAATACAAACTTTATCACACTTTAACACCATTTCAACCCCAACACACTTAGCTCCCGTCTGCCAATAGAAATACCATTCAAAACGAGAGGTCTAGCATTACTGACATCAAACCATTATGCTTATAATGTCAGTTCCAAACCTACCAAATCGCTAGCTCCTACTACTTAGCATTTAGGCTACAGTGCGCATCTGAGCAGAAACCGCTTCCCATGTAATAACCCAACTTAATTCACACAGCAACAAAATCGACAAAATAACAGACAAAGGATCCTACAAATGAACAAAACAAACACCCACAATCTGTTACAGTCCCGAATAGTCAAACCACTTAATTTATCACTGAGACACACAACATGACTTCAACCAGGTGTAAAAAGAAAACTACAAAATCCCCTAAGAATAGCCTTTACCCCGCGGAACCAGCCGTGGGAAAGTAACAGGAAAAAACCATGCATAGCCTTATACCCCATATTCTACGAAAATCCTGTATCTGTCCTTACCCCAAAGTTAAGCCACAGTACACACCTACAGCAATCCTCTATTTTAAATTCCCCTGGCCTATATTAATAGTGCAGGATATTAAATATCTGACTACTTAGAGACATATAACAACAACAAAGACGACATATAAACCAACAGGACAACACAGACAAATATAGTTCAACAAACAGGACAACACAGACCACAAATTACGCAGAACAACACAACACAAACAAAGAGATACGAAGCGTGCTGTCGTTCCGCCTTTAAGGACACGACGAAATCACGTCCACTCAACATAAAACCCCTGGTCAAGACGTCAATAGGCCTTTTATTGGTATAACCCCCGGGTTTCCAAAACAAACCCCCGTGGTTCTTTTTGCTATCAGCCAGAAACGTAGGCTCCAAATAGCACCGAGCTTCTTCTTATTGACTGGCCCGCCCAGTCCAATTCTTAACGAGTGGCACTAGAATTACGCCTAAACGTTCCGTTAAGCTACTAGCCTCACGCGCCCACGTAATGAGTCAAGTCTTAAGCCTTGCTATCCAATAGTGGGATGGACCGAAATAACGAAACCCCTAAAAAAAATGGGGAACCCGCGTGTGTAACGGCCTAAAAAAAATTAAAAATTAAAAATTACAGAGGGAGCGGAGTTCCACACAATTACACCGCTCTCCCTGGCTAACAGCCCCACTTCACCTCAATCCTATCGTACTCATTTCCAGCCTGTTTAGGACGGAGAATATCCGGCCTTCCCCCCTGAGAAAAACTAAAGGAACACACAGTCCCGAATCCAAAAACCAAAATCCAACCCCTGTAACACCCAGACACAGCCATAGTAAATCGAAAAATACTTACGACGCCACGGAAATCACAGGGACGGAAGATATCCCGGACGAGCCCCCACGGAAATATATGTGGTCTCTAGCCTTCACGCAGGTCGGGAAAACAGACGGGTACAGGTAGACAAGAGCTGAGGTGGATAGCATCTTTTTATTCAGTTTAGTCGAATAAAGGTCTCACCATGCATACAGTAGGACAGCAGCTTTAATATGACTACACAACATTTTCAGTCGCAAGTAGTAACCCTTTCTTTGTTTAACATCATCTTAAATACCGCCGTTCCAAAGCCCCGCGCTGGAGGCGGACTTGAGTGATCCCATGCCCGTCAGCCAACCGCCGTGCTGTCCGCTTGTACGGGAGGCGGGGCCGTTCTGCTGACACCCTTTGTGTCACCCAGTGTGTCTGCAGACTATCTTAAATTCTGTTTTCTGTACGCCTATATTTTATTCACCATATTTTTACAACATTAGTATTTTCGTTTATCTTCCAAACAGTAATGCATTTCAAAACCACATTCAAATCAAACGGATAAGCAAAACTGATTCTGTCATTTAAACACCTATCATTCCAGTTCACCCAACTGGCCATGTCACTGGTTTACCATATAAGGTCATATCCCTTAACCCCGTTCCACTGTTTAACTCCTTCTTGGAACTGTATTCTTTCCGTGATCACATCATTCACTAACAGGCCTTGTTTAGTGAATGATGCTGATACCACCAAAACATACAGTCCCAATAATAATTCCCCTGTGAATGATTGGTTTTGTAGTAATATCTAATTGTGTCTCACTGTCTCTCTGTAGCAGACACCAAAGCACCACACCCAAAAGCCATCGCTGCTGTTATCACCAGGTGGGGTGGGGGTTTAGATTCTTATCTTGAGTAGTGAGTGCCCGTGACTGCTGTTAAAACAAAGACCATGTTATCAGTTCTCTGGGTTCTTTTCTTTACGGCGCCCTCCCGCTGTGACCCCTACTGTCTCACAGTGTTCCCCAGTCCCCGGGACCCTTACCTGCCCCCCGTTCCCGTCCTGTCTTTACAAGAGTTAACACTTGGTGCTGTTTAGGCATGTATTATTGCACCTATTATTAGCCCCAGGCTACGGCATGCGGCTCATGATATCTGAGCATCTGAACACATTTATGTCAATATCTGGTTATGGTTTCGCACTGGCTACCACAATACAAAATATATATGTAGGCTATTAGCCTATATGGGTCTATAAGATATGCTACACCTAAATAGCGGTTGTGTGAAACTGGCGAATATTATGGAGGACGAAAAATGACTTTATTCAAAATAAATAAATGAATAAATAAATGAATAAATAAATACAGAAATGCAAAAATAAATAAATGAATGTGTAAAGAAATGTAAAAATATATAATTAAATGTATATATTTATGTGAAAATGTATTTATTTATATATATATTTATGTATTTATTTATTTATTCATGTATTTATTTATATTTTTATTTATTTATTGATTTGTGTATATATTTATTTATTTATTTATTTGTGTATATATTTATTTTTTTATGTATTTGTTTGCATATTTCCTTATTTTTATATTTTTTTTCCTCATTTATTTATTTATTCTTTTATTTTTGTATTCTTTTATTTATTCTTTTATTTATTCCTGTATTTCTTGAACCATATGCTAATAGCCTTTCAGGCTTTAGCAATCAAACCCAGAGTGATCAAAGCCACACATGCCACAATAGCTATGAGGAGATTTCAGTTCCAGATTTCCATTCGCATTCGACTCTGGGGCCTCGGCCTCGGACCGCAGAGTGGCACACGCTCGGGGACCACCTCCAGGGACCCCTGGCGATATGATTGTGGACCTGGGGATAATACTTTGGAGAACTGGGCGGGCCACCGCTTCACTCCTATGCGACTTTGGGGCCTCGGCCTGGGACTGCAGAGTGGCACATGCTCGGGGACCACCTCCAGGGACCCCCGGAGCTCCAGGAATCCCCTGGTGCCGCCGCCAAACAAATGCTAAATTTACCAAATGACCTCCCCAACAGGGCTGCTCACGGGGAATTCCCAGGGACCACCGACTCCTGGTGCTCCTCCACTAGGGGCCGCAAGTCTAAATCTCCAAAAATTAATACATAAATACAACAATGAAATAAAGAAATAACAAAATGTTGCAGCAGTGATCCAAAAAAATACATGTTCTATAGATCTATGGAGTCATCCATATGTTTTACAGATCTACAGGACCATCCCCATGTTAGCAGATCTATGCAGTCATCATATGTTTTACAGATCTACAGGCACATCCTCATGTTCTATAGATCTATGGAGTCATCCATATGTTTTCAGATCTACAGGCCCATCCCCATGTTCTATAGATCTACAGTATGGAGTCATCCATATGTTTTCAGATCTACAGGCCCATGTTCTAAAGATCTACATGTATGGCCCCACATATTTTACAAATCTAAAGGCCCATCCCTATGTCTTTCAGTTCTATGATGTTCTATAGATCTATGGACCAAATATGATGCGTTGTGAGCTTGTTGTAGATCTGCTATTAACTAGAAAGGTGCCATTCTGGGAAATTGCAAGGGTGGTTGCACTGATGCAAGTCGCGAGGATTCCACTGGGAACTGAATTCCGTCTTTGCATTTCTATAATCTTACAATAAATGCGAGAAGTCTCTGCGTGCGTGCATGTCTGTATGTAATCCGCGTATCCCGTTCGTCCCACCGGCTTCAGATTCGGCACGCGCGTTCCACGCTGTGGCGCGGAGTGCAGTGCCGGGCCTCGACCCGACCCGATGCGCGGTTATCCGAAACCGGCGCAAAACGTTCGGAATCTCCTTATGCAGAGCTGATTGTTGAAATCAGGCTGTTCCGGAGGGAATCAGCTGACTCATTGTGACATCACTTCATAAAAGGCTCTGACATCACGTACGCCACATGAGTCAACAAAAAATCTCTGTGAGTGTGTATGTATGTAATCTGCGTATCTCAAGAACCTTTCGTCCCACCGGCATAAAATGGGCATAAAATGGATGCAGACAGATACAGATTTCTCCATATATGAGCATAAATGGACACAGGCAAACAGAAGGTCAAAACGGGTCCTACAGAGATCTCCATATATGGGCATAAATGGACACAGGCAATCAGATGGTCAAAACGGGTCCTACAGAGATCACCATATATGGGCATAAAATGGACGCAGACAGACAGATATCTCCATATATGGGCATAAAATGGACGCAGACAGACAGATATCTCCATATATGGGCATAAATGGACACAGGCAAACAGATGAGCATAAATGGACACAGGCAAGCAGATGGTCCAAACGGGTCCTACACAGATCTCCATATATGGTGCATAAAATGGACGCAGACAGACAGATATCTCCATATATGGGCATAAATGGACACACGCAAACAGATGGTCAAAACAGATCCTATGACAACAGGTATAATGGGGTTTGCATTAAAGGGCGGGGCATTCATTCCCTATTTACATTGTTCCCGAGTTGGCCAGGGCGCCGACTAGACGCTCGGCCGTCCAGAGCTTCTAGTTATATTAAACCAGTAAGACTCCCTAATCGGGAGATAAGCGACCGTTGGTCGCTTATCTCCACAAATAGGCCAAAAGTTTGTTTTACCAATTATCAAGACATACGGGCAGTTGACAGTTTGCCATGGTTACTCATTGAAGTTGAATCTCCATATATGGAGATAACCTACGCATCACACTAAGTCTGACCTCACCAGCCCATATTTGGGCATGAGCAACTTATGTATCCATATATGGAGATATGATGACATCACACAGTCCTCAGCCGATGATGTGGCGTGATGTCATACAATACACAAACGAGCCCTACAGTATAAAGGGGCAATTCTTGCCAGGAAAGAAGCATTTCTTCAACTCAGACCTTATCGCCAGGGTTGGCTTATAGCAGCTGTCGGTAGATAATGCCGGTCTTATATAAGGGTCATTTGTGTACGGTGTGATTTGCCATGGTTACTCATTGAAGTTGAATCTCCATATATGGAGATAACCTACGCATCACACTAAGTCTGACCTCACCAGCCCATATTTGGGCATGAGCAACTTATGTCTCCATATATGGAGATATGATGACATCACACAGTCCTCAGCCGATGATGTGGCGTGATGTCATACAATACACAAACGAGCCCAGATATGAGCAGGGCAAAGGTGTGACGTGTGACGTGTGACGTGACGGACGTGACGGACGGCCGGTGGAGGTTTTGATACTAAACTGCGACCTTACGGTCGCAATAATACTCTTATTGCGAGTTTTACAGGGATGGTCCTGTAAAACTACATTTCATGACTAAAATCCCCTATAACGATCTATAGATCTATAGGACATATGGGATGGGCCTTTAGATCTGTAAAATGTATGGATGGGACCATAGATCTTTAGAACATATTGATGGATCAATAGATCTGTAAAACATATGGATGGGACCATATACACTTATGGATTGACCCATAGATCTGTAGAACATGGGGATGGGCCTGTAGATATGTAAAACATATGGATTACTCCATAGATCTATAGAATGTATGGGTATATTTGTAGATCTGTATGATATAGGGATGGACCTAGGAATGCGCTCATAGATCTGTTAAACATATGTATGTGCCTGTAGATCTGTAGAACATAGGGATAGGCCTTTATATCTGTAAAACACATGGATGACTCCATAGATCTATAGAACAAGGGATGGGCCTGTAGATCTGTAAAACATATGGATGACTCCATAGATCTATAGAACATGGGGCTGGGCCTGTAGATCTGTAAAACATATGGATGACTCCATAGATCTATAGAACATGTATTTTTTTGGATCACTGCTGCAACATTTTGTTATTTCTTTATTTCATTGTTGTATTTATGTATTAATTTTTGGAGATTTAGACTTCCATAGGCAGTGGCCAATCCTGCAGTGGCGGGGGTCCTCCACTAGGGGTCGCGACCCCTAGTGGAGGAGCACCAGGAGTCGGTGGTCCCTGGGAATTCCCCATGAGCAGCCCTGTTGGGGTGGTCATTTGGTAATTTTTGCATTTTTTGGCAGCGGCGCCAGGGGGTCCCTGGGGGTCCCTGGAGCTCCGGGGGTCCCTGGAGGTGGTCCCCGAGCATGTGCCACTCTGCAGTCCCAGGCCGAGGCCCCAAAGTCGCATAGGAGTGAAGCGGTGGCCCGCCCAGTTCTCCAAAGCATTATCCCCAGGTCCACAATCATATCGCCAGGGGTCCCTGGAGGTGGTCCCCGAGCGTGTGCCACTCTGCGGTCCGAGGCCGAGGCCCCAGAGTCGAATGCGAATGGAAATCTGGAACTGAAATCTCCTCATAGCTATTGTGGCATGTGTGGCTTTGATCACTCTGGGTTTGATTGCTAAAGCCTGAAAGGCTATTAGCATATGGTTCAAGAAATACAGGAATAAATAAAAGAATAAATAAAAGAATACAAAAATAAAAGAATAAATAAATAAATGAGGAAAAAAATATAAAAATAAGGAAATATGCAAACAAATACACAAATAAATAAATAAATAAATATATACACAAATCAATAAATAAAAATATAAATAAATAAATGAATAAATAAATAAATACATAAATATATATATAAATAAATACATTTTCACATAAATATATACATTTAATTATATATTTTTACATTTCTTTACACATTTATGTATTTATTTTTGCATTTCTGTATTTATTTATTCATTTATTTATTCATTTATTTATTTTGAATAAAGTCATTTTTCGTCCTCCATATGTTTGATGGACACTTCACTGCGTCTGCGCATCGCGCATTTCTTGTTGATTGTATTTTCATTTCATGTATGCTTCACTGTTTGAGTACTGTACAAGTTTATTGATTGTTGTTTTATTATTTGTGTGAACCTATGTAGTTCTCACGGCATGTTTGGAGGAGAAGAGAGGAGGAGAAATAAAACTGCCCGTTTTCATAAAGAACCGACGCCGACCTGTGTTTGTCGTGAAGGGAGCTACAGTGAGAACTCACACCGCGGGTGACAACGCAACGAAGATCCAGCATTCAGCTAAGCAAAGCCCACAAAGTAGGTGTCGGCATAACGACAAGCAACGGTGATAGACTGTGTTAAAAGCGCAACGTTTCAAGCTAAAGCCAAGAAGTTCTCTGCCACAATCCTCAAGTTAAGGTGGTGTGAGAAGTGGTTAAACTTGGAAAGTGCAACAAGGACTCAGATCTATTTTCCCTGCTTAGTTTAGCCTTCACGTTTGGGACAATTCTAATGCGCTGGTAGACTAGTTGTCACATTGCATAAGGTTTAAGAAGAAAATCATATAAAGGTTAACAGAGTTTATAAGAGTTATAAAAAGAAGAGACATTCAAGTTGATATTAATGTGATATTGTGTTTCTAAACTAAAGGGTTTAAAGTCGTTTTGTATTTCATGATAAACAAGTTAAAGAGAAATTAATTGGTATTTTCAACAAGGTTTAAGAAGTTAAAGGACAACAAGCTCATTTTATTTTGATTTAAAGTAAAGGTTTAAAGGATAACTCATTTGGCTCTTAGTCACAACCTGGCTCTTAGGCCATGACAAATTGAGGAGGACACGAGGTAGTGGGTTTTAAAGTATAACAATAATTTATTAACAACTGGATTAAATCATATGTACAAGAGTTTGGAGGTGTGTTAGTCAGTAATCAGTAGTGTCAGCAATGCATGGATGTGTGGTAAGTGTAGTGTGGGGTGTTGTAAGGTGTGTAAACCAAGCATAAGGAGAAACAATAGGTGCTGTCGTCATGAGAGGGAGAGGAGGAATGAGGGTGCCATGCAGGCTTTTATAGGGCTCCAGGGAGTACTGGCCAGGTACTCCCAATGCCCCTATCAGCCACCTCATTGGCCGACACCCGAAGGCTCTGTGGGGAGAAGCAGAAGTACAGAGTTCCACCAGCTGAATTCCAATCCGAAGGGTTTGCACTTTGAAGTGCGCATTTGAAGGGCTATGACGTCACTGGTCACAGATCTACAAGCTCACAATGCGTCGCAACGCAACGCATTGTGAGCTTGTAGATTGCTATTTGGCGCGGCCCAGTGACGTCATAGCCCTTCAAATGCGCACTTCAAAGTGCAAACCCTTCGGATAGGAATTCAGCTATAGGCTAACACAATGCCCAGTGTGATCCATGCGTGATCCATGCGTGCTACCGCTGAACATGCTGCCTTAACATCCAAGTTGGACTGCACATCCGGTGGGCGGGATTCACAAACATGAAATGGCTTCAGTAAGTTAACATCACATAATAGGGTGGGTTACCTCCGCTGAGGAGTAAAAAACAAATAGTTTAAGTCAGACATTTTCTTAACCACTGTATGAGGATCTGTAAATTTGGCTTGAGATGGTGAGCCTGTGATGGGCAACAGTGCCAACACACGATCACCACGGCTGGAAACTCTCTGCTCAGTGCGGCCGTCTAAATAAGGTCTGTGCCAAAATCCATTTACATAGCCAATTAAGTTGCGACGAGGCTCTACCGCCTTCCACTGGTTACTCAAAATGACTAATGACTAATATAGTACAGTAAAGTACAGAAAGGTACTGTGTTTTTAGACATTCCGGAAGTTGCGGCCGCATAGGAAAACATTACTGCCTCCCCTGGTCACGTGGTATATACACAAGTTACACAACGGGGAAAACACAGAACCGGCTGATCTTTTGAGCGATATAAAGTCTTCATTTCACCCCAGTGCTTCGAGTTTCTTCCACGATAAAGAAGTAAAACGATTATATTTTAACAGAGGCCCGTCACTTTTTGGATAGAGTGTTGATCAAAGGTAAGAAGTGATCGCTAACGGCGGATCGTCGATCCAGCAACAGGATTCCGGCATGCAACCAGTTAGTAACATAAAAATAGACATCCCAATAAAAACCTGGCTAAAAATACTGGACTCTGTGATAGAACCAATTTCCCTCTATGGTTGCGAGATCTGGGGACCAGCCGCAAACCAAGACCTTGAAAAATGGGACAAACATCAAATAGAGACCTCAAATAGAATTCTCAGAATTCAGCGCACAACACAAAATAATGCATGCAGGGCAGAATTAGGACGATACCCTCTCATAATCAAAATAAAAAAGAGAGCATTCAAATTTTATAACCACTTAAAAGAAAGTGACCCAGATACACTTCATAACAAGGCACTCACACACAGAGAAACCCTAGAGAGATGCCCCCTCAGCCAACTGGTCCGGGAACTCTGTACACAAACACAAGCAGAGCCACCAGACAGACAATTCACTGGACTAAACCAAATTATAAAACAGCAGAAAGAAAGCTACCTGACACATTGGAGAGAAGCAACCCAAAAGCAGAGCAAACTAGAATGCTATTTGGCCCTAAACAGAGAATACACCATGGCAGAATACCTGAGCAAGGTGGCCGACCCAAAACAAAGAAAAAGCTTGACTAGGTACAGACTCAGTGAGCACAGTCTTGCAATCGAGAAAGGACGTCACAGGCATACCTGGCTCCCTAGAGAAGACAGACTTTGCACCCACTGCACACAAAATGAAGTGGAAACTGAGCTACACTTTCTAACCACCTGTCCGCTGTACCAAGACATCAGAGACACATACTTCCCACAGATCATAACCACCCAAGGAGAGTTTGAAAATATGACCAATGATGAAAAACTCCCATACCTGCTGGGTGAAGTAAAACAATGTGCAAACACAGCAGCAAGATTCGTGAGCTGCTGTGATAAGAGAAGGATATCAAATGGAACCCAACCACCTTAAAAACCATTGTATATATCCCTGCTCTGCCTGCACGTTACCGTGATGCATGAAAACTGTTTTCACCTGTACATATTTTGTTCTGATTGTATTGTATTGTGTACACTTCTGCTTTGGCAATGTAAACGTATGTTTTCTCATGCCAATAAAGCCCTTTGAATTGAATTGAATTGAATTGAATAGTAGGAACCCCATCTCGGAGCTGCGTAGCAGTGGAGTGAGGGGTTCCGAAAGGAGCTAAGAGGCACTGAGGTTCGAGGGAAAAACAGCAAACAATGAGACAAACACAGACACAAAGTTATTCTGTCTGTCTGTGTGTTGTAGGACCCCAATGGAAACAAGACCGAAACTAAAAGCAGTGCTCTTCCGAGCACAGGTCTCGGTGCTACTGTATAATAGGCCAATGTAAATAGGGGGCATATGTTCTTCAACTTAGACCTTTCATGGCAATCGGACGCTGCATGCATGATTTGAGGCATTGTGTTCCAAAAATGTGTTTTGCTAAAGTCTACCTGCTGGTGGCGCTATAACAGGCCAATGTGAAAAGGGTAGCATTTGTTCCTTGACATAGTGGGAATATGTGTGGCAAATTTCACCGTAATCGCAAGCTGCGTTGATGATTTGAGGCATTTTGTTCAAAAACGGAGCAATCCTGCAAACTTTGGAAGCTAATATTAGCCAATCAGGATGGGATATGAAATATCAGACGGATCAGACTTGATCACATGACTATAGCGATACTGTGTACTGATTTGTGTTATTTTTGGAGAAAATCTGAAGGAGTAATATCCAAAAATGTGTTTTACATAAGTCGGCCCAAAGGTGGCGCTATAAAAGGCTGATGTGAAAAATGCAGTGAAACGGTTTTTCCTTGGCCTCTAGGGAGTGCGTGTACAAAGTTTGACACTGATCGGTGGAGTTATAGGTAAAAACACAAATTGGCCTGTTATTGCGCCACCATGGGGCTGATTTGAACATTTTGACGTGGCATTTCTTCCTCTGCCTAGTGGGAATGTGTGTGTGCGATTTCATGATAATTGCACTTTGCGTTTGTGATTTGAGGCATTTTGTTCAAAACGGCTCAATCCTACAAACTTTGGAAGCCAATCTTAGCCAATCAGGATGGAATATGCAAAATCGGACAGATCCATGTCGTCACATCACATGACTGTCGTGATACTGCCTACCGATTTGTAGGATTTTTGGACAAAATCTGTAAGAGTAGTGTACAGAAATGTGTTTTGCGAACATCGGCCTCATAGTCGCGCTAGAACAGGCCCATTTGAAAAATGGCGGTCAGAGGTTCTGATTTGGCATCCAGGGAGTGTGTGTGCTCATTTTAGCAGCGACCGGGCCAACGGCGACTGAGATTAGGTGGTAACAAACTGCGAGGACGCACAGACGGACGAGGGGAAAACATACTCTCCCCCATGCCTTCGGCTGGTGGAGACAATTCACCCTTTGTTAGGCTCCTGGTTGGTCCCTGACTGACCAACCAGCAGGCTCTATCTGCCTTGTCCTGCCCTGGTTCCGCCTTTTTTATGTTGAATTAGCTAAAACATAATTTTTTGAGAAATAAAAACATTTAAAAGCATGCTGATTCACTATGCTGCCACTGAGCAGCTCCAATTGACTGAAACAAAGTTTGAAATTAGAATTGAGCACACAGAATAACAATATGAAGCAACTGAATTAACATGGCAGTGGATGGAATGTCCCACTGAATGTCCCTCCAAGACACAGCAACCAATGGGTGTGGAGAGGGGCAGGACAATGGGCGGGACTTGACAAAAGGTGAATTACTTTTTTTGGTGTAGGCTAAAGTGGTTGACTGTACTCGTGCTGTTTTACATTTCTGTCTAAATATTCAATCAATTAAAAGGTTATTACTTATTGTAGGCCTAAATCGCTCTAGATTAAGAGTGTCTGTTAAATGCCTAAATTGTAAACTGTAGTTCCAAAATGGAAATCATTTATAATAATGAAAAACGACATGGATAAATCGTAAACATTACAAACGGATATCATATGTAGGCTACTACCCATAGGACCAAGACTATCAGAGGTAGGCTGTTTTATCCAGTGAATGTTACTTGTAAAAATCGATAAAAGTAAAACACATGATCCAGGCTAAGTGCAATTGTGCGCGCTCATTAAAGAGGAAGACCACCCATTTTCAATATTGAACTATGTCATTAATATACCTTAGAGGAGTTGTGTGGAAATAGAAAAAAAGTTCCCCCTCTTCTGTGTTGCCTAGAACTGGAGGATTGATTTTGGGGTTTGTATTGTAAATTACAACTTGATGACATCACACATTGTACTTTACAATACAAACCCCAACATCAATCCTTCAGTTCTAGGCAACACATAAGGGGGGGAACTTTTTTTCTATTTCCACACAACTCCTCTAAGTTATATTAATGACATATTCCAATATTGAAAATGGGTGGTCTTCCCCTTTAAACTGTACTTTTATTGTGCTTTTCTGTTTGCAAACTGTATCAATTGCAAAATATATCTCCCATATGTTTAACCACAAGCTCTATATGCTCTTATATGCAAGGGTTTCTTTCCTAAATTGACTATAATAGTCAATTGACTTTTTAATATTAACAAAATGGATTGACTGCATTACTGATGATTATTTACCACTAACCTCATCATATCCCACAACACTATCGATGTTGGTGAAAAATAGAATTGATATTTCACTTTGTCAATATCACTCAGCCCTAATATCACCACCAATGTCTTGATTATGCTGGACGTGTACGGAATCGCGTGCAATATCCTGGAAAGATATCCCTTGAAAATAGTACCCTTGCATTGCCACTTGCCAGACATCACATTGTATCCGGATGAGGGTCTGGCAACGCGAGGCTATGAAAATAGAGGCAGGGAAGGTTGTCAAGGATTGACATGATAATGATGTCGGGGGGGGGGTCTAGTAGCCGATCTACAAGCTGACAAAGTGCGTTCATTCTCATTATCACAGGCCTGTGTAGTGTCACATCATGGCTGCCAACAGGCTGAAGGAAAATGACAAGAAGGTGAGTACGTTGGACTCTCTGTAACTTCCGCCACTATAAAGTTGATGTTTCTTAATACTGTTGCATTCCAGTGAATTACACTAACCTCACAAAGATTCCTTGCATGTCCAAAACGGGTGGAGAAGTGTAACCGTGCAAAACGTACCTGGTGATAATTCTGCTTCTCTCCATAGGTTCTGAGTTTGATAATGGGTTATCAAGGTGCTGAGGGCATCAGCATTGAAACCCTGAAGTTTAAACTTTATCCCATGGATATTCATCATGTCATATGGTAAGACCCGCTCCTCTCCTACATTATTATTATTGTTTTACATTTGGCACTGAATTAGTCAGCTCAGCTCACAGGAACCAGAAATGCCGTACAGCTGTCTCTATAAGGACACTGCTGGCTCAAGTTTAGTGAAGCTGTTTTCTCCCTTTTCTGTGAGAGAACTTAACAGATTCGTTTAGTTACACCTTTCCACTGAACCCAGTGAAGTTGCTGGTCAACGAGGGACACATCTGTTCCACCATCGACAAGATGCACTACGTATCCACACACTTCAAGTACCAACACAAGTCGTTGTCAACAGATGTGCACGATCATGTAATGAAATATAATCTTTTTACATGGCTGTGAACTTGGTTGTCTGCTGTACCCATCTCCTGTCCATACAATTTAGCTTTGTAACTATTTCTGGGGCAGTTATTGGAATACCTGTTGCCCCTACTAAATAAAGTAGTATATGTATATATATATAACTATGAAGCTGGTTCCTTCATGTTTAAAGATATACGTACCCAGTGCAATTCTTTATCATTGATACTGTCATTAGGCCTATGTAGTGTACCAATCTCACAGAGGGCAAAACATACCTGGCATTGGCGATAAAAAATAATTCAGATTCTCTCCCAAGGTGCTGAGTTGGATAACGTGCTTTCAAGATGCCGAGGCGGGCGTCAGCCTACAGGACATGAAGCAGGGACTGGAACCGTATGGCATGGGATTGTATGCCATCAGGTATGACCTTACCTCTTCACTTTTTTACCGAAGCAGCCGTTCGCACCGCCCCTTTGCGATGGTTCGCGCCACGCTCGGTCGTGCGTCGTCTCGTCTTTGCATTCACTTTGTATGTATCGTGCAGCTCGAACCATCCAGGTTTGGACACAGCTTAAGACTTTTGGTAAAGCTGATTGTGGTTTGATTTTGTTCACTTCCCTGTGAGTGCACTTTAGACACTTCAGATACACTCTATCTAAATAGTATGCATCTGCATCATCATCTTTCCTATGTCTTCTGACAGGATAGCAGTGCAGTTCCTGTTCAACGAAGGATACATCCATTACACAACAGATCCGGAACACTACAGGTCGACAGACATCATCAACCATGTAATGTTTTGTACTTTGTTTAACTTGGTTTCCTGCTGCACCTATCTGAAATATCTGTAAAGGATTCTTATTATTGGTGTCCTGGGTGTGGCATGTGCAAAATATACTTGGCAGTAACAATAATTCTGAATCGCTCCTAAGGTGCTGCGTTTGATAAAGTGTTGTCAAGATGCCAAGGGCATCAGCCTTCAGGACCTGAGCCAGGGTCTTTCCCAGTGTATGCATGGATGGATGAATATGTCTTTCCTCAGGTAAAACCCTCTCTTCTTCTTCATTAGTTTTGTTCCATTTTCTGTGAGAGCACTTCCAGAATGGCTTTGTTCAGGTACACACTATGATATCCGAATGTTATGCATTACATTTCCACTGTCCTTTTGACAGGCAAGCAGTAGAGTTCCTGCTCAATGAGGGACTCATCTTTTCCTCCATTGACGGGCGTCACTACAAATTGACAGACACCATCAGCAAAGTAATGCAAAGCATAATCAGTTCATAATCATAATCATTGGACTGTCCACTGTGCCTACTAAATCAATAAAGTTAACTTAATGTTCAACAATATTCCCCGGGACAATTCTTTGTCATTATATTTTGAGGAGAATATCTGGAATAACTGTAAATGTTACTGTAGCTCTCACCTTACAAAAACACACAACTAACATATGCTAAACATACCTGACATTAAAAACAATTCTGATTCTTTACTAAGGTGCTGAGTTTGATAAAGAGTTGTCACCAGCATGAGGGCATTACTCTACGGGACCTAAAGGAAAGACTAAAAGGCACGAGGTTGTCTGTCCTCAGGTAAGACTCCTCTCCGACTTATTTGAATTGTTTCAACATTGGACTCAGTTTTGCAGTTTAGTTCAGTAAAACACAATTTAAATATTATGCACCACCTTTGCACTGAACTCCCGACAGGCAAGCAGTGGAGTTCCTGTGCAACGAGGGACACATCTTTTCCGAAATCGATGGAAACGGCATATCGAGTGACATCACTTATCACCACATGTCAACAGACACCCACTTTGTATGTTATCGTATTGAAGTGTACTTTTCTATTTTCACATGACTGTAAACTTGGTTGTCTGCTGTACCCATCTCCTGTCTATTTCCATGTCATTCCTCCTGACTATTTCTTGTATGTGTAACACTACCAGGCAATGACATGAGTCCTGCTTCTCTCCTAAGGTGCTGATGGCGATAAGGATGGCTGGTGATGTTGAGGGCATCAGCCTTCAGGACCTGGAGGTGGAACGTGGGGAAACAAGTTTCCAAGACATCTGGTAAGACCCTTTGCTCTCCATCATTGTTATTATTATTTAATAATTAGTTTTTAATCTAGTTTTTAATCTATGAAAGTCGTGGTGGTTTTTGGCACTATGATTTTCTCTAAAGCCTTAATATCTGTCTTAAGGCCAAAACTTGCTTGAAACATACAGCAAATTCCTTGTGAAAATAGCCCATCTACAAACTCACAACTCTTTGGATATCAAAGCGTTGTGGGTTTTTAGTAGACATCACATTTCTCTATTGGTAAATTGTTTGTGAACCACTGATCTAGAGTAGTGTTAGTGAAACAGGGGGCTTAGTTTCATGGCCGAAGGCAAGAGTTTATGCTTTTCAACAGACCATCAGGCTGGCCAAAGCTCTAGCTCAATTGATAGTGTGGAAGCCAAGCCTGTAAGTCTGAAGGTGAAGGGTTCAATTCCTGTCCCTGGCCATGGGTTGAGGTGCAAATGAGTGGGGTTCCTATCCCCTAATTGCTCCCCTGCTTTAACCAGTGAAAAATAGCAGATATACAAGCTCACAGCGCGGCACCGAGTGCCGCGCTGCGAGCTTGTAGATCTGCTATTTTTGAAAAAAAGTCGTGAAAATGTGTGAAAATCTTTGAATATATGTATTTTCAAAGCGAACGTTTGTAACTCAAATTTTGCTTCCGGGTGGTCCCTGGAACTAGATATTCTGAGATGGGGGTCCGTGGCCAAATGCATATCATTTTGGGGGTCCTTCACATGAAAAATTATGAGAACCACTGACATAGTAGTCTCTCAAGAACAGACTAACTGAGCTCCAGTTAAGTGAAAGGGACCTTTTCTTTGACGATGGCTGGCCAGATTGCTGACACAGAAACATAGAAGGATTCAAAAGACACTTATAGAATCGGGTCAAAATTGAAATTTTCACGATTTTTCAAAAATAGCAGATCGGCACCGAGTGCTGCGCTGCGAGCTTGTATATCTGCTATTTTTCAATATTTAAAGCATAAAATATTGCGTCATAATGTGTTCAGGCCTAAATGGGTTATAAGGCCAATTAGAATACTACAATCCCTCTCTGTTGACTAGAAAGTAAAAACATTGCAAACTTTTGTCATGACTCTTGAAATCCACATTATAAGCAACAAATAACTCTCTTCATGTTCATGTTAATTGCAAGGGAGGCTTTGTCTCAATTTGTTCTGTTTCTATGGCTTATTGTGCATATCGCGTTTTGCATATTGCCAATCCTGTATTGCATTCCGTCGGCCCCATATCGCTGCTTGCAGCTATATATGTGTTTTGTGTTCTTTCTGTGAAGAGCACTTAGGTACACACTATCCAAATATTATACATCACATTTCCACTGAACTCTGACAGGAAAGCAGTGGAGTACCTGAGCAACGAGGGATACATCTATTCCACCATCGACCAGTATCACTACACGCCGACAGACATCATCAACAAAGTAATTTTTTTGGATCATATCGAAATGTACATCTAATTTCCACATGGCTGTTAACTTGGTCGGCCATAGTACTGATAAAATATGTGATTATTATACATGTTTCTTGATGCTAAACCAACCTCACGATGACAAGTCCTTGTAAGTGTGCTAACATTCCTGGCAATATCGATGATTCTGAATCTCTCCTATAAGGTGCTGAGTTTCACAAAGAGTTGTCAGGATATAGAGGGCATCAGCCAGGGCCTGGAGCAGAGATTTTTCGACGGGTGGCTTGACATGCCTGACATCGAGTAAGACCCTCTCCTCTCCTACATTTTGTTGTCTACACTAGTCTCTGAATGAGACGGCTCAGCTCACAGGAGCCCTGTAACCAGAAATGTCATGCAGCTGTCTCCATATATGGACAATGCTGAAGCAAGTTAGCTCCCTGGTCCCATGTGTCAGACAGGGCCATCAATACACAACTAGTAAATCTGATTGTGCTTGGTTTTGTTCTCTTTTCTGTGAGAGCACTTAATACTGCCATATTTTTTAATCAATTTACTCAGATTAATCGGATTACTGCCAAGCCTTGGGCGAGTATTGTCGTCCCTGACTGACGATGGACTGATCTTTTCCACCATTGACGAGTCTCACTACAAATTGACAGACACCATCAACAATGTAAGGTTTTGCATCTTTTCGAAATGTACTTTGTATTTTCACATGGCTGTATACTTGTTTGCCTGCTGTAGAAATGTATCTACACTACACCTACAATTTATCACAAATTTTGGCAAAAAATTAAGCTGGTTTCTTCAGGTTCAGCAATATTACACAGGACATTTGTTTTTGTATATATGATTAAAATATATGTAAATAATTGTTTCATAATACTGCAGTAAGGGCGAGTGCCAAAGTCCGGTACTATATTCGGATATATACCGGCCGGCCGGTACATTCGGCCGGCCGGCCGGTACATTCGGCCGGCTGGCCGAATATACCGGCCGGCCGAATATAGCACCGGCCGTCTGAATTTGCTAGCGGCCGTCCAAGGTACTACCGGCCGGACTTTGGCACTCGCCCTCTCTCTAATACTGTGACTGTCACTATCCAGTTTAATCAAAATGATATCAAATTAACAGACTAATTCCTCCTATGTGTAAAACTTACCTAATAAATATTTTGTTCTCTCTTAAGGTGCTGAGCTTGATAAAGAATTGTAACGTTTTTGAGGGCATCAGCCTTCAGGACCTGAAGCAAGGACTTAATGGCATAAGTATGCCCGCCGTCTGGTAAGACCCTATTGTATCTTCTTCTACATTATTCATATTTCTTCTTGAAAATGAGTCGGGTCCCTAACCAAAAATCTTATACAGCCGTCTATATACAGTCAATGCCGTAGCACAGAGTTCCCCGATTAGTTTTCCCCAAGGGCCGAATTATGTCTAGGGTACCTAGGCCGAGGGCCACGACATTGCAGGGGGCGATGGTGGCGTTCCCGCTACTCCAGCGACAGTTCAGATGTCGTCGTTGTCAGGTGAAAATCTTGTATGTCCAAAACCGTTCGTTTTGCATTTATCATTTTAAAAATGATTTAAAGTAGTGAAAACAGCCGATCTACAAGCACACAATGCCTCGCACCGCGAGGCGTTGTGTGCTTGTAGATCTGCTGTTTTCACTACTTTTGTGCGACGGCCTTTGCGAGGGCTTTACTTTGCGAAAGAACGTACACATTTGGAGACACGAGGTTTCCACCCGAGAATGATGATATACTAGTGTTGTTGCTGCTCTTTTACCACCATTATTACTGGGGTTGGTGGGGGCCAGACAGTAGCCCCCCGCAGGGCGCAAATGGCCCGCGGGCCGCCTATTGGGGAACCCTGCCGTAGCATAATGTTTGATCCATTAGTGATTTCGTAGACTTTTAGTAAAGCTGATTGTAATTATATTCTTTATGTACTATGCACTATTATGCATCACCTTTCCACTCTCCTCTGACAGGCAAGCAGTGGTGTTCCTGAAGGAGGAAGGATGCATCTATTCTACCATCAACCACCACTACAAGTGTTCTACACTTCAAGAAGTAAAGTAGTAATTTGTCACATACCAATAAGTAAAACAAGTTTTTGTTTTGTTTTGTGATAAAACTATGGGGGCACGGTGGTGTCAGGCAGTAACACTGTCGCCTCACAGCTGGAAGGTCCTGGGTTCGATTGCCACTGGGGATGCTGTGGGCGCTGGGTTATTACATTAGACAATTGACACTGAGTGAAAAAAATGGTTTACAAAAATTGCCGGATAAAACGTTTAGATAACATTATTCTTTATTTTTTACTCATTTGGTTGAAACCTTGCCAATACTGTATTTGGAGATGACCAGTGGTGTAATGGTGATTTATTTTTTGGTGGTATGGTATTGTAATTTTAAATTACTGGCCAAAGGCCAGAAATAAACTAGAAAAGCTGCGTGCTAACGCTACTGTATAAGACTTAAGTGAAGGACAGATACAGACCCACAGCCGATTTCTTAAGGTTCACTAATTTCACAGTTGTTTTTATTTTAATGTTTTGAGGAAAATATTTGTAAATAATTGTACACATTTCTTACTGTTGTTATCCAGGACAATGACATGGCTGCGAGCCCAAATGCTAAGGTGAGTGGAAACATCAGCACCTACATGAAGAAAAGAACTCCATTAACCAATAATGTTTGCTTGAGCTACTTGTAGGGCTAGCTAGGGATACCATAGACATTTATTAGATGCTGGGGTCACAATGATGAATCAGTTATTAGTTTCAACATAGGATGAATATAGAATTTTGATTGTACGACCTACGGTTCACGAGTTATAAGCTCAAATGTATAGTGGCCTGTTATAGCGCCACCATGAGGTAGATTTGCAAAGATTGATGCTCGATCAGTCTGGCCGTGTCCAAGATTAAATTTACACAGACCCACACATGGACGGACACACTTAGAAACGGATAATTACTGTAAATGTTTCTTAATACTGTCATTATCCAGTATAATGTACTCCCCCTCCTTATTTGTGAAAAACATTCCTGGCAATAAAATAATTCTTGTTCTCTCGTAAGGTGCTGAGTTTGATAAAGAGTTGTCAAGATGCTGAGGGCATCAGCCTTCAGAGCCTGGAGGAAAGGATAGGTGACATGAGTTTGCCTGTCATCTGGTGAGACCCTCTCCTCTCCTACATTATCTCTAAATGAGTTGTGTAAGCGCAAAATGACCCCTGTAACCAGAAATGTCATACAGTGGACTCTGTACGGACAGTGCTGGTGCAAGATGTTTGGTCCCCCCGGGAGCTATGTGTCCTAGCATAGCCAGCAGTATTACATTTCAGAACGGGTACACATTATTGTGTATCATTATTTTATGCTTTAACTATCGGTGCCGCGCTGCGAGCTTGTAGATGTGCTATTTTTAAAAATCTTGAAAATTGGAATTTTGACCCGATTCTATAAGTGTCTTTTGAATCCTTCTAAGAAACATAGGTTTGAAAAACCTATGTTTCTATGTCAGCAATCTGGCTAGCCATCGTCAAAGAAAAGGTCCTTTTCACTTAACTCTTCCCACGCTTTGAACGTTAACGTTCGCCCCATTTTTTACAGAACCTCGATGCCAATACGGCGCTCGTTCGGTTCGTTCGTCTGATGACTGTAAGCTGATGAGGGGTCGCGGGGCCGTCTACTGTAAACACATTTTCCGCGGTGATGGTGTAAAAAATCCATTATGCGTTAGATCAACGGAGAACAATTCACTTCCTTGTTGATTTCCTCCGGCTGTAAGGCTCTGTGGCCAGTGACTGGTCTTCTTCTTCTTCAACACATAACAGGCAAATTCACATTCATTCTCGCATGACGCCGCCCTCTGCTGCCTGGCAGACCAAAGTGCACTATTGCACAACCAAAAAAAATAAAAATAAATAAATAAATGTCTGTCTGTCTATCTACTATAACGTCGCAAAGGTAAGCCGCTTTTTGATGGCGCCAGACCCAATAAATAAATAAATAATCTGGCAGTAGGAGAGTTAACTGGAGCTCAGTTAGTCTGTTCTTGAGAGACTACTATGTCAGTGGTTCTCAAACTTTGTCACGGACCCCCATCTCAAAATATTTATTTCCAGGGACCCCCCAGAAGCAAAATTTGAGTTACAAACGTTCGCTTTGAAAAATATATTCAAAGATTTGCACACATTTTCATGACTTTTTCAAAAATAGCAGATCTACAAGCTTGCAGCGCGGCACTCGGTGCTGCGCTGGGAGCTTGTATATCTGCTATTTTTCACTGGTTAAAGCATTCATTAATTCTATGCCTAAATGGGTTAAAGATGATTGTGGTTGCTTTTGTTCCCCTTTTCAGTCAGAGATTGATTGAAGAATTTATTAGAAGTTTGCAATAGAAAAGAGTACAGTTTCATGACAAATCACTGGTACAAGGTCAACTAAAAGGAGATCCTAGAAAGCACTGGCTTATTTCCACAGGAACCACACTTTAAGTATCTCATATAACATTGAAAGATAGACGGATATAACGTAGTACTTTATCTAGGATAACATAAATTTCAAAAATCATCACATTTTCAAACATGTTTGGGGTCATTTTAACGTCTGCACAGGCTTTTGTGAGCACCTCAGACAGTTTGTAAGTTTATGAGTTTATGAGTTGATTCAGTATTTAGATATTTGATATTCATTTGATCTGACACACCCGCTTCCTTCCTATACAAATCTCCTTTTAGTAGACCTTGTACCAGTGAACTGTACCGTCATGAAACTGTACCCTCTCCTATGCAAACTTCTAATAAAGTCTTCAATCAATCAATCAAACTCCATTTTAACTATGTTAGACTACCGGTAATTGAATTTCATAAAGCCCTTTTAGAATTCTTTTGGGAAATTAATGGGACAAGTAATTGAAAAAACTCAGCCTCCTCACGCATTAGAAGGACAATATTAGTCACCAGAAGCAAGGACGAGTGTTTTCGATGAATCAATGGGTTTGTATAGAAAGGGGGCATGTCTGATTAAATGAATATCAAATATGTAAATAAATACTGCATCAAACAACACAAAAACCAGAGTAGACACTGAAATCACCCCAAACATGTTTGAAAGTGAAATATCTCTTTTAACGGCATTGTTAATGTACCGTATTTTCCGGACTATAAGGCGCACTTAAAAGCCTTTAATTTTCTCAAAAAACTACAGTGCGCCTTATAGTCCAGTGCGCCTTATATATGGATCATTCATTGACATTGACATTCCCTTTAGCACAACTCCATCTGTTGGATGCATAACGCAACGGTAGCGTCTATTATGTGCGCCTTATAGTCAGGTGCGCCTTATATATGAAAACAGTTTGAAAATAGACCATTCATTGACAGTGCGCCTTATAGTCAGGTGCGCCTTATAGTCCAGAAAATACTGTACACACTATCCTAATATTATATTATCACATTTCCACTGTCTTCTGACAGGCAAGCAATTGAGACCCTGAGCAACGAGGGATACATCTATTCCACCATCGACCAGTATCACTACACGTCCACAGACATCATCAACAATGTAATGTTTTTTTTTTTAAATCTTACAGTATTTAAATGCTTTTTGTATTTTAACATGGCTCTACCCATTTCCTGTCCAGGGGCTGTAGATAAACCTGGCTTTGTAACTAGTTCTGTTGTCTGGCTCTGTAGTCTTGAATAGCCAGACTCCACAATATCTGCAGCTAGCACTGTTACCAAAACAGTGGGTAACATTTTTGTGGGTCGTGAGCAAACAGCTTATTTCTCTTTTGGATCTCGGGATAAAAAGTTAAGAACCACTGCTCTATAGAGTCTGGAACTGTGACCCCTGAAAGCTGAGAAGGGAAACTGTCATCTGGTCGTGGATAGAAAAAAAAAAGTCTTTTTGAATTTCCATTTCTGCTCAGCAGCAAGCTGCCTATATGCTTCAACTAATTAGATTTACTGTAGAAAACATTTACGTGACTACAGCGAGACTACTAATTCTGGCACAGTTATTGAACTGTCCATTGTCCCTTCTAAATAAGTAAAGTATGCCATAGACTAAAACTGAAGCTTGTTCCTTCATGTTCAACAACAATATTCCACAGGGCAGATCCTTTTTTATACTTTGAAGAGTGTGAGTGTGTGTGTATGTGTGTTATACTCTCTTGGCTTAACCAGTGTAATGCACCAACCTCACAAAAAAAACAACAACATACATCTCAAATAAAATATTTCTGATTCTCAGGTGCTGGATAAGTTGGCGTATTCGCCGTATTGGACTGAAGGCATCTGCATGGTGGACCTGGCGATGCTTTGTGACATAAGTGTGCCTGTTATCAAGTAAGACCCTCACCCTCTCTCTCTTTTTCTCTTTCTCTCTCTTTCAGTTCTTCATTTTTTTGCATTTGGCTCACAGGACCCCTGTAACTAGGAATGCCATACAGCTGTCAATACCAGTGTTTCTCAACCACTGTGCCTGGGGACCTTTGGTGTGCCCCTGAGAAGGGTCAAGTGTGCCCCTTGAAACGGCTTGAAAGCCAGTATTGTATTTATCATTTTAAAAATGATTTCAACTAGTGAAAACAGCAGATCTACAAGCACACAACGCCTCGCACCACTAATGTTGTGCGACAGCCTTGTATGATGAAGCAGGGCTTTACTTTGCGAAGAAACGTACACATTTGAAACTTTGAGATACAAGGTTTCTTCCCGACAGTGACGATATTTACACCCCCGTATTATGTTGGTGTGCCCATGGATTCTAGGGACATGAAAAGTGTGCCCATGCAGAAAAAAGGTTGAGAAACACTGGCCTATACGACCAATGCTGGAGCAAGATGGTCCTCGGGGAGCTGTGTCCTAACAGAGCCAGCATTTTTAGTAGTAATAGAGCTAATAGTGGTTTGTTTTGTTCTCTTCACTGAGTGTGATAATTTAACAGTTTTCTTTAGGTACAGGGTTTAAATCATCTAAATAAATACATTTCCACTGTCCTCTTTGACAGACAAGCAGTAGGGTCCCTGGTTGACGATGGACTGATCTTTTCTCCCATTGACGGGTGGCTCTACAAATTGACAGACACCATGAACAAAGTAATGTTTTTAATTCTACTGAAATCTTCACATACCTGTAATCTTGGTTTTCTGCTGTGTACACATCTCATCTCCAGGGACTACAGATGTTGGACCGGGACATTGTGTTATACAATAATTCCTTGTATGTTAGTCTGGGCGTTTCGGGCAATATTTTGATGGAATCAGGGGTCACCTAGGGTTTTTTCATGATTCCAATGCAAGCATTTGTTTTGCACGAAAAACATTCCTTGGGCTAAAAACGCCCCCCACAAAACTATGTTTTAGTGATGGGTCATCACTTTTAACAGTTTTGTGGGGGAGGAAAAAAAGAAAGAAATGTTTTTCGTGCAAAACAAAGGCTTGCATTGGATTCAGAATCCCCTCACATGCTATGGAAAGCATATTCATTTGTTTTTGTTGTATTATTTTACTGTATAGTAAAGTCAATGAGACCTCAACTTTGATTGGCTCCCACAAGTTTCCCAAGACAAATCTGCGATGTACACGATTTTTGCCCAAAACGCTGGGACTATGTGCAACACATCCCTGGTGATAAAACTAATGACGATTCTTTCTTAAGGTGCTGAGTTTGATACGGAGTTCTCAAGATGTTTATGGCATCAGCCTTCAGGACATGAAGCAGAGACTCGATGGCATTAGTATGCCTGCCATCTGGTGAGAGCCTCTCCTCCATTTTTTCCCTTTATTTTCTGAATTATTAATATCACTTCACAGGAACCCTGTAACCACAGATGTCATACAACTCTATATAGGGACAATGCTGGAGCAGATCTCTGAATATTAAGCGTCATCTTTCCACTGTTCTCTGGCAGGCAAACAGTGTTGTATCTGAGAAAGGATAGATGCATCCTTGACACCATCGACATGGAACACTACATGTCAACAGATAACCTGACCCCCATGGAGGTAATGTGATTGGTGGGGAGTCATTTGTTACAAGTATCTTTTATTCCTTTATTGCGACCGTCAGGTTATGAAAAGTTCCACCGGCTGTCTGTCAGTCTGTCCGTCACATGTCACACTTTTGCCCTACTCATATCTCCGCCACCGTTGCCCCTATCCATGCCAAACTTTGCACACACACTCCTTGGCTGCCAAACCACAACCTCCACTCATTTCTCACATGGCCCTCTTCTAGCATCCTTAAGGCAGATTCTTGCAAAACACATTTTTGGGCATCAATTCCCTCCTGATTGGCTACCATTGCCTTCTAAAGTTTGTGTATGCAACCTGACGGTCGCTTATCTCCCGATTAGGGAGTCTTACTGGTCTACTTCACTATATGTGCCATTTACAATTGGAAATACTTTCTTTCCATTAAAGGCATATTAAAATCATTTTTAGTCTATGCAGAATACATTTATAGACACTGCAGAAATATAAATCAGTCCTGTTAGGCTTTCTGTGACACACAGGTCTCCCTCTATAATATATTGTGTAGTATAATGTAATATAGCAAGCTTACCATGCTTCGTTCAGCATTGTTACTCCCACAATAATTACTTACATTTTAAAATAGTTTTCATGGAAGTGTGAATATTCATTGCATTGGGTCAATCAAATGAAGCACCGTTCTGACACAGTGAATATGATTCCAACTCTCCTTACAGTTACTACTACTATGACCAGAATGTCCAGGATCACACCGGATGTCTTCAGAAAGCACATCTTGATGTCCTGAAGTGAGAACCGACTCCAGCCTCAAGCAACTGCAATGCAAGACACGCTTCACAACCAACAAATTGACTCTACATTCTCCTCATCTTTAAACTATAAATACATTTATGGGTGTACTACCGATGTTAATGGTCAACTTTCATGTGCATGTGTGTGCGTGTGTGTGCACGTGATTTCATCTAAAGATTTTACTTTTGGTTTTGTGATGTTTTATTTTGTTTGGATGTTTTGTTTAAAAAAAAGAAAGAAGGAGAACTGTTTTGTTTTGTTTCTCCTTCAATAAAAATCATCTATATATAAAAAAAAATATGTATGCATTTAATTTATCTGGACCACTTCATTCTCATCTCTGAATTGAAAGAGACCTCAAAGTAAATTCTCAAGCATGCATGTCCACAGTAAGGTTCAATTTTAAAGTGTGATTTTACTTTGAAATGTTTTGTAGTTTTGGAGATAATTAACTTTTAAAACCCACATCTGATCACTTTGGCCCCTCTCTGTTCCCTCATACTTTAACTTATAGACTTGATTCAAAATTCAAATGTATGGTTGAGATTTTTACTTTGAAATAATGTGTAGTTTTTGAAATATTTAACTTTAAGCGCCAAATGCATTGTCAATGGAAAAAGTACAAACTTTGGCAGGCTACTAGAGCTACAAACGTACACCTAGAAACACTGTTCAAATATGTTCAGCTTACTGTGGAAATGTTTGCCTGGAAATTAATATTTGCAATGTTTCATGGTTTTAGAGATATAGGGCTCTATTATGATCCAGGTCTTATGCCTTAACTTCATTGCCTTTTTTTTTACTATTTTGAAAATCATTTTTAAATACTTCAAATGCTGATCTACATCTGCACGTTGTGAGCTTGCAGATCAGCTATTTGAAATATTAAAAAAAATATGTCTATATAGTAAAAAAAAAAGGCAAAGACGTTAAGGCATAAGGCATAAGACCTGGATCATAATAGAGCCCATAGTCTAGAAGTCTAGAAGAATATAGTATAGAAAATTAACATGGGGCTCAATGGCAGATTTGTGCACCTCAAAAAAACACATACACCTAGAAACTCCATTCACACTTTTTATAATTCACCTAACTGCCGACACACATGCTTAAACGTTTTACTTTGAAATGTTTTGTAGATATTTTAACTTTTAAAACTTTAATCTGAAAACTTTGGCTGTTCCTACATACTTTAACCGAGCAACTTGATTCGCAATCCGAAAATTCCACCTTACTGTGGACATGCATGCTTGGGACTTTTACTTTGAAATAATTTGTAGTTTTTGAAATATTTAACTTTAAGCACCCAATGCATTGTCAATGACAATGGCCTTTTAAAGGAGAGAAAAATCAAGCCATCAGTGTCAGTTGAGATGCAAAGATGCTGATGCTGGGATTTGATACCATGACCTTCTGATAATGAGTCAAGAGCTTTTCCAACAGAGCTACCATAAGTCAGAATGTGTGAGTGCCCAATGCATTCATAAAGACATTTTGAGTCACCCATAGCTAACTGTTTCCGCAAGACTTTACTGTAGCATTATCTGCGGGACACTTCCGGTTAACAGCAGACATACAAGCTCACGTCGCGTTGCTGATGTAACCGTTGTGAGCTTGTAGATCACACTCGGCTGCGACACCGGAAATGCCGCTCACCTTCTGCACAATGCACGATGGGATGTTGGAAAGTTGTGGATAGGCCTATACTGTATGTTTGCATAGAAAATGCCAAAGTAGTGGATCATTGAACTCTGGGAAGACTGGGGTTTGAACATGGCACCTCTGAGACGAAGAACTATTAATCAGACCACTATGCCGCCTCTCAGGCTCTCTTGGCACATGTCTCTTATTAGAATAAATAGAAATAGAAATAGGAGAAAAAAGAAGGAAAAAAAACACTTCAAAACAGAGCTGTGCCCTGAGTTTCTGACGGGTAGTTAAGTGGTCTCAGGCTGGATTAACCATTGGGCCGTTTTGGCCGTTTCCAGGGGCCCTTGGCTCTCAGGGGCCCTTACGGGAACTGCGCTGCGTGGTCATTGACAATTTACTATTAAATGTTAATTAAAAATCAAATGTGTGGACCCGTCCTCTGTTGTCTACAGGTGCTTTCTTGGCCCATAGATGATCATCATGGCTTAAAATCCGAGCTGGGTAGTGCGCGTCGGGAGGGAGGGGGTTTATGGTGGAGGGTGGGGGGGGGGGGGCCCTAAAAAATTATCGTCCAGGGGCCCTCGCAGGGTTAATCCGTCCCTGATTGAACCACAGGATGACTAGGATTTGAACATACAGTATGTATTGCTGGGAGTTTTTGAATTTTGATTCAAGTCGCTATTAAGTTAAAGTATGAAGTGCCAAAGTTTTCAGATGTACGTTTTAAATATCTCCCAAACTACAAAACATTTCAGAGTAAAATCACACTTTAAAAATTGTACCTTGGGCATGCATGGGACTTGAACCTGTCTGAAACCTGTCTGTAGCAGGGTCATCCACTCAAGCAACCACACCATTGAGCCAAGGCACCTTTGGGCCCTCAATACGTATCTCCAGATACTTTTGACCTTTTCTCTTGTATCTTAGCCCTGAAAAGATAAAAGTTCTCAAGCAATGAACTGTAGGAGGACTGGGATATGAACATGGAGCCTCTGAACTGAGAGTCTGATCATTAGACCACTACACCATCTCTAACTGTAGATGCTTTATACAGTGCTTTTGAGTAATTGTTTTTCTTCTTTTTTTTCCCCTTGAAAAATACTCCAACATTGAACTGTACCCTATCACTCAGAATCTCAAGACTTGCGTCTCTTAGACCAAACCACCCCCAGGGCTTGACATCAACCTTTTGAAGCTCTTGTCCTCTGGACAAGTACATTCCCATTCCCCTTTTATTTTATTTTTAATAAAAAAAAAATAAGACTCCCTCCACTCCACAATCCATAGTCTGCATACAGCACAAAGTGCTAAGAGCATCACAGAACATGTGGAACCAAGAGCCGGGAAGGCTACATTTAAAGATGTATTAGTTGTCCCGGACAACAGGACAAGCCTTAATGTCATGCCCTGACACCAGTGATTGGCCTTGCAACATCATCCATTATGGCAGTTGCAAAGAGTTGCTTTGGTGCGGTTGACCTTAAACTGTTTTGTGGCAAGGAGTTGCATGGCGAATCATTGGTGCAAAAGTCCTGTCTAATTATTGACTTGAATGTGTTAGCTGTCTAGTTTTGTTCAGGCAATATTATTAGAGGTGTTCAGAAGAGAACCATGTGCAGTTACAGTAGCTTCCTCACTGGGAATACAGGAACATCGGAACTCTTCCTCCCTTGGTTCCACATGATGGTCTCCGTCATGCGTAATTGACGTCCCCTGTATGCCTATATATGGAGATCTGCCTGCTGTGTCACTTTTATGGAGATCCACGATGTCATTAATATGACATCATAGACCGGTGTGTTGTCCAAGTAATATATTGGACTATCTGTTGTCAGGGTACTTGAAGCCTCAGTATGACATCATTTTGTAGGCAGAGGAGAATTTCTGCCCCCAGTTTCCGTGAATCTTTTTACTATTTTTACTATTTACACATTTTTCTTCTCTTTGTTGTTGAAAGGAAAGTGTTAGAATTATACTTTAGTCGTTATTTTTTAGTCGTTGTTTTTTTAAAT
Source organism: Nannobrachium achirus (assembly GCF_963921795.1). Classification (NCBI taxonomy): domain Eukaryota; kingdom Metazoa; phylum Chordata; class Actinopteri; order Myctophiformes; family Myctophidae; genus Nannobrachium; species Nannobrachium achirus. The sequence goes on along the minus strand of NC_137826.1, from coordinate 6,452,341 downwards.
AGCGAGGGACAGAAAATGCTCTGGGGGCAGATTCTCTTCTGCCTACAAAATGATGTCACGGCTTAAAAGCCCCATAATGAACCATCTGATAGCATACATGACAACTGTTGTTGTTGTGTATGACGTCAGACATGAGCTCTCTGGACAGCCTAGATATAGAGTGAAGATGCTTTATCTACTTCTTCAGTCATTGTTACTTGTGAGGCAGAAAAGGGAGATAGAGATAGGCAGGCATAGCTAGACAGACAGATACTCAAGGCAGGCAGGAGGATAGTCAAGGCAGGCAGACAGTCAAGGCAGGCAGACGGACAGTCAAAGCAGGCAGACAGTCAAGGCAGAAAGGCAGGCAGGCAGACAGACGGACAGATGATGAGATCCCAGTTTTCCAAGACTCCGATGTTTTCCTGTTCAGAGTGTACGTATGCATTCACGTCTCAGAACTTCCTCCAGACGCACATGAGGAGCCACAATGACCTCTTCTGCCAAATGCAGACGAACGGACAGATCCTCTCAGCAGCCTGTCTGAAGGTTACCATCAGCTCTGTGACCGGAAAGAAACATGGAGACACAGACACTACAAGGTCTCACAGTCGCCATCAGCAGCATACCAAGACTTTAACTCAGCCAGGAGGAGGAGGAGGGAAGACACAACATCAGCCGACCCGCACCGGGAAGAAAACCCACGTCTGTAAGCAGTGCGACAAGTCCTTCACTCGCTTGAGCAACCTGAACAAACACCACCGTCTCCACACGGAGGAGATCCAGTGCAAGCAGTGCTTCAAGAGTTTCACAGAGTCACGAAGTCTCAAGAGACACCAGCGTGTCCACACGGGAGAGAAAGCGTACCACTGCGAGCAGTGTGACAAGAGTTTCGGCTATCTGGACACTCTGAAAAGACACCAGCGTCTCCACACCGGAGAAAAACCATACCACTGTCAACTGTGCGACATGCGCTTCACCGAGCTGAGTCACTTGAAGACTCACCAGCGCGTCCACACGGGAGAACGACCTTTCCAGTGCAAGCAGTGTGGCAAGCGTTTCAGCCTGTCCGGTCACCTCAAGGCCCACCATCGTACCCATACCGGAGAGAAACCATACCAGTGTACGCAGTGCGTCAAGAGTTTCAGTGAGTTAGGTAGTCTGAAGAGACATCGGCGCATCCACACAGGAGAGAGACCGTACCATTGCAAACAATGTGACAAGAGTTACAGTTTGTTGGATATGCTGAAAAGACACCAATGTCTCTGCGCTGTTGAAAAGCCTTTTCCTTGTAAACAGTGCGGTGAGAGTTTTACCCAGTTAAGTCACCTGGAGACTCACCAGCAGATCCACACTGGAGGAAATAAACCGTACCATTGTAAACAGAGTGACGAGAGTTTCAGTCGGTTAAATTCTCTGAACAAACAACAGTGTGTCTCCGTGGAGAAAACGCTTACCATTGTGGACAGCGTGGCAAGGGTTTCAAGTGATGGCAGCCTCTTGAAAACTGTTTCCACTTGAGTTTGTAATTCTCAGTGTTTACAGTGCGAGTTGCGTTCATAGTTTATATGTATTTAAAGGACCACGTCGCCCAGAAAAATGTATGAGGACGGATCTCAATATATGGAGATCTATGCTACACAGAAAGTAACTGACGTCAGGGACAGAACGGCCCATACAAGGAGATATGCATATGTGTCGTATTTGCACCGCTCACTTCGCACTGGTGCGATTTTTTATTTTATTAGTTAGCATGCTTGAGACTTTTACTTTGAAATAATTTGTAGTTTTTGAAATATTTAACTTTAAGTGCCCAATGCATTGTCAATGGAAAAAGTACAAACGTTGCCTTGCTACTAGAGCTACATAATTACAGCTAGAAACACCGTTCAAACTTTATCATGTTCAGTTTACTGTGGAAATGTTTGTCTGAAAATGAATATTTGAAATGTTTCATAGTTTTAGAGATAAACTCCTTTAAAAATTCGGAAAAGTTTACATTGGGCTCAATGGCAGATTTGTGCACCTCAAAAAAACACGTTCACCTATACTTTTTATAATTCACCTTACTGTGGACACACACTTTACTTTGAAATGTTTTGTAGTTTTGGAGATATTTAACTTTTAAAACTTAAATCTCAAAACCTGGCACCTCGCTGTTCCTTCATACTTTAACCTAGCAACTTAATTCAAAGATTACACCTTACTGTGGACATGCATGCTTGAGATTTGTACATTGAAATAATTTGTAGTTTATTAAATATTTTACTTTAAGCACCCAATGCATTGTCAATGACAATGGTCATTTAAAGGGGAGAACATTTGAAAAAACCATCAGTGTCAATCACTCAGATGCAGAGTTGTTGGTGCCAGGATTTGATTCCATGACCTTTTGATCATGAGTCAAGATCTATTCCAACTGAGCTACCCTGACCTAATCTATATCCCACAATTTTTGTAACCCATTTCTTTCACCCGGTGTCAATTGTCAAATGTAATCCTGGTGCGACACTCCCTCTGACAACCAGGGGAGCGGTGCTATTTATGAGTGAACTTCATTAAGCGTCCTGTATGCCCATGGCCCTATTTTCATCCATGCTAAACCCTACCCCTTAACTTCTTTGCCTTTTTTTTACTATTTTGAAAAAAAACATTTAAAAATACAAATAGATGATCTACATCGACATGTTGTGAGCTTGTAGACCAGCTATTTGAACTATTTAATTTTTTTTTTCTTTTCTAAATAGTAAAAAAAAGCAAAGAAGTTTAGGGGTTTAGGGTTTTTAGCATGGACGAAAATAGGGCCCCAGATGTACGCCACATTTCAGAGCCAGGACAACAAACTTTGAGCGCTTTCATTTAATTGTTTACACTGTAGCTCTGTTGGAGGCAAGCCGAACACTTTAATTTGTAACTGGATTGTCATAATAAGAAGCCATCTTTTTCAGAAAAGTGCACACAAGCCTGTCCATACTTTTACCGAAATCTTCTGTGAGTTGGACTTTCCGACGTGCATATTTCCGAACTCTCATTCGGTCTAATGCTTTTCAGAAGTCACGAGTGACGTCATTTTCTAGTCGAAACGGACCTTTAGACCGAAAAGGGCGGTTTCGGTCAAAGTATGGACAGGCCTTGACACTTTGGCACTTTGTCATCAGACTCACTTAACGCCCTGCCTTCTATCTATTTAAAGATAGAATTTTTACACAACCTTGCCGGTTAATTATAACTGTATATGCATAACCAGGCATTCTGCGCCAGGGGACAACTTTTGAGTAATAGGCCCATGGCACCTTTAACAGCTTGAACTCTATGGCAGAACAACAATTTTCTTTTCCAACTTTTGCTGGGGGAAGAGGAACTTCTTCATGACCTCATCAAGCTCCTCCAGTGCCAGCTGAGCGTGGAGCACGGTGACGTCATCGCGGTCCGACCGCACCGCCCACTTCAGCGCTCGGTACAGCTCCAGCAGAACATCGCCGAGAACCTGGGTGGTCTTGTCGCCGAGGCCTCGGATGAGCAGGGTGATGACGTGGACGGCGGCTCTCCTCACCTCCGCCTCCTCCTCTGTCCTTATCAGTGCGGTCAGACAGCAGCTCAGCTCCTGAGCTAGCGGCCCCAGGGCGTAGTTCAGCCTCTGGCACAGCTCTCCCAGGTTGGACAGACAGCTGGCTCGAACCGTCTGGTCCCCGTCCCTGGTCCCCCGTAGGAACACTCCGATCAGTGGACGTCCCAGGTGCGGCGCCAGCTCCCCCATGGCCCTGCTAGCCCTCATGAGGACCTCTCCAACTTTGAGTCGTGTTTCCAGGGAGCGCTCCTTGTCAGAGGAGGGGAGGGACGGGCCATGCTGGAAGGCTTCCAGGAGCCTCTGCAGGATCCTCTCAGGAAAAGAGTCGGCCAACACGGCCAAGCCTTGAATGGCAGACAGGTACACAAAGGAGTCTTGGTGCTCCAGGTTTTCCAAATAGATCACAAGGACTTTCTCCTGTGCCTGGACAGCCTCCAGGTCCCCCTCTTGCACCTTCCTCGTCAGTGCCCTGAGGGCCAGCGCTCTGGTTGGCACGTCAGGGTCACACGCCTCCAGCAACAGATCAGAAAAGGCCCTGGTGGAAGAAGTGACAGGGTCACTGGTGCCAGTCATCTCAACTCCTGTCTGGCGTCTTTCTGGTGCGAATCCTCCAGGGGGATTGGTGTGTCTCATCCGCCCAGGACTGAGCGGGTCCATCTGGGTCGGAGCGATGTCCGCAGCCTGAGAGTTTCCAGCGGCAGAACTGGCTTGAGTTCTTCTGACAGGGTTTCTGGAGCACTGTGCAGCTTGTCTTATTACATCCTCCGGCTTGTAGGCACCGTGCGTGGCGATAGCGGCTCGTAGGCTGGACGCCAGCTCCTGAACGACCACCTCGGGGTGTTTCTGGGACAGCTCCTCCAGCGGTGGGAGAAGCCTCTTCATGGAGGCATAGTCCTCAGCACCGAGCTGGGGCCCAGAAAGCAGCGTGGCCACCAGACCCATACCCATGCTGAGAGTCTGGCTCTCTACCGTCCTCTCAGTGGCAGCAGAGGGGGGCCGGTCCAGACCAACACAGCCCCTCTGAAGCAGGGAGACAATGAAGTCCACCATTTGCGTGGCCTTCCTCAGCAGCAGGGTGTGTGGCAGCGTGTCACAGACCACAGCCAACACCTGCAGCAGGGCCAGCCTTTGACCGCTCCCTGCGTCACGCCGCGACAGGTGCTGCTCCACCTCCAGCAGTGTCATGGCCGACACGTCCACTTGCTGTACCCGCTGCTCGTCCTCCTCCTCTGCCGTCCAGCTGGTCAGCTCCCGCAGCAGCTCCAGGAAGAAATCTCCAGGCAGGTCGCTGTCCTTGAGCTCAGCCAACAGCTGCATCAGACAATCCAGCCTCCACTGTTCCTCTGACAGACGCTCATACAACGCATCGTCCTCATCACTTGCGGTCTCTCTGAGAGTCAGCCTGGCTCCTCCCTCACTTCCGAGAGTGAAGTGGAACCCCGGGGCCACACAATACGTCTGCCCCCCCAGGCCAGAGAGCCGCCTCACGGCAGACAGCGCTTCCGAGTGCTCGGCGTGACCCATGTACCACAGCAAGATCTCTTGACAGGGGCCGCGTAGGTGGGAGACATTCCGCTTTGTGAAACAGAACAGTGTGAAGAAAACAGGAAGCACTTCCTCTAACGCCTTCAACATCAGACACGACGGGCTGTTCCCTACAACCCAGATCTTGTACACACCCTCCACGCAGAAGGTTAGCTCCGATTCATCAATGGTACCCTGAGAATCACCAGCAGGGGTGGTACACCGCTGGAGAGGACTGAGGAGAGGAGTTAGGAGGTACTGTTGGGCAAACTGTGGCTTGTCCTCCACCATGATGTCCACCACCCTAGTGGCCACCCGCTGGAACTGCAAGCCAGTGAGCTTGTCCTTCAAGTGTAGCAGATCTAGGACCTGAGGGCAGATCTGTCCGTAGTAGCTGTCTGGCGACACAGACTGCTGAGGGCAGGCTGCTAGGATTCTGGCCACACTGTCACATTTACTCCAGTCTGAGTCGCCACCTGGCCCTCCCTCCAGGATGGCTCTGACCACAGCCTGCACCCCGTTGGGCTGCATCAGCCGGTCAGACAACAGCTGACCACACAGACGTCTCAGCCAAGGGGGAGCTACTGCCGTACCAGACCTACAACTGGTGCCACTGGAACCGGCTGCTGGGACTGGTTGTTTTCGCCCACCTTGGAGGATCAGTAGTTCCTTGATAACAACAGGCTGGTAGACTTTACCAAGAAGGCTTTGTAGGTCCTCCCTGCATGCTTTGCGCTCTTCAATACTAGGCACATCCTCTTTTTCACTACTGCCTCTGTCTGACCAGTGCGGACAGTGACCCAGCTGACACAGAGCTGCCATGACGTCCCTGAGATGCCGCGTGAAAACCAGTGTGGCAAGAGACGACAGATCTGCCAACTGCAGCAGAACACACGTCGTGGTTAAGAGGCGGCGTTCCATTGCAGTCACCACATCACCATGTACTAACCTTTCCACCATCACCCCAAAAGAAGATCTGCAGCCAAGCGGCATGCCCACCCCTGAAGACAAGTAGGGGCTGAGCCCCAGGGAGACCACAAACTGGAGCGTTGCACTAATAGTCTTTTGTTGGATTACACTGAGAACATCTGGAGGTAAGGGTGGAGCCATCTCTGGGGTGCGCAGCCTTGCTGCCGAGGCTACAGTGTTTCCATTGAAGAGCGCCAACTGGACCGAGAGGTGTCTGGCTAATGTAAGAAGCAGGAGGAGACACTCTTGAACGAAATTCCATATAGCGTCTTCTGTGTCACTGGAGAACCACTTTGCCTCAGCCATAACCTCCTCCCTCAGCTTCCTCACCTCTTCAAGGCCCGTCTCACGTTGCAGCTGTTCCAACAACAGAGCCCGGTTGGCCCGTAGCGCTGCCATGAGTGCCTCCTGCTGTGAGGACGTGGCGTCACACGCAGTGGCCTCAAGAGGTGTCATCAGGACATTTAATGCGGAAAGAATTGCTGAAGTCATCTTGCATATACTTTAGATGTGAAAATAATGATGTGGACAATTACATCTCTGGACAATCTATACATATTTCAATGCAAACTAAGCATGCCAATAATAATTGCGTGTGATGCTGGAATTATTATCCTTACGTATGTCAACGTATACGTCATGCCGCATCAATGCCTACATCAGCCGAAGCATGCATCCAGGAGAAAGGTACTAGTCTCACTCACGGTGGATGCTTGGATACAGGTAAGGCATTTATGCATGCCGAGTTCTGTATATTTCTATATTTGTAAACACCTGACCAATCATGGAATAGTCTGGTCAAAGTGTCATGTGAAGTTCATCAATCCACCAATCCTCAAGCTTATCGGACATATGCCCTGGCCCCTGGTGATATTATGACATCACACTTTACGTTCATATCAGGTCGCACTTATTGATGGTGATGATGACTTCATCACCCGATTGATGACGTCACTCTGTGTCTTTCCAAGGGTTTTCCCGTTGGATGACGTCACTGTGTTTTTCCAAGGGATTTTTTATTTAGTTCTTCTGACAGGGTTTCTGGAACACTGTGCAGCTTGTCTTAATACATCCTTCAGCTTGTAGGCACTGTGCGTGGCAATAGCGGCTCGTAGGCTGGACACCAGCTCCTGAACGACCACATCAGGGTGTTTCTGGGACAGCTCCTCCAGCGGTGGGAGAAGCCTCTTCTTCATGGAGGCATAGTCCTCAGCACCGACACACACACAGATGTAGATTTCGCTAATTTATAGTTAGATTGACAGTGCCTCTCATCCAATCACAATGCCGGGTTGGAAATAGCACTGATGTCATGCCACCGCTATAAAAGTTTGCGTGGCTTGCTTTTTCAACATTGTTCAGTTACAATTAATTTAAAACTAAAATCGCTGTCGCCAGTATTTCAGCACGGATGGCAACAACAAAGATTCCGGAGGTTCGCGACATCACACGGATTGAAAGAATAGGTGCACATTCTCACATCCGTGGCCTTGGTTTGGACGATGCCTTGGAGGCAAGACAGGTGTCTCAGGGGATGGTCGGCCAGTTGGCCTCCCGTCGGGCAGCTGGCATCATCCTGGAGATGATCAAAGACGGCCACATTGCTGGCAGAGCTGTACTGATCGCTGGCCAACCTGGCACAGGAAAGACTGCCCTCGCCATGGGTATTGCCCAGTCACTTGGCCCCGATACCCCCTTCGTAGCGATGGCTGGCAGCGAAATCTTCTCCTTGGAGATGAGCAAGACGGAGGCACTCAGCCAAGCTTTTAGAAAAGCCATTGGAGTGAGGATAAAGGAGGAGACGGAGATGATCGAGGGAGAGGTAGTGGATATCCAGATTGATCGGCCAGCCACTGGAACAGGCGCCAAGTTGGGCGAAATGACCCTAAAGACAAGCGATATGGAGACCATCTACGACTTGGGCAACAAGATGATTGAGAGCCTCACTAAGGAGAAGATTCAGGCCGGAGATGTCATCACCATTGACAAAGCCACCGGCAGGATCAGCAAGCTGGGGCGTTCCTTCTCCCGAGCCCTAGACTATGACGCAATGGGTGCACAGACACAGTTTGTCCAGTGTCCACAGGGTGAGCTTCAGAAGAGGAAGGAGGTGGTCCATACGGTGACCCTCCATGAGGTGGACGTCGTCAACAGCCGCTCGCAGGGATTCCTCGCCCTCTTCTCCGGAGACACCGGAGAGATCAAGTCTGAAGTCCGCGAGCAGATCAACGCTAAGGTGTCCCAGTGGAGGGAAGAAGGCAAGGCGGAGATCATTCCAGGAGTGTTGTTTATCGACGAGGTCCACATGTTGGACATGGAGTGCTTCTCCTTCCTGAACCGCGCTCTGGAGACTGACCTTTCCCCCGTCCTCATCGTGGCCACCAACAGAGGCATCACTCGTATCCGTGGCACAAACTACCAGAGCGCTCACGGCATCCCCATGGACCTGCTTGACCGCCTGCTCATCATCGCCACCTCCCCGTACACGGAGAAAGAGACCCGGCAGATCCTCAAGATCCGCTGTGAGGAGGAGGACGTGGAGCTGAGTGAAGAGGCCCTCGCAGAGCTGACGAGTACAGGACTGAGGACGTCACTGCGCTATGCCATCCAGTTGATCAGCACTGCGGGACTGGTGTGTCGCAAACGCAGGGGGACACAGGTGCAGTTGGAGGACATCCAGAGAGTTAAACACCTGTTCCTGGATGAATCTAGATCTTCTGAGTACATGAAAGAGTATGAAAAGGACTTCCTCTTCAATGAAACACAAGTTACTAAAGTGGACACTTCACAATGTATTTGAAGAATTCATGTTGATGCAATGGGTTCTTCTTCATGGCTGGGAATCTGTCTCATTTAAATTCAGTCTTAATGAAGTTTGAATGGTATATGTATTTTTATAATTATTCCCACAGGAAACAGAATTTGAGCTGAAAGTGTGTAAAATGTAAAGAAATCAACGTTCTTTTGACCGATGACGGTGATTTGCTTGCATTTCAGTCCTACTTTCTTCATTTAAAAAGCTCTGTTTGATACATTCATTCATTAAACTTTGAACTTAATCACTGTAAATCAATGTCCTCTGGACATTCTTCTTAGAACAGTGGTTCTAAAAGTGGGGTCCAGGGACTCTCAGCGTTCCTTGAGGGGGGTCGAACAAACCTTAAATCAGAGTTATGAAATAAGAATATATATAAAGGTTTTCACTATAGGGTTGGGGTTATGATCGATAGCTGTTCTCCATGAAGGTGGTTCATAAACAATTTGGTCCTTCATTCAATGTAGGATATTTATTTTTGTTTAGTTTTTTTGTTTTGTATTCATTGTTATGCTTCTTGTCCATGAATAATCAACTGAAATTGTATCTATATATAGGGAACATGGAATGCACCATGTCTTCTGGAGAAGACCAAATAACACTGGAGATGAGAGGCTAAAAGCTTCAAACTCTCGGCTGAGTGTTGGCAGGCTCCATGCTTGGCAGGTCAAGTTTACGGTCACTGGTGCAAAAGACTGGGTGAGATTATTTATTGTTGTATACTTGTGTTGTATTCACCTGTTGTAATGTTAAAAATCACACCCAATGTGAAGTGAGCGGTGGTCGTGCTTCATCAATTGGTAATTGGTGATGTAATACAGGCTACACACACACGCACATTGCTATGGCAGAACGCTGAGGAAGAAGACTAGGATATAGGTCTAGGATGTAATTGGTGATGTAATATGGCTACGCACACACACATATTGCTATGGCATAACGCTGAGGAAAACACATTGCTATGGCAAAACGCTGAGGAAGAGTGGCTACAGATAATTGGTGATGTAATATGATGTAATATGGCTACACACACACACACACATATTGCTATGGCAAAACGCTGAGGAAAACACATTGCTATGGCAAAACGCTGAGGAAAAGTGGCTACAGACACACGCACAGCCACTCTTAGGAGCGGTTTACCACTGCTCAAAAATAATTATATATTTTGTACTAGTATTTTTTAGGTACAGATTTTGACCTGCTTGCTACTTTAATTTATACAAAACAAATGTCATTCATGTTTTCCCTTTTCTTTTGCCAATTTGTTTTTATGCTGATGTTTTTCAAAGTGTGTAAGCAAATAAATTAGTACTGTATCATAAAATGTCATACGCCTTGTATGAATGTTGTTTTGGTCCAAGGTGTGTCAGACCTCTGCTTGTATTTGCAAGCAGAGATCCTTCCACATATCTTATCCCACTCAATAGTGTCCTGCAATTGTTTGACAGTCACACAAACAACTCTTTGTAAGAATCAAGGTAGGGTTTCTCCCATGCTACAGGGTTACATAGATGATTCTTGTGACAACTACTTGCTCTAATAGGATTTAGATGCAAAGTGAATATCCAAAAGGTGGACTTGAACCAGGGGCCTTGTGCTTCTATGACGCCTCACGGCAACTACTTATTTGGCCTGGTTACTGGTTGGGATTTAGATGTTTGTATTTGTATCGAATACCAAATACATGTGACGTCATGCGGGTCCATCATCAGTGCTCACTTCACACAGGTGTGATTTTTAGATGTAGAGTGATCCTTGTGTTTATGAAATCTACAGCATAGCTCGGGTCCAGAGACTAGACCAGGATTTCTCTACCCCTACGAGGGCTCAACTTCAGTCAAAATAAACAAAACTACTTCGCTAGTCGCTACTCACCTAAACAAAGGTAGTTTTGCTTTCACCCACTCTGTAAAATACATTATTTTCGCACCCAACTCGAGCCACCAGACACAACCCGGAAATAAGCGGCGGTCGAGTTGGATGCGTTTTATTTAATGACAAAAATAATGTATTTTACAGAGTGGGTGAGAAGTTTCCCACCGCAGAGAATAGACTTTCAACAACGCAAAACTACCTTTGGTTAGGTGAGTAGCGAAGTAGTTTTGTTTATTTTGACTAAGTTGAGCCCTCGTAGGGGTACAGAAATCCAGGTCTAGTCTTTTAGCCAGCGGCCTGTCAGAGCTATCTGCACCACAGAAAATGTTGGACGGACCGACTGATTGACACTTGCTAATAGGCCATCTCAATGGCTAAAAACTAAAAAAACACTGCTGCCCGTTAGATGACAGTTGACTGGAGCAGTCGTAAACTAGTCACTAATTTGGGCAATGTATCATTCTAGGACAGGTGTGGGCAACTTTGATGATGGAGAGGGCCACTATATTTCCACCTTCACTCCAGAGGGCCACATTACATATTGCTACATCCTACTTTGTCGTTCTAGTGTCTCATACAAAAGAAGCAAAAATAGCAGATCTACAAGTTCAAAACGCATCGCGCTGCGATGCGTTTTGAGCTTGTAGATCGGCTATTTTTGCTTCTTTTGAATTGGAATCCTGAATTATTTTTTGTTGTTTTTTAATTGGAATCCCGAAATGAAACATTTTTATCAAATGCATTTCAAATGCATTTAGTTATATAGGCTACTCATGTAAACTTTTTGAACCTAAATACAACTACATTGGACATAAAAAAATAAATTGCAAATCTACTATACTAGACATTAAGCTACTAAAATTGACTGACGGAAATTAAAGCAGGTCATGTTTGGAATTATAACAGCTGAAATCAGTAATATATCAGTATTCCAGTATTAACCTGAGGGCCGCATTAAGTGAAGGTGGGGGCCGCATGTGGCCCCCGGGCCGCCAGTTGCCAATGTATGTTCTAGGATTAACGTGGAGTATGCACTGCAATATGAGTGGATGTTGTTGACATTACAATACAACGTAACCATAACTATTCATTTCAGACAATAATTGAAAATATTAAACCATAACCAGTGTCGTTCCATAAAAACAATTTTATTAATTGAAACCGCGTTTTGATCTCTGACCCCAGTCAGATCCAGGTCATTCAATGAAGAGGCTGGGGAGCCAGATGTGCAGATGTCAACCATGGTCAGTCACAGCAGGGGTTCTCAAAGTGCGGTCCAGGGATCCACAGGACCAGGGACGTGCTGGGCCCCTGATTCAGCCCGGGAAAAAATTGGACAGGCCCTCATTGCGTTCCGTTTCAGATCATGACAAGTGACAAGCCAGTGGGCCAATTACATGAGTTATATTTCGTCGTTGTCGGGTGGAAATGTCCAAAACCGTTTGTTTTGTATTTATCATTTTAAAAATGATTTAAGCTAGTGAAAACAGCCGATCTACAAGCACACAAGCTGTTTTCACTACTTTTGTGCAAAAGCCTTGCTTTACTTTAAAAAATGTACAAATTTGAAACTTGGAGATACGAGGTTTCTGCCCGACAGTGACGATTTACTTTGTTGGACATTCTTTGTATTTTTTCCTAATGGCCGGCCTGTTCGGGAAGGCCGTTCGGGAGTTGTCCCGCTTTTCCCAATGGCCAGCACATCCCCGCACAGAACCCCTTGAGGGGGTTCCAAATGGACCCTTGATGGTCTGTAACTCTTGTGTGTACAAATGGAACCAAATTGCATAGATGAAAATGTTTGTTTGACAAAGTCCTAATGTGAGATTTGTGAAACACTATGAAAGGAGCCCTCCACACTAGCAGATTCACAACACAATTAATGTAAAATTATGATGTAAAATAACACTGTTCCTGCTATTCTACATACTGCCAAATGTGAAATATCCGAGACTATCTTTATGGAAGATGCTTGTGAACATAGTGCTCTAGTTTGACCACTTCAAATTAGTCTGACCACTTCAAATGCTCAATCTTCAAAATATATTCAAAAACACCTATCTAGAGGCTCTCAGAGCTTAGCCCGATTATCAGACTTAGCGAGTCCATTTAGAGCAGTGGTTCCCAAACTTTTTAGCCTGTGACACAAAAGAGAAAGTAGACATTTACCCGGGGGACCCAAACTAGTGAAAACAGCAGATCTACAAGCTCACAAGAGAGCTTGTCGATCGGCTATTTTCACTACTTCTTAATTATCTTTTGAAATAAAATGATACATTTCAAAAGATTTTCATCTTTATTTTTTGTAGGAAAAGAAAATGGGATTTTTTTTTACTCAAGTTGTGACCCATGAAAATTGGTTCCGTGACCCACAAATGGGTCGCGACCCACTGTTTGGGAACCAGTGATTTAGAGAGTGGGCGGGGTCCATGGTCTGGAGCCAGGCTACTCAGAGCTTGTGGATCGGCTATTCTCGCTGCGCAACATGCTTTCATAGAAGACACGCTGGCGTCTATGGAATCCAAATGACTGAAATCAGTCGTGGCGACTGAGAACTTTATTCCATGCATTTGGTTCCATTGATACACTCAAGAGTTATGGGGGAAGTTATAATTAAAATGTTTGCGAACCATTGAGTCAAAGCAAGTGTGGCAATGTGGTCAGCTGTGGTTCGTCGTCGGCTGCAAGAGCCAACAACAAAACCGTTCAGGGGGGGGGGGGGGGGGGGGGAGACCTCGCGCCCGAAAAACGAACCACACTTTTCCACGACGGCATGTTGAGCTGTGAGAAGGGAGGGCGAGGTGGTCAAAGTCCTAACATTGGTCGTCCACGGCGGAAGACAGCACAGTGTCCAGTGCGTTCTGCGCGTCTTTGATCTGCTGCCGTAGTCGCTCTTTCATGGCCTCGTTCTGGGCCTTTTTCAGCAAGTCCTGCATGTCCCTGATGCACGCCCGGTAGCCCGGCGTGTTGTGGAGCACGCGGATGGCCCTGTCGCCGGTGCACACCAGGAAGCGTCCGTTCATGTCAAAGCGCAGGTCGGTGATCTCCTCGCTGTGGACGCTGCCGAGCTCCGCCTCCAGCGCGCCGCTGGCGCCGTTGTACATGGCCACGTGGCAGCCGTTGCTGATGGCCACCACGCGGCCGTCGGGGGACAGCGCCACCCGGCTGCCCTCGGAGGCATCGCAGGGCACCGTGTTCAGCACGTACGGGTCCTGCTGCTTCTTGTACTCCACGTTGGTGTTCCACAGCTTCCACGTGCCGTCTTTGGATACGGTGGCCATTCTGGGGGAGGCAGAAAGCAACTTAACTTCACAAACCTGAAGGGTCCATTTGGTTCCATTTGTATACTGTCAGAGTTACATACTTGTAAAGATCAATTTAGACCTCCCAAAAGGAGTTGTCTGTGTTTTATTGTGTGTCTAAAAAGGCCACAATATCTACTGGAAACACAAATATTTCCAAATGAATAGGCGATATCCCTATGCTGTCAATTCATTTTTTAAGGAAACTGACCAAATAACTAAGTCAGAGAAAACACTAAGTACTTTCATGCATTAGTAAAGGGTACAGCGATGATTCACTCTCATCATAAAGGACAGGGTTTACCATAACAAATGATTGTTTCATGGGTAGTGTTTCATGTGGAATAAAACGGTGTCAGACGTTACTGACACGCTGACACTGGCCAGACTTTTGGTCTATGTTGAAACCCCTCACTGCATTTTGAAGGTGTGTATGTGTGTAAAGGGGTTCATCCTAAGATGCCATCAGATCCAGTGTTATGGTAAATTTTGTGGAAGAAATACAAACACAGGGTACAGTACATAGAGTAGTTTCCCCCCACTATTTCCCCAACACTCCTCACAATATAATGGGATACAGGTTCAACATCTTTCCCCGGTAAAGCATCGGTGTCATTTTATACTTTGGCTATTCAAAAATAGCAGATATACAAGCTCATATCTTTTTGGACAAATTTGCTTCTGGGGGTCCCTGGAACAAAATATTTTGAGATTTGTTTCCGCGGCCAAAAACAGCATTTTGGGGGTCCTTGACATGAAAATGTTTGAGAACCACCAACAGCTTTCAGAAAACTGTTAGGAGTTAGAAGACATTTTTAGAATCGACCTCAAGATCTTAGCCTATAATTATGTAATGCTTTAGCTGTTGAAAAATAGCAGACATACAAGCTCACAGCGCGGCACCGAGTGCTGCGCTGTGAGCTTGTAGATCTGCTATTTTAGAAAAATCGTGAAAATGGGTGCAAATTTTTCAATATATATTTTTCAAAGCAAACTTTTGTGACTCAAATCTCTGCTTCTGGGGGGGTCCCTGGAACAACGTATTTTGAGATGGGGGTCTGCGGCCAAATAAGTGTAATTTTGGGGGTCCTTGACATGAAAAGGTTTGAGAACCACCGATTTAGAGGAAGGATTTAGAAGTCGGTTCAAAGATATTCAAAGACTTGCACACATTTTCACGATTCTTCTAAAATGGCAGATCTACAAGCTCACTGCGCGGCACTCGGTGCCGCGCAGTGAGCTTGTATATCTGCTATTTTTCAACAGTTAAAGCATAAAATAATGGTTAAAGTGGTTAAAATCTAACGCGACTTGGGCGCGTTCCAGGTCTTTGAGGGTTTTAATGGGTTAAGCACAGGCCGTACCTGTGTGAGTCATTGGAGAAGGCGAAGCTGTGAACCCCAGCTGAATGGCCCTTCAGGTCGAAGGCTCGCGTCACCTCTTTGAACTCGCCGCTCTTACCAAAGCACACTTCCCACACCTTCACGTCAGGAGTGAATCCACAGGAGGCTACAAATCTGAGGAAGCCAAAAAACAACACGCAAAAATAAACAACTGGGCCTTCAATCGTTGAACATGGAGTCGATGGGCTCCTGTTGCCATTCTTACGTTGGTGCTGTGCTTACGATTTAGAGCTGGGAAATGTATAAATATTGTATTGATATCGTGATATGAGACTAGATATCGTCTGCTCTTTTGGTTTGTTGTAATATTGTGAAATTGTTCACAATTGTGAAATGTTTCTTTTCTTTTACTGTTTGTAATCTCTTGAAGCCTTATTTTGAATAAAATAAATAGCATTTAAAAATGCAAATTATAGTCAGAAATTGCTCAAATGCCAGAGATCTACAAGCAGACAATGTGTCGCATCATGACAGGTTGCGATGAGCAACTTCTTGTGAGCTTACATATCTCCTTCATGTTTGTTATTATAAAAGGCTATAAAATGGTCAAATCTTGCATTGATACCATAACTAACCTTTTATTAGTATCCAAAGGTAGATCATCTCAGGCACCGGCAACAGTATCAGATAAAACCCAAAAGATACCCAACAACCCTAATTATAACAGAGCTTGTTATGAGTCTTCGTTTTGGCGGTGACCTACGGTATTACCTTTTTAATCATTCTGTTCACATAATCGTAATAAAATATGAATAAATTAAAGTAAATGTTATACTTTGCACAACAGAACGATCAATATGTGGATAAAGGAGCTAGGTGTCCTGCATCTGCAACAAAGTTCCTATTTCAGAAAATATGGTCACCCATTATAGAAGCGCTAGATGAGATGCAGTAATCAAACACAGTGCTTTGCTGCCCCCTAGGGACAGTTGTTGTCTCTGCTCAAATGTTTACCCTACTCCATAAAATGATGGACTGTGAAATAGTTTGTGTGGCCCTGCTGGTGCGTTTCGCCATCTGTCATGTCCTTTGTGTGTTTTTTAGTTTTTGTTCTGTTTAGTTTTGTTTTATTTTGTATTGTTTGGTTTTGTAATGTAAGTTAAAGGCCTAAATCACTTCTAAATCACCGCCCTAAATCACCGCCCTAAATCACTTCTGGGGTCTATTAGGCAGAAATGCTCCTGTTGTCCAGTTTCCCCAGCAGAACCCAGCAGCTCTCATAGCATAGAGTGGAGCATATAAGCCTATCGCTTTTATATTATTTGTTGTGGTCAAAAGTGATTTTATTTTTCATGAATGTGTTACTAGTTGTCATTACGAACACATCCATGCATTGGTTGACCCCACACATGCCATCACACTCTCATAAGTAATGTTTTGGGGTGAGCATTCAGCACAAGTGCCAATCAAAGTGACTGCACAGGCCAATCACAGGGCATCTTTTCCGGGACTTAGCAAGACACATAAAAGCATAACATCTTTTTAGCAGAGTGTGATGGCGTGTGTGGCAACCAAGGCATGGTTGTGTTTGTATTGACAACTAGTAACACATTCATGAAAAATAAAATCACTTTTGACCACAACAAATAGTATAAAAGCGATAGGCTTATAGGCTCCACTCTATGCTATGAGAGCTGCTGGGTTCCGCTGGGTTCTGCTGGGGAAACTGGACAACAGGGGCATTTCTGCCTAATAGACCCCATGGACAGTCTTTTTGGATCAATATAAGTAGGAAAATGAGCCTAGAAGTGATTTAGGGCGGAGTTGTCCTTTAATGTAATGTTTGTACTCGGGTTGTCTTATTCTTGTATATCGTCGCTGTCGGGTGGAAACCTCGTATCTCCAAGTTTCAAATGTGTATGTTATTTCGCAATAAAGCCCTGCTTCATCATACAAGGCCGTCGCACAAAAGTAGCGAAAACAGCAGATCTACAAGCACACAACGCCTCGCGGTGCGAGGCGTTGTGTGCTTGTAGATCGGCTGTTTTCACTAGTTTAAAATCATTTTTAAAATGATAAATGCAAAACGAACGGTTTTGAACATACAAGGTTTGCACCCGACAACGACGATATTTTACTGTCTGTTTGTCTTGTTTAATGTTTTGTTACATCTGTACAATTTGTGATCATTTTACACTTGATATTCCTGTACTTATATATTCCTGTAAAAAAAAGAGAGAAGGAAAATCGACAATTAACAGATGTTAAAACAAATGAACAAACTGACCTTCCACATGGAGAGATGGCAGCGTAGGCGTTGTTCATCTGGTTGGTGTTAATGGTGGCCAGGACGTCTCCTTTAAGGTCCCAGATGTAAATGGTGGTGTCAGTGGAGGCACTCATGATGAACTTGCCTAAGGGAACAGGAGACATTACCCTCGGTTTACAACCATTTCAAGCAATTGCATTAGACCGAATGGGAATCGTATTTGACTTTTCTGCAATACTGCAAATATGGGTTCATGTTCACCAGGAAATTGCAATAGAAATGGAAAGATCTTTTTTTAATCAAACAGACTAAATCATAGAATAGATGATGCCAAGATAACTTTGCAGCTGTTCTTTTTATCTAATATTTTTCCCCTTTTATTTCCTTTTGTTTGAAATAAATAAATGAAAAATTAAATAAAATAGAAAGAACTCAGCAGATAATCATCTCCATGGGACTTGTTTAAGCCCAATAATCTACAGTGAAAGGTGAGGTCACTTTCTGACATGACCTCGACGATTTAGTTTCATCTCTTTGAAACGTCATTATAAAGCTTAGAAGACTTTGCCATCATTATCTACTATCTATCATGTTAGCCATATAGTTTATTAGAAATCAGTGGTGTGTGCTCACTAGGTCAACGGTGCTTAACAGTTTGACTGATCAATGTCAAATAATCTCACAGGCACAATCAAACTGGATTTTCTTTGATAATCTTTCAAAAGATTATCTTTTATACCCGTCTCTGCGATGCCAATGTTGAGGATGGGGGCCTTGTGCTTTAGAGGGAAGTCGTCAGGAGAAGCTTTGAAGGAGAAGGAACCGTCTTCCTTCTTGAGCATCTTGAAGACTCGGATGGTGTCGCCGTTGGCCAGCCATGTAATGAAGGCCCTGCGTTTAGTGAGAAGGAGACATCAATGTGACTGAACGCAGAAACTAGATGGTCAAAAATTACTGCATTTTGTTGATCAGGCACTGGTGATCTAACAGTACCTAGAGTAACATCCGTTTTGCCCATTAAAAGCGGGTCATTCAAAAATAGAAGATCGACAAGCTCATATCACGTCACTTTGTGCTGCGCTGCAAGCTTGTAGATCTGCTATTTTTGAAAAATCATGAAATATGTGCAAATCTTTGAATATATTTTACATTTATTGACAGCGATAAAATTATGGGGGTCCCTGGAACTTTTGAGATGGGTGTCGGCGGCAAAAAGCATTGACATGAAAAGGTTTGAGCACCACTGATATAGCAACATTTATTTCTTTTTCTTTTTCAGAAAACTAGGATTCTTTTTTTTTCTTTTAATTGGTCTCTCAGGTCTTAATGGGTTAATCTGATGAACAGTGGGTCAACAGTGGGTGGAGTGGGGTTATACTTGTACTTTGGACATCATAAGCTGTTCTCTACATCAGGGGTTCCCAAACTCTTTTGTCTCAGGGCACCCCATAAATATTTTTTAAATCCGAGGCATCCCTACATTATAATTTTCACTCCCAGCACCTTATATTTATAGCATATCGTCGTTGTCGGGTGGAAACCATGTATGTCCAAAACCGTTCGTTTTGTATTTATCATCTATAAAATGTACTTATGCGAGGCGATGTGTGCTTGTAGATCGGCTGTTTTCACTCGTTTTGTGCAACGGTCTTGTATGATGAAGCAGCGCAAAAGACGTACACATTTGAAACTTGGAGATACGAGGTTTCTGCCGTCGCGGCACCCCAGGGTGCCCCGTCACCCACTTTGAAAACCCCTGCTGTACATAGTGTTTGCTTTCATTGAAATGTCGAGTATAAAATAGGAAATGTGCTTGAATGCATTAGTGGGAGAAATATGTGAAAAAGGTGTTCACTTCCGGCAGAAAGCGTGAAAATTTGCACCTAGGGGTATTTTTGTGCGCTGAATTCAAAAATTGACGGTCCCAAGCACTTTTCTCAAATTCACTTTTCTCTAATTCACTTACCATACAGGGAAAAAAGACACTAGAAAAATCTTCTTTAAGTAGCATGTGAGGGGTCTATCTAGGGGGGTTTCATGATTCTGAATCCATTCCAAGCATTTGTTTTGCACAAAAAACATTCCTTGGGCAAGAAATGGACCCCACACAACTATGGTTTAGTGATGAGTCATCACTTTTCACAGTTGTGTAGGGTCCATTTTTAGCCCAAGGAATGTTTTTCGTGCAAAACAAATGCTTGCAATGGATTCAGAATCATGAAAACCCCCTAGATAGACCCCTCACATGCTATTTAAAGAAGATTTCTTTTTCCCCTAGTATGGTAAGTGAATTAGAGCCACCAGATCCCATGGGAAAAGTGCTTGGGACCGTCAATTTTTGAATGCGGCGCACAAAAATACCCCTAGGTGCAAATGTTCACGCTTTCTGCCGGAAGTGAACACATTAGCCTATTTTTGTTACATATTTCTCCCACTACATCTCATAGGCGTGGTTGTGTTGTGTGAGAGGCAAGACCTGGAGTCGGGGCTGAAGCGGACCAGCGTGGCGTGGTCCAGCTCCACGTTGGCTCGGAGACACTTGTGCTCCCGGTCCAGGAAGTCCTTGGTACTCCAGATCCTGATGGTCCGGTCGTCCGAGCACGAGGCCAGATACTTCCCGTTGCTGCTGAAGTCCAGGCACGTCACGTTGCCACTGTGGCCCTATGGGAAAACACGGAACACACACACACACACCATTGATTAGGGCTGTCACAATTATGACATAATCGTCTAATTGTGATTATTTGACATTATCGCAATTATCTTGTCATAATCGTCATAATCGTGAATGTTGAAAAATTTTCGAAATAGCGGAAATAGCCGATCTACAAGCTCACAACGCGTCGCATCTCCACTATCAAAGTTATTTTTTAAGTAGTAAGTTGTCAAATATGTCAGTAATTTCTTTGTATATTTAGGTTATCTACCATGTACAACTTCAAAGCCTAAAAGCCAAACAGAAATGTAATTATCAACGACAAAAACACAATTAAATCGTTAATCGCCAATTATTTGAGTGACAATTAATCGTCATGTAAAATGTCATATCGTGACAGCCCTACACACACACACCATTGATTTAGTGGCTTTTATCATCGCCAGTGTGAACTGTGAACGCAGCATCAGTGTAGTTCGCAGGGGTTAAAGCCAACGACTTATTTTCAGACCATGTCCCAATATGTGATTTTTGAAACCTGTGCACGTGCAGCGCACACCGATATTTGGGGTGTTTCCCTGAAGTTCTGAAATGCCTTCACTGAATGTGTGTGTGTGCCAATCCATGCTTCATTTTATAGAAGTATCCCCCCAGTTCATATTTGAACTGGGGGACCCCCCCCACCCTGACAAACACTGAGCACAGAGTTGTGAGGCATTCAGTTCAGTTTGATTCAGTTCCACAGATAAATATTTTGAAAATAGATAGCAGATCTACAAGCTCACAACGCCTCGGGTTGCGCAGTGTTGTGTGCTTGCAGATCGTCTCTTTTCAAGTTTTGCCTCTTTCTTATATCATTTAATAATTTGACCAATGTTTTGACAATTTTTTACATAAAATAGTTTGTTGATTACCTTTGATGCAGTAATGGTCTTTTTTTGTCATTAAACTGTTTAACAGCGAGCGAACAGCGGGTCTCAGCCGTCGACTCTGGGCGATGAAAATCTCCTAGTGGGCGTTCCTGCTTTCATTAACATATGTCGATGATTCGCTCGATTATTGGCTATCGCCGGACAAAGTCATCCAGCGGGAGCACATAACCCCAGTTTTAGCAGCACTGCACTGGCTCTCTGTCAATTTTAGAATTGATTTTAAGATTTTATTCACTTACAAATCCCTGAACAGCCTTATACCTGTCAGAACGTGTGGAACTCTATGTCCCAAATAGAGCACTGAGGTCAGCCAACCAGCTGCTCTTAGAAGTTCCAAATCGTCCCAATGGGCTGAGAAGTAGGGGCGATCGCGCCTTTGCCTCAGCCGCCCCTAGGCTCTGGAACAGCCTGCCCTTCTCTATTAGAAGTGCAAACGCCATTGAGTCGGTTTTGCTTTTCTGTTTCTGATGTGTAAATTGTGTCTTTATTGTTTTTAACATTGCCGTTGTTGACACTAATGTTGGTGATGGTTTTATGATCTGTTGTACAGCACTTTGGTCAATTTCGATTGAGTAAATGTGCTTTATAAATAAAGGTTGATTTGATTTGATTTGAAAAGATAAAATATGAATACGTTTTTGAACGACGTTTCTTAGTCCACTTTTCAACTATCGCCTCTTCGCCTGCTATCGCCAGTAGTTGCCAGGTCCCATAGAAAAAATAACCCTTCCGGAAAACACGCCCGCTCTTAAAATGCACCGTTAAAAGTCCTTGAATTGTCTCTTCACTGTCATCTGGGGACCCCCCAAAAGAATCTTGTGGGGACACCCCTGGGGTCTCGAGACACATGTTAAGAACCACACTGTACTAAAAAGGTCAAGGTGCAACGTTGCATTCCAGATTACCTTCAAGGCGGCTGCCAGCAGAGGATGGCTGAAGGTGTGTTGTTGGGGCTTCTCTTTACGGGGCCTCTGCTTCTCCTGTTTCACTTTCTTGGAGGCGGGGGACCTTTTTTCTTCAGCTGCAGGAGAACACAACATAGTAAAACGAACAATGCATGGCAACAGTGCGCTGTGAGACTCGGGACAAAACGTTGAGGGTATTACTACTGCATAGCTGGTTGAAAAATACAATATCACAATATTTTTCCAAGCTGTATCTAGGGCTGTCACAATTATTACATAATCGTCTAATCGTGATTATTTGACATAATCGTGATTATTTTTCATAATCGTCATAATCGTTTTCATGTCAAAAATAGTGGAAATAGCAGATCTACAAGCTCACAGCGCGTCGCATTGCGACGCGTTGTGAGCTTGTAGATCGGCTATTTCCACTATCAGTGTTCTTTTTTAAGTATAAAGTTGTCAAATATGTCAAGTAATTTCTTTGTATATTTAGCTTATGTGTCATATCTACCATGTGTAACTTCAAAGCCTAAAAGCCAAACAGAAATGTAATTGTCAACGACAAAAACACAATTAAATCGTTAATCGCCAATTATTTGAGTGACAATTAATCGTCATGTAAAATGTCACATTGTGACAGCCCTATGCATGGCAACAGAGCGTTGTGAGACTCGGGACAAAACGTTGAGGGTGTTACTACTGCATAGCTGGTTGAAAAATACAATATCACAATATTTTTCCAAGCTGTATCACACGACACAGACACACGATCTTATCACGACTCTGTTTCATGTTGGTTTTTTAAGGTTATTTTTCAAGTTGCTTAACAGTACAACCACCTACAAGGTAACAAAAACTAAAAGGAAAAGGAGTAACAGACCATTTAGACCAGTGGTCCTGACTCTCTGGGTTCCTTTTTGGGAGGTCTAAATTTGACCCTTACAAGTATGCATCTCTGACAGCAGAGGTGTGTTCTAGACTTTTTTGGGGGGCATACTATAATCTATGATCCGCGGCTATTCGTGGTGGCCAGGGCATACGCCAGTGCATCATGCCTATCAAATACGCTACTTACTACTAAAGGTTCACGAGGGCAGACGCTATTCATATTTTTATTTCCGACAGCAGACGCTGTATACGTGCGTTACAGGTAGAACACAGCACGGTCTGACAGTATACAAATGAAACCAAATGGATTTCATTTGTATACCGTCAGAATTAAGGGGAGACCTTGACATTGTAAAGTTTGAGAACTACTGATTTAGACCAAAATGTAGGTTTAAATGAATTCTGCAATGAATCTCTGTAATAACAATTCAACAGAATCTTTTATATGGCTCCCTCATTGTATCACAATATATATACGGTATCTCTGAAAAGGCATATCGTGGAGACATTGTATCGTCTCAATAATATTTATCACCATATCGCCCCTACTGTGTAGCACTAGCAAACATAAAGCCAGTCCTAATAATAAATAACACATTGGGAGTTCTTATTCCTTGAAACTGGGTGAGAAGAAACCGGTTGGGAATCACTGAAATGACAGCCTCTATCACTCAAGTTGCATCGAGGAGGCCATGTAATGATCATCTTGGCATGACACCAAAAACAATAAAGTCTGCACACTGGATCATCATGTTCCAAAGTTTAAAATGTATTGGTTCCTGGTTTAGCTTACACCAGTGGTTCTCAAAGTGGATTCCAGGGACTCTGTGGGTTCCTTTAGTTACAAGTCTGTAACTCTGGCAGTGTACAAATGGTACCAAGGGGTTAATTTGGTTACATTTGTACACTGTCAGAGTTAAGGGATGTTTATGTATTCTTTTTACTTCAATATTGCCCAGTGAAAGCTAACTGTTGGAATGGTCAGTGTTCTGTGTGGCCAGAGATGCTGAAACAGGGGGATGGGACTTGAGACAAGACTGTGTTCTATCCGTCTGTCATTCAATGTTATATGAGCTACTTCAATGGTTTCCTGTGGAAATAAGCCAAGTGCTTTCCTAGAATCTCCTTTTAGTTGACCTTGTACCAGTGAACTGTACCGTCATGAAACTGTACTTTTTTCTATGCAAACTTCTAATAAAGTCTTCAATCAATCAATCATTTTGACTGCTGAATTGTACAAAGTGGTGGTGGTGGGGGGGGGGGGGGGGGGGGTGCACTGTGCACATGGGGTGACTGATCACTGCCTGCCTCCTGTGAATTGTTTTATTTTTATTTTTGTTTATTTTAGTTTTATTTCGTTCATATCACACAGACCTTGAAATGTGAACGTTTGAGAAACACCGGTTTACACCATTGGACGTGACGTGCTCAGCCTTACCGGCTCTTCATCAGACAATCAGGTACACAGTCAGTCCCACAAGCAGTAAGCATCTATTCTACATACAGCATACAGCACATGTTGTGCTGAGTCAACTGACCAGCTGGCATTCTGGCACCCATCACACCATCAATCATCAATAATGCAGCGCAATGCTCATCATGAGACTGACAACAGGTTGAATACCCAGTTTGCACATGTGAAAATAACCTGTTTTCTTTCTTTCTTTTTTGTATCCAAGCAACTGGCACACATGACAGAACATCATGCTTGACATAAAAAGTCAAATGAACAAGACGAAAAGCACTCTTACTAAAGTGTTGACCTACGGTTAGTCTTGGATCAAGACGGTCATCGGTCAAATGAAATGACATGACAGTCTTGCATCAAAGCAAACCTACGGTATACTATAACTTTAAGGGTGCATCTCTAAAAAATGTGTGTGTGTGTGTGTGTGTGTGTGTGTGTGTGTGTGTGTGTGTGTGTGTGTGTGTGTGTGTGTGTGTGTGTGTGTGTGTGTGAATCTGTGAATGAAACATACATGGACCCACAGCCACATTTTAAATCCAAATTACAACTCATGTTGTCATAAGTAATAGGCCTATTAAGTATTATTTGCCAATTATTTGGGGCCTATACTTGCAACATCCAGTGGGCCCCGGCCCCACAGGTTGAGACTTGCAATAGGACACCTCAGTTTACCACAACGTAACTGGTACGTAAGTAATGTCCAAGGAAGTAAAAAAACAGTCATCATGAATGGCCCTCAGTGCAGTTAGGCCATTCATGATCTCACTAGATCATGATCACTAGATCAACCATGATTATGTAATCTAGACCACAAGATGGTATAAGCCAGTGGTTCTCAAAGTGGATTCCAGGGACTCTGTGGGTTCCTTTAGGGGGGCCAATTGACCAATACGAGTGTGTAACTCCGGGACCACCATACCCATGTTCCCCAGGTTCTATTTATCCCCACTTACCACCTAAACCTAACCTTAACCTAAGTCAACTCAAACAAAGGGTCAAACTCGTTCTTCTGCTATACCACACAAATGTGGAACGCCTTACCGAAGGCCTTAAAGGAGTGTGGATCACTAGCATCCTTTAAAATCGCCCTGAAAAACCACTTACAGGCAGCAGCCGTTCGTAACTGGTAAAAACATAGCCCAGCCCTACCCTCCACTGACCCTTCTTTGTATTTACCTACTGTATGTTTTTATTCTTTTAAAATGTTTTCCCCTTTTTTCCTGACTATATCTACTGCATAGTACTGAGTTCTATCCGTCTGTCATTCAATGTTATATGAGATACTTCAATGGTTTCCTATGGAAATAAGCTTAGTCTTTTCTAGGATCTCCTTTTAGTAGACCTTGTAGGCTTGTACCAGTAAACTGTACTGTCATGAAACTGTACCTTTTCCTATGCAAACTTCTAATAAAGTCTTCAATCAATCAATCAATCAATCAAAACCCTAACCTCAGTCAAACTAACACTGGTGAATGCTAACCTGCCGACGCTGGTGAATGTTAACCTGGGAAGTGGGGAACACAGAAGACAGAGCCTAGGGAACATAGGGAGGGTCCCTTTGGTTCCACTTGTACACTGTCAGAGTTAAGGGGAGACCTTGACATTTGAAAGTTTGAGAAACACGGTAATAGCTATGTATGACAGCAACGCTACCATACATATCTTGATACTTACTCCATAGTAACTATCATGGAGTATAAATAAATGATACCCTGGTGGTGGCATCACATGACGTTCATTCAGTTCTTGGAGGCCGATTCATACGACTGTATGTCGCTTGCAGAAAATAGCAGAGTGCGATGCGTTGATGGGCTTGTAGGTCTGCTATTTTCTGTGCGCTACACCAGTGTTTCTCTAAGTGGATTCCAGGGACTCTGTGGGTGCCTTTATGGGGTCTAAATTGACCCATGCAAGTCTGTAACTCTTAACAGCATACAAATGGAACCAAATGGACCCGTTAGGGTCCATTTGTATGCTGTTAAGAGTTAAGGGGAGACCTTGAAATGTGAAAGTTTGAGAAACACTGCTGCTATACCGCCGTGCAACAACACAGATCCATGAATGAAGCTTGTTTTACCCGTAGCCTCAGCTGTCATCTGCTGTGTGTGTGCTGCTTGGATGTCCTCCTTCTGCCTGCCCACCGTGGTGGCCACCAGGATGACCAGCGCTCCTATGATGACGGTCAGTGTGAGGAGGGCCACGATCTCCATGTTGGAGCCCTGCTTTCACTGTTGTGCCACGTTGGTGTTTTATAAATGCTAACACTGCTGCAGCCTATAGCCTTAGCTTCCAGTGAATGAAGTGTTGGTGAACGACTGCGCATGTTCATCATGTTGCGTGTGTGCAAAAGAGTCCGAAAGGGAACTTGTGATTGGCCGTCGTGCTGCCGTTTGTTAAAGAAAACCAGAGCAGTATAATCAGAGAGTGGTGTCACCGCGGGGTCAGAAACAGCGCTGGTCACGTGGTTCATTGTCACTTTACACCTCATAGACTTCAATGCATTTTGTAAACTTCCGGTTCGCCGTTTGTCACTATACGCCAATAGATGTGTGCGTAGAAGACCTGGCCCCATGAAGTGAACGGGAGTGACGCAACTCTCCATTCTAGGGCTCTGAAGAAAACGCCATTACCCAGAAGACAACACTGTCTGCAACGGTGGTGTGTTGGGAACGCTAGACTTTATGCATTACTGCCGCCCAGTGGTTGAGAGTTTCATAAAAAGAAGACTTTCTCATATTAAAGGGCGACTTCACCACTTTTCTATCTATCTTCTTAGGGCCATACCTACTCCACTTTTAGAGCCGAATGTATTTTTTGTTTTGGTTTGGGGAGTCACAAAACAGCCGAAATAATGACGGTACCTGCCCCCCTGAACCTCTGAATGACGTCATAGCCTATTGTAGTTTGGACAGAGCCGAATCTATTTCGATTCGGCTAAAAGTGGAGTAGGCCTATGAATAAGCCTTATTCACGGCCCGCCCACTCAGCAAATTTCTCAGCATCCCCCGGGTGCTGACATCAATTTAGAAGGGGAAACTATAACAGAAATAGCTGGACTTAAAGCCAACAAATCATTATTTCGAACGGTAAAGTAAATTATAATGCTTTGTGCCTTTTACTATCTTGTGTTCTTGATCATGCTAGCCGTATTTTATACTTTACTATTCGGAAATTGCATTAAATTTGCGATTTCTGTGTTAACTCTATAGGCTATAGTAGGATTTCCCCCTTCAAAATGTGCTTTCAGCACCCGGGGGATGCTGAGTGGGCGGGCCGTGAATAAGGCTAATCTGTCCTTAGGAGGGCTGTAGGCAGTTCAGAAACCCACCTACCAGTCATAATGCGAATTTGCCTAACAACGATGTAACTGATAGGCGGGTTTCTGAACTGCCCACAGCTAGGCCTCCTTAAAGGGCTATCCATGCTGTCTCCGACCACCAGACTTTTCGTTGGAGAGTTACGACTTTCCGACGTGCAGCTTTCCGAACTCTAATTCGGGTTAGGGGTAATTTTACAAAAATACTTTTTTTGTCGTAGGAATGCGACAAATACAAAAAAAAATTATTGAACTGAAGTCTCCATGCCATGGCGTGAGTAATCAATAGAAAAATTAATTATTTTGGGGTTGAACTACTCCTTTAAGGACTCCCAAATTATTTGGCCGTGGACGGTGGTTTCATGTATCCCACAAAATATTCCCAAATAGCTTTTGTGATCTTGTAGATCGGCTATTTGGATATAGCCTCGCGTTTGAGAACCACTGTAATGGACTCACTGACTATTTATGAATCACTGAGGAGTGAATCATAGGATTCATTTATGGCTGTCAAATGATTAACATTTTTAATCTGATTAATCACAGCTTAATAATTCATCAGTCATGATTCATTACCATTCGTACCTAAAATATGTCCAATTATTTTCTCTGTAGGCTATGCCTATGTGTGAACGGACAGATAAGTGATTCTCTCTCATGTCTCTCTCGCACTTTCACTTGTGTGATTTGAGCCCATCATACGTAAACAGCACAGCATTTTCTTCTTATTTAACAGCAGGGGCGTCAATTGGGTATGGCAGGGGTATGCAGCTGCCATACCCTGGGTCCAGGGGGGAAAATAAAAGTTACTTTTAAATATAAATCCATGAATGTCTCTTTGTCTATCTGTGCTGTTATTATGTTGTTAGTCTCGCGAGGCCAGACTGCCTCCGCGATTTGGGCAAATGCTCCCGGCATACAGTCTGGCAAATGGAAATAGAAACGATGAGTGCGAGATAAAGCGGATGTGACGCAACCGCTCCCTTGGTGCAGTAGCAATAACATGTCCTACTGGAAGCGTTAAGTCTCCTTTCAATATTTCTGGGGGCGTTATTTCGTCTTTCTCTGGTGTTATTGGTGTTACCTCCATGATGTTTTCAATCGTTTTCTTAAACTATACACCCATAACAAGAATAGGCCGCTCGAATGACTTTGTCTGAGCTATTGTGTTTCTGTTATGTTTCCAATGGGACTACAGTTCAGTGCAGCACTGGCTACTTCCGATACTCGCCGTTCAGGAGCTGCCGTTCCAGACTCTATATATCATTCGGAGATTGTGGAATAGTTGTTTGGCTACGCGAGACTATTATGTTGTTAAATTACAGTAAAATAACTACAAATGCAAAATGTTACAAAAAAAAGGTATTATAATTATATTCTCCACACTTGTATTCTCCCCATTTTGACAAAATGGTATAATCCCAGGTTCTGCAGGTCAGCTGCACAGGTGCAATTCATTATTGTTAATTGTGGCACCTTTACTAACATGCCAAGTTTAGCTGCGCTTGAACAACCATTCCAGGCTGCCATAGCCCAAGATACCATAGAAACAGGTGGAAAAAATAAAATGTACTTAAAATGTATCATGCCTGTTGCTAATAATCGGGGGATATCTTTAGAAATAGTGTCAAATCCTGGAATAAATTCCTTACCAAAAAAAATCTTCACCAATGTGTTTGTAAAGGTGTCTAGTAACACATCTCACAAAGACTGAAATTCAGTTTCCCTAGGAAAATCTTTGACAGCAACCAAAAACATTCCTTGGGCTAGAAATGGACCCCCATACCACTGTGAAAAGTGATGACTCATCACTAAACCATCATTTTATGGGCTGTTTTTAACCCAATTAATGTTTTTTTGTGCAAAACAAATGCTTGCAATGGATTCAGAATAATTAAAAACACCTAGTTAGACCCCTCACATCCCACTTAAAGCATATTTTTTTGGGAGTGATTTTTTCCCTTATAGTATAGTGTATAGAATAGTGAGTGAATGAGACCCAGAATTACCCTAGCTGTCAAAGATGTTCCTAGGGAAACTGCATTTCAGTCTTTGTTAGATAGTGTATGTTACTAGACACCTTTACAAACACATTGGTGAAGAAATGTTTTGGTAAGGAATTTATTCCAGGACTTTTTAAGATATCCCCCGATTATAAGGTACTAGCCCTTACCCGTTCAAAGATATGAGCTCCAAAATGATGTGCAGTGTGTGGGTTATGGGATGTGCACTGTGCATACAGTATATGAGGGATGGAAAGTAACTTTAACTGGTGCTTGCATGATAATATGTAGGAGCATCAATGTAAGAAATACCCGTTTCGTTTAATGGCTACCCCCCCCCCCCCCCCCAGCCCGCCCACCCGCCCACCCGCCTGCGCACACACCCGCCTGCCTGCACACACACACACACACACACACACACACACACACACACACACACACACACACACACACACACACACACACACACACACACACACACACAGAGAGAACTGGTTAAACATGTTGCCTCATGCTAGATGCAGAATAGATGTGCCTCATGCTAGATGCAGAATAGATATAGATACAGCATAAACATGCTAATATACAGCATACGATTTGTGAAAGTGACAAACGGCCTTCACAGTTATGTCAGGTGTGTTCATATGCTGATGGTGATGCGATTTCAGATCAATTGCTCCAGCCACCGAGGAGAAACGCTGTGACAGACAGACACTCACTCACTCAGACATTCGCAAAATTATAGTATAGATGGCATCATGACTACTGTAGTATCTTGCACGCGCACGACACCAGTCATGTTGCCATACCTTAGCTTTTTCTGAACTGACGCCACTGTTTAACAGAATGATAATACGAAATTAAATGACACACAGATTATGGCATTCCTTTTTTTCTTTTATTAATCCTGATACCTAAGTAGCCCAAATAAATCACTGCAGGTGGGAGTTGCAGGTGTTATTGCACAAAGCCACCGCACATAACAAGAGAAAGAGCTCTGCAAGATAGTTGAAGGGACTGTTTTAGGAACGGAATGTAAACACACTAAACAGATTTTGTTGTACACATGTTGAAAACACAACTAAAGATTTCTCAGAGAGTGCAAAGAATCATTAAAGCCCAGAGCAATAGCAGTACACGCCTCTCAGGTGCAAGTTAAAAGCAGGAATAAAATCCCCCAGCTAAATGAATGATATGTGAGGAACCGAACCAAGTGGACCCTTACAAGACTGTAACTCGGAGAGTTTATGGGTGTCTGTGGCCTTAATGCATACCAAACTGGGGATCCTTGAAATTAAAAAGTTTGAGAACCACTGGTGTGTGGAGGGAGAAAATGAATGGACCAAAGACAAGGGCAGGGGTCATCGACTCATCGCCATGCAGGCTTGTGGTAGAGATTTTTGTCAAAATTATATTTTTGACATGATGGACGTATATGAAAGGACAATAATGTTAGCAGAAACACATAAAGAGCTGTAGCCGTAAATGACATTTACAGGTCTGTAACTCTTCAGGAGCACTGTCCTAGTGGACTCCTAATGTGCCGTAGTGTCATAGTAATACATATTCTGAAGAAAACCTGGAGGCTGACATTCAGTAGCCTAATTGGGTCTTATGATCGAAATAACAACAATGTTGAAAAACTAAAATGTCGAATTTGACACAGACAAGACCAAGCCTTGCCACGGACACATTTGTCTGTGTCCGGACACATTAGCCCCTTTTCCACTATAAGGCGGAACTTTCCAGAACCTGAACCAATCTTTTTGGTTCTGGTTTTTTAGGTCCCGCTCTTGATGTAGTTCTAAACTTGAGTTCTGGGCGGCGCTGCTGCTCTTTTTTGGGACCTTCCTGGTTAGGTCTGGTTATATGGAAACGTAAGCAGAACTTGGTCCCAGAACTTCACAGGTTCTTGAAAGTTCTTGGTTCTGGAAAGTTCTGGTTCTAGTTCTGGTTCGGCCCAGTAATGGAAAAAGGGGCTAATGATGACCCCTGTTTGATCCGAACAAAGTATGCAGGGCTGAAATGCTTTTAACATGCCTCCAGGAGGATGGGACAGTAACCAGAGCTAAAAACTCCAGGTGTAAATGAACCCAAGATGCCAATCAGCATGCCACATCGTAATAATGTAATTAATGTAATTATCGTGATTAATTAGTAATAAATCCATAGACAATGAATAGAGAAGTAAGCATTCGTATGCCATCTGACTAGGAAAGTGTGCGCGGAGCGGTAAAAATGTGACAGAATGCTAAAGTTCATAGAACGTGAACAAGATGGCAGTGGCACAGCTGAAAAAAACAGTAACGTCACAAAATGTGTCAAGAGTGTTTTACGGGGGCACGATAGACCCAGGCCAGAGTGTTAGCTGTCCTTCTCAATGGAGTAAACCTAATGAAAACGTGTGTTATTATGCAAGGAACAATGTGCACACAGATGAACAATTGCGCCTCTTTACCACCTACAGTAGCATAGCAACGAGAAAGAGTATGTCGCTGCAGTATCTCCATCTTTCAACTTTTTTGTGGTTTATGCCCTACACTTCATCGTGTGGCACAAATGTGGTGAAAGTAGCAGATCTACAAGCGCACAACATGTCCCATCGATGCTAGTTTCACTACTTTTGGCCTTTTTTCGTCTGTATAGATAACTACATTGGGTCAATACGAACACAGGTTCTGTCCCCCTCTATTTCCTGAAAAGTCACCATTTTGGACATACAAGGTTTCCACCCGACATGCAGTGACGATATGTAATATGACTAAATAATATGCAGACATTATTATGCTGATATGATACTGTATGCTTGCAGCTGCAAAGAAACATGAACTCCTGAAGACATTATTACCTCCACCAGGCCAAAGGTAAAGGGTCGGATAATGTTTTTTTCACCCCTGTTGTGTGTCTGTCTGTGTGTTTGTTTGTCCGCGGCTGTGTGTGTATAAGTATACATACATGAATGATACAGTCATACAGTATCTGTTCCAATGAACTTGTGAACCTCTCAGATAAACCACCAGGGAACCCAAATGGAACATTACAGGTCTGCACCCTCTCGGTTGGGATCCCCAAAGATAAGAAATTGTTCCATTTGAGTTATAGACCCGTATATGGGTCCATTTGGACCCCTGGTGGGCCTCGGACCGGACATTGAGAAACAGTGCATCTAGTAATGGAACGCTGTGACACGCTCCTGGTGTGGTTAATAACACATGCATGTGAACTAAGACAAGATACCTCCCTGAAAGTTCCATTTGGTCATTCTTAATACTTAAGTATTCAAATAGCGCACGCTTTGATTATGGATTAATTGTGATTTTCTTTTCACTTGTATATTTTTTTAAATAATTATAATTACTGATATATTCTCAAAACAAGAGTTTTAGGCACACATAATAAGCAAACACAGAATAAAACACTATCAATTGAGTAATATGAAATTAGATAAAAACCTAAGTAAAAAAAAATGATGTAAAGATAAATAAAATAAAGTTGAATAAGAAAAGTGTGAGCTAGTGTTATATTTGGGATGGAGTTTCAGTATGTCACCACAGCACGTAAAGCCGATATTCAGAATCTGAGATGCGAGATTAGTTTACAGTCAGCCAATTGACACCTAAACCTTGTTCTATATCGACTGAAAACATTCTCACCCTGCTTTTAACATTCTATCAGTGACCTAAATCTCTCAACCTCCTTGGTATGAAATGGTATGAAAAGATGAACTAAGCATTTATAACCAAGAAAATAAAAATGTCCTGATTTGTCCTCATGTTATCTGATAACAATTTTATAATTATTATACTAAATATTACTGCAATTTTAATGATCACAAATGGTATCTTTATGATAAATGATTTTTGCACTGGATCAAAATAATGTCCCAGCCTTTTCAACTAATGTTTGTTTGTTGATGTTACACACCCATAAGGGACCATTGGAACCACCTCAAGGAACCACAAGGGTCCCTGAAACACCAATGTGAGACCCACCGGTTAGTCAAGTCGCTTGTGTAATTTAGTTCAATTTTTCGGGGGATTATGAAAACTATATATTTTTGGAAACTTCAGAGCATAACAAATCAGAAAATCCATGATTCCATAGGGGAATTTTTTACAGCTGCTGAAAGTGTGTGTCTCATTCACTTACTATACACTATACTATAAAGGAAAAAATTTACTCTGAAAAGTGATGACTAATCATACGTTTTTAGCACAAGGAATGTTTTTCATGCAAAACAAATGCTTGCATTGGATTCAGAATCATTAAAAAACCCTAGTTTCACCCCTCACATGCTACTTAAAGCAGATTTTTTGGGGAATATTGTTTTCCTTTATAGTATAGTGTTAGGGTTAGAGTTAACCCTAACACTAGTAAGTGAATGAAACAAAGCCATCCAGGATGTCAATGAATCATGACCATGAAACCTTTTCTGTGAAAAGAAAAGTTAAAAATTGCTAAGCAAAGGGTATATTTATTAAATGTAGTATATCAAATAATTAAATATAAAAATATGTTTTTATATAGGATCAAAGGTTTTATGGTCATGATTCACTGAGATCCTGGATGGTTTAGTTCTAGGCTTAACATAACTGTTATAAATATTTTTGTAAAAGTCTATGGAGAAAATGAATGGGAGATTTCTTTTGGCATCAGTAAACCACTTCCGCTGCGATGCTAGTATATAGCATCCAGAGATTGTGGATTGTCTGGCTAGGCGACACTATATCGTTGGTAACAGTCTATGAAGGAAGTAGGGAAGAGGCCCAATTTCCTTTCAATATGGCTGCTGTGCATAGAGCCTATTCCTTTTGTTGCGAGTTGCGTCTCTGAACCAGTATCCTCATGTTCAATATCTGTAATAAACTCTAATGCAGGGCTCTTCAACGTTTTCAGGCCAAGAACCCCATAGTCGAGAGATGAAGCAGGGACCCCCACAACCTTTCAGATATTTAACCACTTGAACCATCATAGTTAATAAACTTGACCTTTCACTCTGTACTTAGTCTGCTCTCTTTCCCCTCTATACCAAACCTCTTTGACGAAAATAGCCGATCTACAAGCTCACAACGCCTCGCAGCGCGAGGCGTTGTGAGCTTGTAGATCTGCTATTTTTGGCTTCTATCACACACAGATTTGGAGGCCCCCATGCATGCAGTAACTCTGAGGGCCCCCTAGGGACCCCCTGTTGAAGACCCTTGCTCTAATGCAAGTACATCAATGTGGCTGAGCATGCAGCTATACAGTTTCTTGCATAGGCAACTAACACATTAAGGTGATTTCAGAAAGGTTGACGGCAACTGCTTCTCCCAATGTGCACAAGTTAGAGAATACAGTCTTTAAAGGGCTTGCCCTGAAATCGATAGCAATTAAGGTTGCTAACGACAGACTTCAGACAGAGATTGGTGGCATTTGTTATTGTGCTTGTTGTATATCGTCACTGTCGGGCAGAAACCTCGTATCTCCAAGTTTCAAATTTTACGTTTCTTCGTAAAGTAAAGCCCTGCTTCATCATACAAGACTGTCGCACAAAACTAGTGAAAATAGCAGATCTACAAGCACACAACACCTGACGATGCGAGGTACTGTGTGCTTGTAAATCGCCTAATTTCACTATAGTTTAAATCATTTTTAAAACGATAAATACAAAACGAACGGTTTTGGACATACAAGGTTTCCACTGACAACGACGATATGCTGCCTTATTCAGCCAAATTCCCCAAACACCTTTGTTGCACAGCTCCTGTGTTGTGGCAGTATGGTGTTTATCGCATGGAAATATAACTTGGCATACGCAACACACACCTCAAGGCTACCGGAGAGCGGCAGGTCTTTTCAGGGAAATGGTTTCATACACGTGCTGCTGTGTTGGAGAAACTGACAGGGATTGGGGGGAAATGTCAATGCCATTGGTCAAGCTTGCATCTATTAGAGCATTAGTTATACAGTTGTCTTATAACTGTTAACAATATTTTTGTCTATACACAATACTGAACAAATTAAACGCCGCTAATGTTCACACAAGCTTACACATTTCTGAAAAGTTCTAATAACATAAGGCATAGAATATGAGAACATACCGTATGTACACAGCGGATCTAAGTTAATTGGTATCAAACGTCTTGTCCAATATTCACACTCCTGCAACCATATCATTTGTTAGAATATGTACAAAAATACAAATGCAAATGGAAATTTTCATTATACATACATACAGTGTGTATATATAATATATGTGTATATATATATATATATATATATATATATATATATGTGTACACACACACACTGTACATATATGTACACACGCTGTATATACAGTATAACTTTGACTAATAAAAAAACAACAATAGGGATTGATATCATAAAGAGGGTTATTTTGGAACATGCAGTTGACTTCGTACATGTCTAACTATGTGGTAAATGTCACTTTCTTTTTTTTTTTTTTTGCAGGCCATCTTGGTCTTTACTCCAGACTGAACCGCCACGCTCTACCTGCGTCCTCAGGCCGGGGACCCGGAAGCCCCGGCTCGGCATATACCCTGAAGAAGAGACATTAAACGCCATGTCTCACAAATGGACCACGAAACCTTCACCTTCTCCTCAGTTCTCCAATGTGTGCTCACTACACTTTCGACTCACTCTCCATGTTAGCAATGTCTCCGTTCCTCTCGCTCTGCTCCTCCGTGGGGCCACTCTCCTCTTGGCTGGGGACTTTGTCCTCCTCGGGGAGGCCCTGCTGGCTCAGCTTGCTGGCCAGGGACCAGGTGAGGGGCAGGCGGGCGCGGTGGGACATGTCGTGCAGCTCCCGGGCGCTGCAGCTGGGCGTGTTGGTCTCGTAAATGTCATGGAAGCTGTTGTAGTCCACCTCGTAGAAGCCGTCCTCCAGCGTGAGCACGGGCGTGAAGCGGTGGCCCCACTTGATCTCGCTGGTCACGTAGGAGCTCCGGGCCTGGCACGTCATACCTGCAGCACCACACACCAAACACATCACCGTGCAAATCAAAACTATTAGAACACTTTGAATTTGTCTTTAACCCATTATGATTCTAAAAATCAAACCTCAGTTGGAAGTGGAGCGTTGAATTTGAGCAGCTATACAATGTGTGTGTGTGTGACGTGCGTGTGTCTAGGCTACTCAACAGTAGTGGTCTTCTGTTCCTTTTTTTATAGTTTAAAAATCTGGCCACGCACCGCTGTACTAATGAAACATAACTCCGGCCATGCACAATTGTACTAATGAAACATAACTCCGGCCACACACCGTTGTACTAATGAAACATAACTCCGGCCACACACCGTTGTACTAATGAAACATAACTCCGGCCACGCACCGTTGTACTAATGAAACATAACTCCGGCCACGCACCATTGTACTAATAAAACATAACTCCAGCCAACGCACCGTTGTACTAATGAAACATAACTCCGGCCAACGCACCGTTGTACTAATAAAACATAACTCCGGCCACGCACCATTATTATACTAAAGAAACATAGCATGCATAGTGTGTGTGTGTGTGTGTGCGTGTGTGTGTGTGTGTGTGTGTGTGTGTGTGTGTGTGTGTGTGTGTGTGTGTGTGTGTGTGTGTGTGTGTGTGTGTGTGTGTTTGTGTGTGCTTGTGTGTGTGTGTGTGTGTGTGTGTGTGTGTGTGTGTGTGTGTGTGTGTGTGTGTGTGTGTGTGTGTGTGTGTGTGTGTGTCTCGGCTCCTCTACAGCACCACTTGGTGACCCAGGCCTGCATTGCAGCTATTTGTACTCTACAGACAGGATTGAGGACAGCATAGGCGAAAATGCCGCGGGGGTCGGGGTGGACGTGATCACTCCGTCCCCCCCCCCAGTCACTCCCAGAAGTCCCCCCCGTCCCCTCCAGTCAGGGACCTATAGTGGTCTAAATTCTGAAATCATGCACTAAACACGATCAAAGCGATTTACGATGCTTTTTGAATGATTTATAGATGCTATTATATGAGAACACCCCTCTGTTTTCCTGCAAAATGGTTTGGTCTGTGTTGCCAAGTTCTTAGAAACAGGTTTTCATATAGCTGGCTGCTTGTTTCTCTCACAAAATCTGGCAAAATGTCTACGGTCTACAGATTTTCGTTTGCTGCTAGTGCTAGGAAATGAAAGTTAACTTAAGAAACCACAGGAGACTGCTGCTACAGCTGAAACTCAATAAAAAACAATATTTATAACTTTGGTTCTGCCATTTCAAAGAGTTAATAAGGAATGCCGCCACCCTGGACAAGGAAAGGATTACTTTGTTGTTTTTGTTCCCACCCTGGCGTTCTTTTACACTCATAATCACTGACCATCGCGTGGTGGCCACATCAACCAAATGATCCTCTCGACTCTCCCTCATATTAAAGTGGTCTCTTTGTATTTAATTCTTCTCATAATATGTTTTTGAAATTTTACATGCAATACACTCTTACACACTTAGATCAATAACATTGATTGAAAACAACTGCAACTTGAAAGACCTCTGTAGAGTGCATACCTCCGCCAACACAATGCGGTTCTCAAGATATGAGATATGAGATGTTTACAACTGCGATATGAATGATTATGTAATTTTGGTGCATGTGTGTTACCAGTGGTGGAAAGAAACTAAGTACATATACTACATGTATTTTGTCTATTTGAAAATAGCCAATCTACAAGCTCACACATTTTTAACTAGTGAAATGGGGACATTCTGCACACTGATACTCACTTTTGGTACTTTAAGTACATTGTGATGCCACTTTTGCATCACACTTTTGTACTCAAGTACATTTTGAATTCCAGACTTTTCCTTGAAAGAGTGCCTATCTTCATTGCAGTATTGATACGTTTAATTAAGTAAAACGTGTGAGAACTTTTTTCATCACTTTTTTCATCACAAAATGAGATACAACTAGAGACCATCCTTTCGATGGGATCCCACCAGCCACGGTGCCAAATCGGTGCGTATGGTGCAATGGAAAACATGAAAAGACTTCTGGTGAAACAGGTGAACAGCGTCATAGCATATCAAAAATATGCCTAACCATCCTCACATGCGTTAAGGTGGGTTATTGTCCTTTATAGTGTTATCATTTGTATTTGACTATGTGTGATGATGGGAAATGAACCTCTTGAACCCCATTGCCCCCGCTGGCGGGGGCAAAAGGTGTTGACCTCTGAACAGCTGTCAATAAATGTCAATAAATCAATAGAGACCAAATCAAACAAAAATGTCTTTGTTGATTATTGTTACAGTGGTCCTACAGCATAGTAATCAGCTGCCATTGTACTTTTCATCCATACATTACTCATATTACAGTGTTATTACTACTTCTTGTTACTCGTTTTTATCATTTTTCACCCTATACTTTAACATTACTAATATTACAGCACTACTCTCACTAAAACATCTGTAGAGTTTATATAGTTTGGAATATATTCATACAATTTTGCCTATCAATTGATGACACCTTGGTGAACAATTTCTCTATTAACTATATATGTTTTCAATGAGGTCTTGAGGCTCATTCACTATATTTAGAAGGCAAAATTTCCATAGGCGGAGGTCTTTTTCAATCATCTTTTCCTTGGTAAATGATCACAGCAGGACAATTTGGTGAGAGAAATGTGATGTTTTACACTGCATTTGTGAATTTTCAGGGGTTAGCTGACATTTGGTGAGTCAAGAATAGCCACAATCATTGTAGTTTTGTGTCCACAACTGTTCCAATTTGGGCATACATTTTAGGCGGATTTTTCCCCTGGACCCCCCTGGGGCTTGGGATTTATTTGCTATGCATTCATTTATCCATCTACTTGTGTGTGTGTGTGTTTTAGTGCGACATAGGGCATTAATGACTTGTGATTTTTGCAAGTCGACTCGACTCAGTAAAAAGATGAGTTGAAGTCGACTTTATCGCTTGATAACGTCATCATTAAACGATAGGGGAGGGGAGAAGGAACGAGGGACAAACCCCGAAAATGACTTAGCTCTGGACTAGCCTATAGCGATCCTTTCTCCCTTAATAAGGCTTTTGTTTTGATGTAAATATTGCAGATTAGTTAATTAATGGCTGAGTGAAAACTCCCTGTGCTAGTGTGCTTCATTCCATTGACAAAACACAGTTGGAAAAGGAGAGAATCCTGTCCTTGACAATAAGCAATCCTACGGTTTGAATGTTGTACACACGCACACATGGAGAAAAAATAATGATGATTTTTTTTTCCCATCATGGTGGGAGTCAACTTGTGTAATGAAGTCGACTGAGTCGACTTGTCGACTTTTTGGTTAGTGCCCTAGCACTGTGAGTCTGTGACATCATGTAATGAATGATATATATGTGTAGATTTAGTAGGCTAGGCAGCACTCTCCCTTCTTCCCTTTGTATTCGATTGCCTTGTAGATGTGTGCTTTACACATAACATGATCGTGCCTTTAGGTGTGGATTTTGCAGTTAGAGAGTATTCCTTTTGAAAGTAGATCCTCCCTAGTCACATCAACATCCTTATCCACACACAAATGAATAGCCTGTGAAACAATGAGTCATGTCATCTCTCCGTATCAGATCCTTCCTTTTATAGCACACTGCAGTCCAGAGTTCCTCAGATGCCTTCTTTGCCCACTTGCGGAAAGACCAAACTATATTTTGGATTCCTTTCTAAAACATCCTTACTTGAGAATTGAATGGAATTGAATACACTCGCATTCTGTACAGTACATAATGTAGGTGCAGTGGTGGAAAAACTACTTCAATAAAAGTATCAAGTATCATACTGCATTGTAGAAATACTCTGGCACAGTCACGCCTCACTTCTACCTATGAGGACGGATCCTTATTTCAATGCAGATTTCTACAAAGAAACGCTCCATTCCCATTGAAATGCACTGGCAGAATCGCATCTGGTGTACAAAATGATTGGCATCAAAATATACTTCAAGTAATATATATAATATAATATAACATAACATAACATAATATAATATAATATAATATAATATAATATAATATAATATAATATAATATAATATAATATAACAATACTAGTAAGACGCCTCAGGGCGACATGCGCCAATTTTTGGCCATCTGGCCAGTGATTATACCGAACCAGTTACCCATACTCTATATGGAGACCCCTGCATGATAGTCAAGAATGTGATGTCAGAACATGCCCATATATGGGCTTTACCAAATATGGCCATTCCCAGATGCCCTTAATATTGATGACATCGGGACAGGGATCTTCATATATGGGCATAAAACGGAAAAGGACGTAATTAATTTGCAAGTTTGACTCATGATGACATCAGCGACCTCCATATACAGTATGGGCATAAAAGGGACATCGAGCGTGCCAAGGGCAAAAAAAACGTGCCCTTGGCGAATATGGGTCTGGCCCCGCTCAATTGTGAATCAATTTCCTCTCCCCCAAAATTTGGGGGACCAATCAGGGCCCAGCATTGGTCTGATCTAACCAATCGTGTCCAGAGCCATTTTTTTAACCCACCCCTTGGAAATGAAAATTCTGCTCGCGAGTCCAGACTAATAGCCGATACACAGTGAGGAATTAGTATGAGCAACGCCAGGCTATTTCTTTTCAGCCTTTTCAGCCTTGTTTACATTCTGAAAGCTTTCGCTGTCGCTTCACGGAACTATTCCAGCACCGCCGTGTACATTGTTTAGATACTGTGCTGTTTGCTTGTGCACATATTATATAGCATGTTGTTTGTTTAGACAGATGCTCGGTTTGATGTTTATCTGGTATCCTAGTTACTTACTAGCAATTACACTTGTTTTCTTAGCATATATATATACTTGACCATTTGACCTGATAAACGTTCATGCCATTTACGGATAAGAGCATCTGCTAAACGCTTGAATTGTGTATTCATCACAATGATGAACCGACAACAGTGTGACAGAGCAGCCTCTGTCAATCTAATTCTACAGTTCACAAATATACATTCATTCATTGTCTGTTATGCTTATATTATGTATAACGTGTAGATTCTCAGTCCCACAGAAGGTGCACATTCTGCTGTGACTGGAAACGAATGTGATTTTGTTATCTGTTCATCAGATGCTGTATGGGGATGCTGCTTGAAGCCTAGCTGTCTATTTTCCTTTGAAGCCCAACTGTGGTGCTGATAATAGATTGCAAGTAATGAGGCTGACAGACACCTA
The DNA here is from genome assembly GCF_963921795.1 of Nannobrachium achirus. Taxonomy (NCBI): domain Eukaryota; kingdom Metazoa; phylum Chordata; class Actinopteri; order Myctophiformes; family Myctophidae; genus Nannobrachium; species Nannobrachium achirus. The sequence goes on along the minus strand of NC_137826.1, from coordinate 6,410,353 downwards.
GTCTCTAAGTTGCCTTATTCTGAGTTGCATTATTTAGTATTTTGTATTTCACTTACCGGTATGTTATCCAGGCCTGGAGTTACATAAATATTGTTATTTTCACCTTCAAGCCTGCCTCATGTCCATTAATAGAATTATTGAATGCTTTAACCAGTGAAAAATAGCAGATATACAAGCTCACAGTGCCGCGCTGCGAGCTTGTAGATCTGCTGTTTTTTGAAAAAGTCGTGAAAATGTGTGCAAATCTTTGAATATATGTATTTTCAAAGCGAACGTTTGTAACTCAAACTTTGCTTCTGGGTGGTCCCTGGAACTAAATATTTTGAGATGGGGGTCCGTGGCCAAATACACATAATTCTGGGGGTCCTTCACATGAAAAGGTTTGAGAACCACTGAAATAGTAGTCTCTCAAGAACAGACTAACTGAGCTCCATTTAAGTGAAAAGGACCTTTTCTTTGACGATGGCTGGCCAGACTGCTGACATAGAAACATAGGTTTTTCAAAAAACCTTAGAAGGATTCACGCTTATAGAATCGGTTCAAAATTCTAATTTTCACGATTTTTCAAAAATAGCAGATCTACAAGCTCGCAGCACGGCACTCGGTGCCGCGCTGTGAGCTTGTATATCTGCTAATTTTCAATAGTTAAAGCATAAAATAATAATACGCAATAATGTGTACCCGTTCTAAATGGGTTAATGACATTTTTATGGGTTTCCACAGACTTTTAAGCCTCTCTACAATCCCACTTGGTGATAAATGGTGGCAGTGGTGACAAACAGTTTTTGGACAACAATGATTGGACAAGACTGGTGCTATATTTGTTTTGACAAGACGAACCACTTGCATTTTTAGACTTTTTATTTGATGAGATTTAAGGAGACTAGACTGCCTGTTCTCAAAAAGGGATTAAAATAATGTAATTTAAAAGCCTTCGCTTGTGATTTGTTCCGCAGTAAAGTCATTGAAGCTGAACCACTGCTTCTGTGGTTTTCTGTGGACAAAACTGTCTGCTGTTCGCTGTTGCATGTTGTAATGGTTTTGTATAGTTTGCACAACCACAAGCACACCTGCCCTCATCTATTGATAATGAAATGTGATCTTATTTGCATCTCGTTCATTATTATGCCTATTGGGCAGCTGGTGATCTAACAAAGGGCCTGGCTCTGTGTGGTGTTGCCACACACGATAGCCAATGCTATATCGTTGTTGTCGGGTGTAAACCTTGTATGTCCAAAACCGTTCGTTTTGTATTTATCATTTTCAAAATGATTTAAACAAGTGAAATTAGCCGATCTACAAGCACACAACGCCTCATTGTGCGAGGCGTTGTGTGCTTGTAGATCGGCTATTTTCACTAGTTTTGTGCGACAGTTTTGTATGTTTTGATCAGGGCTTTACTTGCCCGACAGTGACGATATACGTATACGGTATACTGCCTCCATCCACATTCATTGAATACATTTCAACATTTGTTTTCTTTTATGCTATTCAATGACTCAACTCAATTACTTGTGAGATCAAGATCATCAAACTATAATCTCCTGTAAAAGTGCATACACAAAAAATCCCTGTATAAATTTAGCTCTGAGACTGAGGGTAACAGTTTAAGTCTTTAACTCGTACTCTTAATTTGTTCAATTAACAAATATATAAAAAACTATGTGTCTGATACTTTTTCTTGCTGGCACTTATGTATAGCAAAAGCCATTCAATGTAATCCTGTTCTGATAGTGCCATAGTCTCCATTTACTAGTTTGGTGTTGCTGACCTAGCAAAATATGCTTGGCCAAGAGTATGGGAAAACACAGGCATGGCATCACGCACACACGCACGCACGCACGCACGCACGCACGCACGCACGCACGCACACGCACTCACACATGCTGCAAGTTGACAGAAGAAGCAAAGTGGCTCTCTGCCACCACAGAAAAATGCTTGGTGGCAGTGAATAGAGAGGCCACCTGGCCATCAGAAGGTCACCGGTTCACCACCCCGCTCGAAGTGTCCCTGAGCAAGACACCTGACCACGAACTGTCTGCTCCCCCTGGGTGCTCAACATAACCATCTGAGCAGCCATCAGCTGGTGAAGCTGAAATAGACTTTCCCCCACAGGACTAACAATTAGGGTTGGGATACTTTCAGATTATTATTATTTTTTTTTATGACTTTATTTGATAGGATAGTAGACTGACAGGAAATGGGGAGAGAGATGGGGAATGAAATGTGGCGAAGGTCGTCCAGATCGGGAATCGAACCGGCGACGCCACCAGGCATCATAGCCTAGTATGTGGTATGTGCCCGGACCACTAGGCCAGCGGGAGCCCTCCTTTCGCATTAACGATTCCCTCTCAACGGTCTGATTCCAAAATGAATCAAATGATTCCAAATGGTCTGTATACTCTGAGAGTGTACAAACAGGACCCGCAATGGGTCCATTTGGTTCCATTTGTACACTCTCAGAGTTATGGTGGTCCTTGAAATTAAAAAGTTTGAGAACCACCGGTATTGTAATTGTATAGCAGACTGAAGTCCACAGACCAGCTCTGACAGAGTGATAAAAACCTGGCTCCAGAAACAGTTCCAAATGTGTTGGAACCCATTCCTGGTTCCTCAATGTTGGATCCGGTTCCCCCGGTTCCGGATCCCCCATTATTCTGCAGTGAACGTTGTGATGCATTGTGAGCTTGTAGCTTTTGGCCAAGAAAGCCAAGAGAGGAGCCGAGCAGGCCTTGGGGCAGTCAATTATTTTGGTTAAAACATAATCCAGCAGGTTATTTTTTGGATTCATGTTCAGACTTAATACAAACTACCACCACCAGTTTATTAGCTGTTGGCTAATATGGCGACTCCTTAGACATTTTTAAATCTAGATTATATGCCCTAGACTTAATGCCCACATTATGATTTGCCCTAGTACTGTATATGAACTTCATTGTTATGACCAAATCCTACCCTGTGGTTTTTTAACATTGTGTTGTTTTATTTGATCTTATTTTGTTTTTCTTTTCATTTCATCTATATATTTTCAGCTCTATACTGCCGCATGGAAATGGTTTGATGATGCGTGCTGGCACTTTTTACAGTTTTTCCTTTTCTCTGCTTTTGTTTTTGCTGTTTGCCTTGTCAGTCTGTCAAAGGGAGACCAAAGGGTCTCTGTGCACTTCACAACAAGGCTTGGGGATGATGTTGTACTATAAATAAAAAATAAACTGAAAACTGAAAAATAAACTAATTGGAGTGGAACTCGTCATGAGTGATCTTCCCTTTGCTGTGAACAGCTATTAATACTGGACCATCTCACAATGTCCACAAATCCCCTCCGTGTCCAGAAAATGTTCTGACCACTTACCTGTCGCTTCCACCATCCCTTCCAGAATGACGACGATCTCGATGTCTTCCTTTCCCAGGTGGGCTTGTGAGACCTCCCAGAAGGGACTCTTGTGGTTGATCTCGTGGCAGATGATGAGCGGCGACACCAGGAAGAGCCTGTCGTCCCCCGTGTCGTAACCCACGTTTATGTCCGTCTGGTTGAGGGGGATGAACTCCCCTTCCTTGGTCTGCTTGGACTTGATCAGCTTGGCTCGGATGGAGGCCTCCACGATGTGAGAGTTCCGCAGGTCCCCGACCCGGAACATCAGGCACAGCCGGCCGTCCCTCATGGAGATGACCGCGTTGGTGGAAAACACCAGCGTCTCCGCTCGCTTCTTGGGCTGCGAGATCTTGACGAACATGCAGCCGACCATGAAGGCGTTTACGATGGAGCCCAGCACGGACTGCACGAGCAGCAAAAGGATGCCCTCGGGGCATTTGTCCGTGATGACCCTGTAACCGTATCCAATGGTGGTCTCCGTCTCTATAGAGAAAAGAAAAGCCGACACAAACCCGTTGAGATTGTTGACGCACGGCGTCCACTTATCGTCCGACATGTGGTCGAAGTCGCCACGCAAATAGGCGATGAGCCACCACATGAGGCCGAAGAAGAGCCACGTTATGGTGTACACCAGGACGAAGATGAAGAGGTTGAACCTCCACTTCAGGTCCACCAGGGTGGTGAAGATGTCCGTCAGGTAGCGGTACGTCTCGCGGACGTTCCCGTGGTGGACATTGCACTTGCCGTCCTTCTGGACGTAGCGCTGGACCTTCCTGGCCTTCCTCTCCACCTCTATCAGCTGCTTGGGCAGGTCATCTCTCAAATGTTTGGAGAGCTTGGCCGTTCTGAAGATGGCTGTGCTCTCCACATCCCGATCCATGGGCGCTTCCCTGGATTAGTTCACGCCTGCAGTGAGACATTAAGAGACAGTCTATTAGAGTGACTCGTTTCAGAAAGTTCATGTAGAGATTATTCTAATGTGGATGTCATCGAATAATATAATACTGGATTCTTGTTCTCTCCCTCTCTCTCTCTCTCTCTCTCTCTCTCTCTCTCTCTCTCTCTCTCTCTCTCTCTCTCTCTCTCTGCACAGGCGGACTGGGCATCTGGCTTACCCTGCCAACTATGATTTTTGCCCTCATTTTAGGATAGTTAAGGTAATTTTTGGTCTGGGCGGCCACTTAGTGGTGAGGGCCATCCTTCAGAGCAAAGAAGGCACTCATCATTGTTCCGAAAAGAGCTCTTGTGTTAGGAAAACCGTGTTTTGAGTTCTCTACTAATAGTCTTCCCCACATAACATAACCCACAGTACAGGGGCAGTTCAAAAGATACACAATATGTTTTGTTTAGCATGAAATTCAATTATTATAATTCTTTACCAGAACGCGGATGTAAAAAGAACTCACTCTTGATCATGGCATTGTAATGTATACAGTTATGACAGGGACAATTACCAGAGGGTAAAGTTGACATAACGTGTTGACAGGGATTACAATAGGTCAGCTCTGACTGACAAGTGTATTTTTGGCCCTCTTCTGGGCAAATAAAGGCTTCTCTCTGAAACCAAGACCAATGTTGTAGTCAGGAAATCTTAAATAAAACCTGGGAATAAATTCCTTACCAAACAATTTCTTCACCAATGTGATCGTAAAGATGTCTAGTAACGTATCTAACAAAGATTGAAATTCAACATCCCTAGCAAAATATTTGACAGCAAGAGTAATTCTGGGTCTCATTCACTTACTATACACTGGGAAAAAACACTCCCAAAAATATGCTTTGAGTAGCATGTTAGGGGTCTAACTAGGTGTTTTTAATTATTCTGAATCCTTTGCAAGCATTTGTTTTGCACGAAAAACATTCATTGGGCCAAAAACAGACAAAAGAACGATGGTTTAGTGATGGGGAGTGATTTTTACCCTTATAGTACAGTGAATAGTAAGTGAATGAGACCCAGAATTACCCTAGCTGTCAAACATTTTGCCAGGGATATTGAATTTCAATCTTTGTTAGATATGTTACTAGACACCTTTACGAACACATTGGTGAAGAAATTGTTTGGTAAGGAATTTATTCCAAGATTTGACAGGTATTCTGCTAATTTTCCCTGACTATTGGGATCACTAGACGAGATGTTGCAATGTTTCCCTAAATACACGGTCTAATCTAGAAGACAAGTGAAATCAATAAAATCATGACACCAGCCAACCAGTCAACTGTGCTATTAGAGGGCAGTGTTGTAGGCCTATGCAGTGCGTCCTAATCCAACATAACGCCACATTACAGACATTCTCAATGCAGTAATAGAATCTTCATTCATGATCAGCAGTTGATGTGACATTCATAGTCTTGACTTCCGAGGTGACCTCCAGGCAGGTCACTGCCATGGTGGAGAAGAGTGCTTATTTAGGCCTAGAATTATTGAATGCTTTAACCAGTGAAAAATAGCAGATATACAAGCTCACAGCGCGGCACCGAGTGCCGCGCTGCGAGCTTGTAGATCTGCTATTTTTGAAAAAGTTGTGAAAATGTGTGCACATCTTTGAACATATGTATTTTTAAAGCGAACGTTTGTAAATCAAATTTTGCTTCTGGGGGGTCCCTGGAATGAAATATTTTGAGATGGGGGTCCGTGGCCAAATAAATATCATTTTGGGGGTCCTTCACATGAAAAAGTTTGAGAACCACTGACATAGCAGTCTCTATTTTTCAATAGTTAAAGCATAAAATAATAATATGTGTACCCGTTCTAAATGGGTTAAAACAGGTAGATGGAGTGAGGTGAGTCTGTGTCTGTTATGGAGGTTTCATAACCTTCACCATCCCTGTAATTCCCTGAGACTCGTGCAGCTCTCTGCTCAATATCATGTTTCACCTCCCTATCCTGTTTTGCTTGGAATTACGGTATAGTAGCCTACGTCACAATATGGAAGCTTGATGTATATACTGTAGCGATTTTATACAATCAAATGCAATGCAAATTCGAGAGACCGATCACTCTACTATAACTACAGTACCAATACTTGTACCCTCTGACATTGACTGCCCCTACATGTGCAGTATGACTTCACTTATATTTATATAATAACAGCTCAAACAAAACACAAATCCGCAACCACGATGCACCGCAACAGCAATGCGTTGTGAACGTGTAAGTCTGCTATTTTCTGCTTAAATCATCCATCACCCAGACACATTCATCAGTGTTGCCAGACGTACGATAATTATCGTATTTGTACGATAATTTGACCCTCTGTACGATGTACGATCAATAATTCCAAAAATGCCCAAATGTACGATAATTTCGGCATATCATCAAAAAGAGTGTGAATTCACTATTTTCCCTGGCTGCTGATCTGGGATCTGGTTTGGCTTCTCAAAATAAGCCAGGAAATCAGTCAATCTGACCCTAGATCTGTACTTGGAGGCATTAAAAACACTGGTTGCATCTTTCCAGACCAGTTTCAGGCTTTTATTTGTGTAAGCTCCAAGAAGTTGCCTGCCTCCACGCAGCATATCTGATGCGTTTTTGTCACGCAGGAGTCTAAAACGAGGTCGTTTCTTACACTAAAGACGCATTTTTTGGTGAAATTACGTTTTTACGCAAGTGATTTCTCTTTTTTGGCCGTGTACGATAGTTTCATGTCAAATACGATAATTCTGAGCCTCCGGTACGATAATTCAACATTTCCCATCTGGTAACACTGACATTCATGGACAGAGACAAAGCTGTCAGGACACGTTTTATCAGCTTTTAATCTTGTTCCCCTGTGGCTAACTAGGGCAGGGCAAGCAGTGTCTCCTTTGGATTGAAAGAACTATTATCTAAGAGCGCTGGATGTCGTCTGTCCTTCCTTTGAGCCCTGTCACATACATTATTGATAATGATATCCCACAGCGGTGATGGTAAAGGATTCAAGGTCTGGGCAGAGATACGGACCTGACTCCTCCTAGGAAACCTTTCTCCTTGGAAATGAAGCAAAAGATCCTCATACAGTGCCATATTGAGAACATCGTTTTGCGACTCGAGGTTAACCACTTAAACCCTATTATAGGCCCATTATAGCGAAACATTTGGTGAAATTAGCAAATCTACAAGTTCACACCGCATTGCAAGGCAACAAAGAGATTTAGCATGGAGAAAAAAAGTGGGCCAATTACAGAGCCCTGACGGACCCCGATAGCAGGGGTCTTCAACAGGGGGTCCGGGACCCCTGGGGGGGTCCTCAGAGTTACTACAGGGGGCCCTCCAAATCTTTGTGTGATAGAAACTTTTTTTCTCCTTTTTTATATTAACCACTTGAACCCTAGTGTCCACTTTCCATATTCTGAGAACCGTTGCCAAAAATAGCAGATCTACAAGCTCACAGCGCCTCGCACGGCGAGGCGTTGTGAGCTTGTAGATCAGCTATTTTCAGTAAAGAGGTTTGGTGTAGAGGAAAGAAAAGAGCACACTAAGTACAGAGTGAAAGCCTGAAAGGTCAAGTTTATTAAGTATTGACCGTTCAAGTGGTGAAATATCTGAAAACACAAATTGACATGAATTCAAAATACACTGATGATTGTACTATCAAACGATTGAACTATATGGAATCTATGAAAAGGACCCCCATTTCTCCCCCCCCCCATTTCTCTCTCAACTAAGGGGTCCTTGGCCTGAGAACGTTGAAGACCCCTGAAGTACATTACACAGGGTTTTAAATGGTTAACTGCTGCAGCACGTCCCTGATCTTCTCCCTCTCTGGCATGGCCTTGTCGTGGGTGAGTGGCGATATTCCTGTACTTTGATGTGACTAGACAGGACACAGCCCTCCTCCTGTGGCCGAGCCACCCAGGGGGACACCCCGGGAGCAACCAGTCAAGTGGCTCTCTGATGGCATTCTGGCAGTGGCGGAAAAAGTATGACATTGTTCTACCTAAGTAAAAGTATCAATAGTACAATGTAGAAATACTCTGTTAAGGCACTATCACACTAGGGCTGTCACAATTATTACATAATCGTCTAATCGTGATAATAATCGTGATTATTTTTCATAATCGTCATAATCGTTTCCATGTTGAAAAATGTTCATATATTTAAAAAAAAGGTCAAACATAGTGGAAATAGCAGATCTACAAGCTCACAACGCGTCGCATCGCGACGCGTTGTGAGCTTGTAGATCGGCTATTTCCACTATCAATGTTATTTTTTAAGTAGTAAGTTGTCAAATATGTCAGTAATTTCTTTGTATATTTAGGTTATGTGTCATATCTACCATGTACAACTTCAAAGCCTAAAAGCCAAACAGAAATGTAATTATCAACGACAAAAACACAATTAAATCGTTAATCGCCAATTATTTGAGTGACAATTCATCGTCATGTAAAATGTCATATCGTGACAGCCCTAAGTACAACGTAGAAATACTCTGTTAAAGGTATATTCAGTGATTGTATTTCATTCAAATAAAAATATAATTGGTACATTTTCCATTCATTCTCCTCACTAGAATGTGTGCTGTCCATATAAGGACTTCCACCATGGCCCGTGTTACGAGCATACTGTAGCTAGATTCGGTTTTCAGAGGTGGCCAGCCAGTCCTCGGCCAATCAGGGTAGAGTATGGCTGTAGTTATGTTATGATGTTTAGTTATGATGGTCAAAATAAAGGTTTTGAGAACCACAGTCGCTCTGAATAAAGGTTTTGAGAACCACAGTCGCTCTGAATTAAGAACGTCTGCTAAATTCCTAGATTGTAAACTACTGAACTCATAAAATGCCACAGTCTCGTAGTAAATCAGTATCATACATATCCTGAAGCTGGAGGCGTAGGCCTACCGATATTCAGTGATTGGGTCTAATGATCAAAACGAGAACATTATAATGGTGTAAAAAAAAATCATAAAAAACTAAACATTTCCACGCTGTAAGGCCAGTAAGGGAGGGACAAGTTGACCCCCGGCCACTTTCATTATCACTGAATACACCTTTAAGGCACTGACACTTTTATTCTACCAATGAGGGTGGATTCTGCCAACGCATTTCAACGGGGATGGAGTGGGTTGCTGCCATTTGCGTATCTCTGCAAAAGAACGCTCCAGTCCCATTGAAATGCATTGGCATAATCTGTAAATACTAATCAAAGTAACTAGTGACTAAAGTTGTCAAATAGTTATAGTGGAGTAAAAGTATATTTGCCTCTGAAATCTAGTGGAGTAGACGTACTGAAAATTGGACATACTCAAGTAAAGTAAAAAAAAATCACACCAGTGTGAACTGAGCGGTGGTGTCCATTAATTTCAAGGCTGTTCAACAATAATCCGTCCACTTCTTTACTTCTGTAAACCTATGATGTGACAATAAAGCTGATTCTAATTCTGATTCTTTACTGCAAGCAAAGTCCAAGGAGGATGATCTTTTTCTGACAGTGATAGACTCAAATCTGTTCTGAAGCAAGGGAAAATTGCACAAATGGAATGAATAAAACAAACTCCTGTTACGTTCAATCAATGTTAAGTTTGCGCCTACCTTTCATTTTCTAACCTGAAAGTAACACAAGAACTGATTATGTTCCTACTGACTCACAAGTTCAACAATTGCTCCAATCAGCCTCTGAACTGAATACAAGACAGATTTCAAGTGGAAGTTCAAGGCAAAGAATGTCAATACATCCTAACATCCTATATTAAAATCAGCTAAATGGGAGGGAGGGCAGGCAGTCCTTAAACAAACTTGACACACCCATACAGTACATAGGCACATCACTACTATATGAATCAGACATAACCATAAACAATCTCGATACACCCATATAGGCACATCACTATGACTCAGACATAACCCACAGGCATAGAGATCTGGTTGTCCAGAACAACAGATCCGTTCGATCTATACCCATATGGTCATATGCATAGTCAAATTCTATATGTTATATTTTAGAAACAGAACAGGAAGGAAGCATGTTTTCCATACTATCTTATCCTTTTTCTATACTTATCCAGACTTGGAAATTACTCAAATTAAATTCCATACTTTTTCATAGATGGGCATGCCAATATACAGGTTATACCACTGACACCAGGCCAGGACTTTCTTTATGGGAATACCGGTATAAGGGACAAGAACTGACAGATATAAAGATCTCCATATATGGTCACAAAAGAGACACAGACAGACGGTTACAACGGGTACTCTGACATATCCTCCCAAACTCTAGATGTGAGGGCCACATAGCGGTTTGAACCTCTAGTGTGTTAAAAGTTAAGAAATGTTAAGAAAGATCAAAACATGAAAATGATCTGTCATTACAAGCTCTCATGTTTATTGCCAGACCCATGAAATGGGTAGGCCTACATAAGCAAATGTCGGTCTGTCCCTTTTCTATATAAAGGGTATATATGATGATGACATGATGATGACATGCCTACAAAAGGCATGATGTCATAAATGATGATGACAGACAGGGGGTTGGCAGAACCGGGGTCTGGCACAACCAGGTTGACCGCCAGACCCAGAGGGTCGGCCTACATAAGGCTTTGTCTGTCTGTCCTGTTTTTCTCCATATAATTGCCAGTAAAGGGACAGACAGCCTATAAATGTACCATAAATGTACCATTAAATTTATAGGCCCAGAGGGTTGGCAGAACCGGGGTCTGGCACAACCAGGTTGACCTGGTCTAGTTTACTTGTGCCAGCAGAGTGCGCAAGTACTGCGTTCGGTTTCGTCTGTTCCCGGTGGTATCTGTCTGTGTTTACAGCCGCCTTTAGCCAATGAGGGACCAGCATTCTTGGTGACGTCAGCCTCAACAAGGGCGACCTGATATAAATCACAAGGCGCACGTTGGCACCCCGAGCCAACTTGCACACCCACATACATACATACGGACAGGACCGAACAGCACCGATCACAGAACTTGCGCGCTCTGCTGGTGCACAAGTAGGCCATATAATGGCCACAAGTGCACAGGAAGCAAGTTGGCACCTTGCCAGCAGAGTGTGCACGTACTGCGTTTGGCTACGTATGTACAGTATGTTGGTTGCGACCGTCAGGTCGCACTTACTACCAAAACCTCCACCGGCTGTCTGTCCGTCCGTCTGTCTGTCGCGTCACGTCACGTCACACTTTTGCCCTACTCATATCTCCGCCATCGTTGCCCCTATCCATGTGAAATTTTCCACACACACTCCTTGTCTGCCAATCCACAACCTCCACCCTTCCAGGGACCCCCGCAGCTCCAGGGACCCCCAGGGACCCCCGCCAAAAAGCTAAAAAACGACCAAATAACACCCCAACATCGCCTGCTCACCGCGTTGCTCTGCTTTTCCACACACACTCCTTGTCTGCCAATCCACAACCTCCACCCTTCCAGGGGCCCCCGCAGCTCCAGGGACCCCCAGGGACCCCCGCCAAAAAGCTAAAAAAAATACCAAACCGTTGCCCCGATCCATGCCAAATTTTGCACACACACTCCTTGCCTGCCAAACCACAACCTCCACTCATCAATTCTCACATGGCCCTCTTCTAGCGCCACCATGAGGCTGATTCTTGCAAAACACATTTTTGGACACTGCTCCTACAATTTTTGCCCTAAAATCACGCAAATCGGTACACAGTATGTCTACACTCATCTCATCAACATGGATCTGTCCCATTTAATGCCACCTTCAGGCTGATTTTTTAAAACACATTTTTGGACACTACTCCTACAGATTTGGCCCTAAAATCACACAAATCGCTATCCAGTATGTCTACACTCATGTCATCAACATGGATCTGTCCCATATAGCGCCACCATCAGGCCGATTTTTTCAAACACATTTTTGGACACTGCTCCTACAAATTTCTCCCTACAATCACGCAAATCGGTACACACTTGCTCTACACTCATGTCATCAAGTCATCAACATGCTCTAGCTTGCTCTAATGATTTAGCTAGGTCGCCCGAGCCGACGACCTTCGGGGTCGCCACAGCGGCCAAATCAAGTTGGGCTCCCATTGACTTTCTATACAGGAGGAAAATACCCAGAAAAACTGGGTATTTAAGTAGGATCTGAGGGGTCTAACTAGGGGTTTGTCATGATGCTGAATCCATTGCAGGCATTTGTTTTGCACAAAAAACATTCCTTGGGCTAGAAATGGCCTCAGAAAACGATGCATGTATGGGTGAGCATTCATGTTAGTCGGAGGCCTTAGTTTTTTTTTCTCGTGCTAATCAGTCTAAAAGTGCAAAATTTTGCACAGATGTAGCTCAGGGCATGCTCTAATGATTTAGCTAGGGCGCCCGAGTCTGCGACATTCGGGGTCGCCACAGCGGCCAAATCAAGTTGGGCTCCCATGGTTTAGTGATGAAAAGTGATGAGTCATCACTTTTCAGAGTTTTGTGGGTGTTTTCCGGAGCTATGGTGACCCCGAAGGTCACGTCCTCATTAAAAGCCAATGAGGGACCAGCATTCCTGGTGATGCCAGTGGTGATGTCACTGGCATTGCCAGTGGTGATGCCAGTGGTGAGCGCACCTCAGGTAGGCCATACTTGGCCTACTTGTGCGAATACCAGAAGAGTCGCCAACAATCTCACTTGCCCTGGACCGCAGTAGAGTCAACCGGGAAATGTCACCCAAAAGTGGTGGAAATCTCGCCTCTGAGATTTGGTATTCTCACCAAATAGTATTGAATAGGTTGAGTCTCTGACTGGGGAAGGGGGTATTTTCCTTGTTGTTGTGTTTCCCATTTATGTGATTTCTATACGATTGTGTCATGTTTATCTTTTACCCTGTTCTGTAGCCTAAAGCAGTGAATATTGATCGAAACAAATGAAAAGAAAGAAAGAGACATCGTAAAGAAAGCAGAATATAGGCTATAATAAATATAGGTGCTGTGTGGAGTCTAAAATACCTAGCCTACATAGCCTACTGGTGATTCGAACCTGCAGAACGACCTGAAGACCACTTACTATAATTATGGCATATGGGGGGCAGGTGATATACATTCCAAGGTCTTTGTCTTGAAATACAATGTAATGATGGATGGGCCATTTGTGTGTGTATACACACACGCGCGCGCGCGCGCGCACACGCACACACGCACGCACGCACACGTCTGCGTGCAAATTATCCTCATTCAGTCAAACTCTAAACTCTAATGTATGTTTTGTAATAACAATCAATCTACAATCTACGGTCCACCGTTCTGGGCAAGTATCCTTAGGTGAGTAGGTGAGTATTCCTAACGCCAGTGCGATGCTTCGGTCCCCAGGGGCGAGATTTCTGGGTGCAGAGTTCCAGGCAAGATGGTTTTAGGGTGAGTTTACCGGTTAGTTGGCACCTCGACAGAATGCAGTCCCATTCTGTGTCTGCGAGTGAGTGAGTGAGTGAGAGAGAGAGAGAGAGAGAGAGAGAGAGAGAGAGAGAGAGAGAGAGAGAGAGAGAGAGAGAGAGAGAGAGAGAGAGAGAGAGGGTAGGGTAGACCTTGTAAACCTAAAATAATAAAATAAGTCGTAAATAAAATATGATTTTTGTCTGGAAACCATTGTGGTGTATGATTAAATCTTTTCTGACAGGGTGATGCTGGAATGGTGGCGGGATAAGGGAGGCACCAAAGATGTAATCTGGTCTAGACTAGGACATCACAAAGGTTATGGCTGGCCCTGCTTCTCTCAAGCCACTCCGGTTTCCAATCTCTGCTTAAATTGAATTGCTGAATCTTTATTTAAACGGACAACTGAGTACAGTGATATCTCACTACAAGAATAGCCTTTACATAATTCCATAAAAGCCTGTAAATTGTGAAACCCTTCCAAACATAATTAGTTAGTTAGATAGATACAATTTACCACCTTTAGGAGAGATAAAAGAAAATAAATAAAAATAAAAACTATTCAATCAAGCTCTAGTCTAGTCTAAGCAGAGCTAACCTCGCCTACCAGGCTTTCTCCCGGGAGGGAGCCTGGTGTTCGTTCACAACAGACCGTTTGGTTTCCGCCTAAAACGCGGAAACCACTAGAAGAAGCGGCGTCGCTTTGATTTGGTTCCCCCCATTTGTTTCTCCAATCCCTTTTAAAATGCTGGAGTAGCCTACGTAGTCTTGCCAGTCGCTACGAGTTGGATTAAAAGATGCACATACCAAACGAATTTTTCGAAAGCAAAACTACGCCTCATCAAGGTGTTTATTAGGTCGGCCCTAAAAGTATGTCCTTGGGGTGCAGGGGAATATTTGGGGTTAAAACTGAATCCGGTTGATAGTTCCGGCCAAAGTGTAGCTACAACATGACGTAAAGTGGTTTCCGCTCCCGCCCGGATCAAACCCCGTAAAGTGAAGTGATCCCAGACTAAATTAGAGCTGCACCCTTTGCCTGCAGGGAGACTATCTGTTCAATTAAATCTTGGGGACCGAAAGGTTTTCTGCATGTTCATAATGTACTTTGCAGGGGTAGGCAACCGTAGGCACGGGTGCCAACATTGGCATAGGGGGGGTGATCACAGGCACACTGGCAGAAGTGTGAGAGTGGATTTTTATTTTAAATTAAAATATATATTTTTTAATGTAATGCTAATTAAATGAAGTCACCTATATACAGCAAATTACTTCCTGCACATAATTTCACATTCATTAAAACTCTGAACTCTGGGGTGCCCGCTGGCCTGGTGGTCAAGGTGCATACCACATACTAGGCTATGATGCCTGCTGGCGTAGCCGGTTCGATTCCCGATCCGGACAACCTTTGCCACATGTCATTATTCCCCATCTCTCTCCCCATTTCCTGTCAGTCTACTGTCCTATCAATAAAGGCATAAAAAGCCCAAAAACAAATCTTAAAAAAAAAAAAAAAAAAAAAAAAAAAAAAAAAACTCTGAACTCTGACTGGGGTGGGCGTTGGGGAGTCACATGATCGTTATAACAACGTCCTGCCAATCAAAATATGTCAGAATGTTTGATGGCGTGTCATTAAAATGTATGTTGACATGGCACACTGACTATCTGGAAAATAAATAGGTGGCAAAGGGTTGCTGACCCCTGCTGTAGAGCCTAATCAATTAATGGAGACCAATGACTTCCTCTAGGAAAAAAAATACATAATTCATAATTGAGCCGGGCTGAGGACCACCCTGATATTATCCTAGATCAGGGGTCTTCAACGTTTTCAGCTCAAGGACCCCTTTGAGAGAGAGGTGAAGCAGGGACCCCCACAACCTGCTCATAGATTCCATATACGGTAGTTTAACTGTTTGACAGCGCAATCATCAGTGTATTTTGGATTCATGTGACTTTGACTACACCAAAGCTCTTTGCCAAAAATAGCCGATCTACAAGCTCACAACGCCTCGCAGACAGTGTGAGGCGTTGTGAGCTTGTAGATCTGCTATTTTTGGCTATAGTTCTCAGAATATGGACGCTAGGGTTCAAGTGGTTAATATAAGAAAGGAGAAAACAAATTTGCTATCACTCAAAGATTTGGAGGACCCCCTGTAGTAACTCTGGGGACCCCCTAGGGGTCCCGGACCCCCTGTTGAAGACCCCTGTCCTATGTTCTATCCGTCTGTCTTTCAATGTTATATCAGATAGGACTTAAAGTGTGGTTCCTGTGGAAATAAGCCTCGGCTTTCTAGGATCTCCTTTTAGTTGACCTTGTACCAGTGATTTGTACCGTCATGAAACTGTACTTTTTTTCTATCGCAAACTTCTAATAAATCCTTCAATCAATCAAAAAACCCTGGGGGAGAACCACAGGTCTATTAATAGGTCCACATGTGGCACATCCATGCAACTGTCTTGGACCAAGTTGTGTTCTGCTGCATTGTAATTATTGTTATGCAGTGTTTCCACTGAAACTGTCACCTGTCCTGTACTCCCCCCCCCCCCCCCCCCCCCCCCCACCCCCCACACACACACACACACACACACACACACACACACACACACACACACAAATTACACACCAACACGCGCAGCCCACGACCATAATGGAAGGTTTTCCCGTCACCATGGTGATGAAAACCCATCCAGTTTATTATGTCTTGGGTGGTGGTGGACTAGGCCTATATATCATGGCTACAGTGTGTCCGTGTGTCGTGCAACAATCATCATGTGAAACACAAGCAGGCTGACACGCAGCCCACAAGATACATGCACAACCCCCATATAGAGCAGCTATAAGTTGGACAAACGGGTGATAAAATCAAGGTAATTTACCGTTTTTTTCATTCCCATTTCAACAAAAAACGACACGAAGGTGTATTATTATTCGGGCTAACTGTCTGCAGCTAGTGATAAAACATCTCCTCAAAAGGCTTACATAATGTTAAGCTTGTTTTCAAATCAGTCAAACCAATCATCCTCCTTTTAGGTAGGTAATTATCAAGGTGTGATTTCTTCCACATGCAGCAATGTGTGAACTATATTGGGCCTGCTGTATGTTATGTAACACTTCACTCCCCATCCATGTCTTCAGTTCAGTTTATTTCGCGCAGTCGATGTATCAGGATACATTATAATAAGCCTCGTTGGACCAATAACGACAGAGATTTGTTTTAATCGATAATGACATGTTGCGTGTCTTTTTGTCTTGATCGACTCCCCCTGAAATCCACTGGGGTACACTGATTAATGTCCGTACTGCACCATACTTCTGCAAATTGAAAAATGTAAAGTACTTGACCTAAAGCCGTAGATGTCGTCCGTAGACTCGTGCCATTTGTGTTGAATAATATGCCGTGTTGTTCAATATATGAGTTGTTTAATCCCGCCTGTGCCTGAATTTCAACGCTCCCCGGTGAGTGTTGAAGCAGGTGAACGCCGGTACTGCACACGACGGAAACGAGGAAATGCGGTGAGGTTCAGGCCCAGACGGGATTAAAACACCTCTTTATGGAACATTACGGAATAAAACGGAACACAATCATTCCGCCGCGAAGGGTAACATCCACGACTTTAGTTTGAGCACTTTAGATGTTGAATGTATACACGCATGGAGTAGTACGGACATTAGATTCAAACGTCCAGTGGAAATGTGGGGGATCGAACCGAGACTGACAGGAGATTCACAAAATATCGAACAAATAAATACCGGTAAAACCAATCTCCACGAGGTAGATGGATACATATAACATGACATCATTATTACAGTTGCACTAAAGCGGTGCTGGGGTGGTTAATCATAAGAACGTCGATCAAAGAGAAGAAGACATTCATTCATACACATAGCCTACCTTGCTCATTAACGCTCCCATCCTTCAGATTTTCTCCTCGTAGCCTACGAGCCAATTGTTCTCTCCTGATGTGCAGCCTGTGGATGCGGTCGCTCGGTCAGGTGTTTGAACTAAGAAGAGCGAAGGCTAATCCAACAATTCCCCATCATCATCATGATGACAGTGAATAAAATGAGCATATTACATTATCTCCTCACGCCCCCGTCTCCATCTCGACACAATGCCAGCGAGAGAGATTGGAGACAGTGAGGCAAGGAGAGAGAGATACAGAGAGAGAGAGAGAGAGAGAGAGAGAGAGAGAGAGAGAGAGAGAGAGAGAGAGAGAGAGAGAAAGAGGGAGGAAGGGGGGGGGGGGGGTGTATCGTGTGTGTGTGTGTGTGTGTGTGTGTGTGTGTGTGTGTGTGTGTGTGTGTGTGTGTGTGTGTGTGTGTGTGTGTGTGTGTGTGAGAGAGAGTGTGTGGGAGGGCTATATGGGAGAGAAAGAGGGTGAGATATTGTAATGTGGTCCATATACAGTATGTACTTCCTATTCTCTCCAGTATTAGTCAACATAACCGTTTATTGAAGCGTAAAGGCCCCCAAAGGGCTAATAATAGCCCACTGTGAACTATAGCTGTATGATAATGATAAGATATGAGACATGGGCCTAATCTAATTGGTTGCTAGGTTGTCTCAACAGAGCCATGTAGGCCTACAACAGAAAGCAAACCTTAAACCGTTTCAGACACAACCATAGGCAGAAAGAGAGGCAATACATGAATACATTGTCAATCAATATATTTTATTTCAGCCAATTTGTGTATTATTTATGCATAATGGTCTCATTGGTTTAGACTAGAGTAGTGGTGAGTTTCTGTCTAATTGGGGCTATTTTTAGCCTTTTCAGTATAAACACATAAGCCTCATCCAGAGAGCTATAAATAGAAGGCAGGAAGGAGTGTGGTATAGACGTATAGATCTATGGTTAAATAGGACAGGCAATGTATTGAGGTGAAGGAGCCACCAGATGGCGCCAGACTGTTAGTCTAGTAGTTTTCACCCCCAAAATGACCTTTTCCCCCTATTGATTACTCATGCCACAGACAAACTGATTATAGTAAATTTGATTCCAAATGGGGACCCAAATGCATTTGGGTCTTTTTTGTCTATTTAAATTGTGTAGGAAACATCTCTGGCCCTTGCTCCCTCTCTCATGTCCCTCTCGTTAACTTATAGCCCAGAACTCCTTCTAACACGAAAGCGTGGGGTGGCTCAAAGTAGCTGACAGAGTACAGCATCTTGCAATGGGCCTGGTGTACAAGATACACTACACCTCCAAGATTCCCATGTACCTGACAAACTACTTCTTAAAGGTCAAGGATGTTCACGATCATAACACCAGAGGCAGCTCCACTAATCATCATCAGCGTAGATTTAACACTAAACAAGGCGCTAACTCGTTCTCCTGCTATACCATCAACATGTGGAACGCCCTTCCACAAGCCCTAAAGGAGAGCAAATCCCTAGCCTCCTTCAAAATTGGTATGAAAAGTCACCTTCAGACAGCAGCTACCCGTGACTTGTAAATAGACTATGCCCCCATGCTCCCCCCCCCCCCTTTTCTTTGTATTCTGCCTTTTGTATTTGATGTTATGCTTTTGAAACTGATATTATCCTAGATAAAGTACTATGTTCTATCCGTCTGTCTTTCAATGTTATATGAGATACTTAAAGTGTGGTTCCTGTGGAAATAAGCCTCGGCTTTCTAGGATCTCCTTTTAGTTGACCTTGTACCAGTGATTTGTACTGTCATGAAACTGTACTTTTTTTCTATTGCAAACTTCTAATAAATTCTTCAATCAATCAATCAAACAAACACAATGGACCAGAGCTATTGACTGTGTCTCCCTTCACTCCCTGGAGTTGCTGCTGCTACAGTATCTGTAGCCTGACTGCAAGCGTCAGACTCAATCACACACTTCACCACCCACCAACAGGGGGTGGTGATGTGCGGACTGAAGTATCAGGCTACAGTATCTGTGCATCATGGATTATTGACAATCCATGACATGTACAGAGGTGCACTGTGCGTACCCTAAACACACCTCTTCACACCTCCTACCAAAGCAACGAAACCAGTGAGCTCAGAAAGACTGCTATTATACTTTTCTATGAATACTTGGGATAACTTACAGGGTCAGCTCAATTACAGCGCTCTTGTTTCTCGAAGGTAATTTTCAGTCTGACACCTTTTGTAATTGATGTTTTACTGTCACTACACCTCAAATGTTGCTATTTGCAAACCTTTCCCTGTAGACCTACATACTGTCTGTAAACATGAACCCTTTCGTCCCTATATTGTTACCTATTTAGTCCCCCATCCATATTGCTGCTGTCCCATCGCTGTCCCAACTCTTGGCCAGAAGAGGCCTCCATTGTCATTACCCTCCACGCGCCTGCAGGGGGGTTGTTACCAACAGGGCAGTGACTGAAATGGGAGAAGATGGGGAAAACGCAGAAGAAGATCCCCAAAAACAGCCTTGATACCTAACAGGTTTGAACCTTCAGCATTTTGTTGAGGCAATTATAATCATCCAACAAAATATGAGGGTTGTTTGTCTAGTTTGATGGCTTTTTGCATTTATTGGCCCATTTAATGGGCCTGGTGTACAAGATACACTACACCACTATGATACCCAAATACCTGTCAAAATACTTTATAAACGTTAAGGATGTCCATAATTACAACACCAGAGGCAGTGCCACAGATCACGTTCAACCCAGAGTCAACTCAAAGAAAGGGTCTAACTCGTTCTTCTGCTATACCACAAAAATGTGGAATGCCTTACCGAAGGCCATAAAGGAGTGTGGATCACTAGCATCCTTTAAAATTGCCCTGAAAAACCACTTACAGGCAGCAGCCGTTCGCAACTGGTAAAAACCTAGCCCAACCCTCCCCTCCCTAGCCCCTTCCTTGTATATACTTACTGTTTGTTTAGACTTACTGTTTTCTTTTTTTTTTCTCCTTTTCTTTATATCTACTGCATAGTACTGTGTTATATTTGTCTGTCATTCAATGTTATATGAGATACTTAAATGGTTTCCTGTTGAAATAAGCTTAGTCTTTTCATGGATCTCCTTTTAGTAGACCTTGTACCAGTGAACTGTACCGTCATGAATCTGTACATTTTCCTATGCAAACTTCTAATAAAGCCTTCAATCAATCAATCAATATTCTTATGGCCATGTGACAGGCCAGAGTGGCTGTATTTGCTCATGTTCGCACACTTGTGTTTTAAATACATGTTTGTTGAGGAAAGGGTTGCAAACAGCCCTGAGCAATGGCCAGTTTGACACTTAACGGCTGCTTATCTGACCTGAATTCATATAGGTTCTTATGTAAAGTCTAATTATATTCACTGCCTTTATTCAGTAATATCAGTGATTTGACTTAAAAGTGCTATAAGTGATTACTCGATTTAAACAAAATGTTTATGGTTGAAATGTTAAAGCTTTCGATATTAATCATTGCTATTCTTGCAATCAGGAGAAAGAACCCATAGGTCATGTATCCGTTTGTGTTCCAGTTTGAATTTTGTCAGCTCATTGGCTTCATCACTTCCAGTTTCATTTAGAGATCTCTCTCCTGGATTAAATTCCTAAACAGAACATCTATTTTCTGTTATTAAAGAGCTGGAGAGACTGGGGGACCTTACCGAACTACTCTATAGCAATGATTGACGATGCTATGGGAATATAGAGGTATTTAACACTTATTGTAACAGAAGATTTATAACTTACGGTACTCCAAACTTAGTTTAAGGAATAAATGTTACTTTATTTATTCTTTATGGTAGAGCATGTTAATTGCGACCGTAGGTCGCTACTTTGTATGAATACCTCCAGCTCATGTCTGTCTGTCTGTCTGTCTGTCTGTCTGTCTGTCTGTCTGTCTGTCTGTCTGTCTGTCTGTCCGTCCGTCCGTCACACCTCATGCTTATATCATATATATTAATAATATTGTAAATACACTACAGGCAAGTAATATTCATTTATATGCAGATGACACCATTTTATATTGTTTCTCGGACTCTGTACAGAAATCTGTACATATGCTGCAACTTGCTTTTAATGTTTTCCAAAAATCACTACTCGAACTAAAATTGGTTTTAAATGCAGATAAAACCAAATTCATGTTATTCACTAAGGGAAGAGTTTTTAATGCACATGACCTTCAACTTTGCACCTCAGATGGCACCTCCATTGAACGAGTGCCCTATTATAAATACCTAGGAATTTGGTTGGATGAAAAACTCACTTTTAATATGCACATTGAGATTTTAACAAAAAGCTTACGAATGAAGTTGGTCTTTTTTTATAGAAATAGATCCTGCTTTCCGTGGTCTACCAGAAAGAGGCTAATTGAGTCTCTGTTCTTGCTCTGGACTATGGTGATATTATATATAGAAATACATCAGCTACGACACTTAAAACACTGGACCCGGTTTATCATTCTGCCCTTAGATTTATTACTGGTGACAGTTATAATACCCATCATTGTATATTGTATAATAAGGTTGCGACCAGGAGAGATCAGCGCTGGCTTTTATTTATTTACAAAGGTTTAATTGGGAGATTACCACCTTATCTGAATTCTCTTTTGGAGTGGAAAAAAACAAATGGCCATCACACACGCTCACAGGACTATTTGATGCTTGAGCCTTATTATGCCTCAACTGAGTTTGGAAAATCAGCCTTTAAATGTGGAGCCACAAACTCATGGAACACTCTACAGGCCTCACTCAAATATAGCTCACTTGTATCCTTAGATCGTTTTAAATCGGATATTTCAAATATGGTGAATCTAAACTGTACCTGTTTTAATTGAGATCATATCCTTTTCTCTATATCATGTACTCTAGTTATGTATTTGCTCTGTTTTCTGTCTTTGTTCAAATATTGTTGTTTTATTGTGTACTATTGTATTGTTGTAATCTCGGCACTGCTGAAAAAGAGGGTCCAGCCCTCAGTCCGTTACCGAGACTTAAATAAAGGTTGAAATGAAAAAATGAAATGAAATATACATTTTGGCCACGTTTTGTCCAACTTAAACAACCAACCGCAACGCGAGTCACACTTGCAAATGAATTCCGTCCTTGTCCCTTTTATACCCATATATGGAGTTCCCTGATGTCAGCAATTAAGCCCATATCACGGGAACGACCATATTTGGACATATTGTGTCAGTCTCGTGAAACATCTATGATGTCAGACGTCAGTCATCTCCATATTTGGAAAAATATGGCCACATTTTGGCCACATTTTTTGTCCAACTTAAACAACTAACCAGGTCTGTGCATTTCTTTGGTCAAAGTTAATCCTATGCCAAAGCGACAGCGCTCGCCCAGAAGTCTGTTGTCACCTGGGCGGATGCACACGTACATGGGCGTGTGACCTTGCCCTTTAGGGCAAGGTCGCTTATCGCCCTCAGGGCGTCTTACTCGTACAATATACTGTAAATAGCACGTCTGCAGTGGTTGAAGGGGGTCGTATCCCAACTCCATTCCCTTTGAAAAGCATTGTCAGAATCTGCCCTCATGGGCAAATTTAAAATTTGGTGTGGGCACGGCCACGGTCACACCGAACTTTGACATTTTAATTGTGTAACTTATATACAGAGGCGGCCTGCAGGGGGGGCTAGCGGGGCACTCGCCCAGGGCGCCACCTTGAGGGGGCGCATGAAGAAAAAAAAAATGAAAAAAGAAAAAAAAAATACTTTCCTCTACAAAACACAGACCTCTATCAGCCAGGATATAGGAACTCTATAGTCTTGTCTCACTGTGCGTGACTGTGAAAGAACCATTTCTCCTGACCAGCCCAAGGTAAGACTAATGCCTCATCCACACTGTAAGCAGCAAAGCTAATGGTTTGCTTGGTAATTCAATGTAATCTCAATGGAAACCAGCTTTAAAGCTTTCCAAGCTTTGTTCTCAGCATCTCCAGCATCTTAAAGCTGGTTTCCATTGAGATTACATTGAATTACCAAGCAAACCATTAGCTTTGCTGCTTACAGTGTGAATGAGGCATAAGACAGTCAGATCATGCTTTTATAAACCCCATTATATTAAGCCCAAAATGGTTCTGCCGCCGTGTAGAACCGAACCGCTTTTAACTTTAAAAAAAATCATATTTATTTTTTTATTAAAAAAAATAAATAAATAAAAAATAAAAGATTTTTCCAGCCGCGCTTTGCGCGGCCATAGGGCGGCGCTATACTACCTCGCCCAGGGCGCAATATAGGTACCAACCGCCACTGCTTATATAATATTTAGACTGACGAGTGTCAGTTGTTGTTTGTATGAATATTGTGATGTTTTATGTGGACCCCAGGAACACTAGTGACCATGGCAGCTAAAGCTAATGGGAATGTTTCCACAGTGGGTCGGGACTCGGGACACTTTTGTTAAATTAATTTTTTATATCAAATATTTAAAAAAATGTAAACATCACAACTTCTCATCAAGTAAAGAGCGCACCTGTGCGAAACAAAACACATCTCCTTGTATGGGCCGTTATGTCTGTGTTAGTTATCTACATGGAGTTCTGTGCTCATTCCGTGCTCCTAGATTCCGTGCTCCTACACACAAAGCCAGACATAGGAGCACAAAAAAAAAATATTTCAAAGTATTTCATAAATAAATAAATAAATAAATAATGGTCATGAGAGATTTTAGATTTATGTCAAACGTTGGGCTTTGGCGGCGACTGCTCTGCGGATGTCAGGGGGAGCGATGCCAGAGAGGGCGTAAATGGCAGGGTACGGGGATCGATGCACCCAGTCGCTATCCTGGAGTTTGTCTCAATTGATACATTGAGAGTCAAATAGCCCGGAACATTGTTCAAGGCTATTTGCAACCCTTCCCTCTATAAACACGTATATCCGTTGAAACACAAACAAGCCTTAAGCAATAAACCATTCTGGGCTGTCACATGAGCATTAGAATAAATGCAAACAAAACACAAACAGGACCATTTATTTTGTTGGATGATATTAACTCAACAAAATACTGTAGGATCAAACCTGTGAGCTTGTAGATCTAATTCCATCTTACATCTAATTTCTCTTTCTTTTTCTGGGAACCACTGATTTAGGGTATTCACTTATTTTTCTTTCATAAAGGTGGAGCGTGAACATCCACTTACACATGAAGTCACTGCAACGACTAACAGTGTTCTTCATGAGAGCTTAAAGGGGAATTTCTATTGCTTGATTCAATATTTAGATATTCATTTGATCAGACATGCTTCCCTCCTATATATACTGTAAGCCCATTGAACGACAAACTCCACGTGATACATTTGTTCAGCTAGGTCAGGGGTTCCCAAACTTTTTTTGTCTCAGGGCACCCCATAAATATTTATTTAATCCGAGGCACCCCTACATTATAATTTTCACTCCCCGCCACCTTATATTTATAGCATATCGTCGTTGTCGGGTGGAAACCTTGTATGTCCAAAACCGTTCGTTTTGTATTTATCATCAATAAAATGTACTAAACTAGTGAAAACAGCAGATCTACAAGCACACAGCGCCTCGCGAGTGTGCTTGTAGATCGTCTGTTTTCACTAGTTTTGTGGGACAGTCTTGTATGATGAAGCAGGGCTTTGCTTTACCAAAAGACATACACATTTGAAACTTGGAGATACGAGGTTTCTGCCCGACAGTGACGATATTTTAGTGATTATGTTGCGAGGAAAACGTTGAGATAAAAGCCATTTTGGTTAGAACTGACTGAAAATAACTTTGTACTTTGATACTAAATATTTTTTCAAGTGTCCAAATAAATTCCAAATATCATCAAATGATCTCGTGGCACCCCTGGACTGCCGTCGCGGCACCCCAGGGTGCCCCGTCACCCACTTCGAAAACCCCTGAGCTGATATTCAGGTGATCTTGGTTCAGGCGACTGACATTGTTCTAATGAATCGGGGAGGCCTTAATTTTTTAAACGAGTTATTTCATTATGTCAAGTCCATGCATGAAATAACTAATGGGAAAAAAATGAAAGTCACCCTATTCATTGAAGGGGCAATTGTGTTTTCAATTCTTGACATGGAGTTTGACGTACCTCCAACAACGCCTGGACGTCCCCAGGACAAAGAAACAAACCTGGGGCGACGAGGTTCTTTTCGGCGACTCATACCGGTTACCATCTACTATGTTCTCTTATGACTCCCTTGCAGGGTTCGAGTTATGTGGGGGCCTATGGGGGCTTAGCTCCCATAGTTAAAGTCTGGGACCCCATAGTCAACAACCCCTGTGGGGTCTCTTTTTTTCTAAGTGTGTTTTTTTTTTTTTTTCTCGTTTTTTTTATTTCATGTTCCATTGGAAGAATTTATATTATTTATGTTAACTAGATATACTAAATAAACATGTTAGACAGTAAGACTGAACAATTACATCACACCGTTTAATCCTACTATTAATTTTATTATTATAAATCAGGCGCATTTAATGTGGGGTGTGAGTCTTCCTTTACCGTCCGGGTTATAACACACTCGCTGCAATGGTTCCTACCTTTCTCCCATAGCCGAGGAGGCCCTGGATGCAGACCTACCCAGCTGCGTGGTCTCGCCATGGCCTGGGCATGGGGTAAGCTAGGAACCACTGCATCGAGTGTTTGTTCTAGCCACGGCCCGGACGGCAAAGGAAGGCGGACAGCATCAAACAACCAAACAACGCTGTCTTGTAAGCAAGACTGTAGCCTTAGTGTGCCTGTGCCCGTGACAATGTTTTTTTTAGTAAATAAATATGAACCCGACCCGCCTTGTTTTGAGAAAGAAAAATACCCATTTTAGCCGACTTTATGCTGCCAGAACGGGAACTTTTGGCTGGATGGCTCAGAGCTCAGATGGAGGAATTGGGAAGGCTGAGCAATAATGGTGAGTTAATATGAACAGAAAAGACTGCCTGGAGTTGTCAACATAGCCAATGTGAAGCCCCAAAGACACCCGAATTAATATTGTGAAAGGAAAAATATGATTTAATATAGGAAAATACCCGTTTTAGCCGACTTTATACCCGAAAAATACCCGATTTAATATGATTTAATATAGGAAAATACCCGTTTTAGACGACTTTATACCCGAAAAATACCCGATTTTTTTCCCCCAGGGCGAAGGCGCCTCCAGAATAGGGCCCCCATAGCTCTCAGAGTATAACTCGAACACTGCTCCCTTGGCAGGTTCCCCGCAGTGAACACTGTCCGTTGTGTGGAGCCCCCAGCCAAGGCAGAGGCACCGCAGCTGGGAGTTAGAAGAACCTCGGTAGCCTAAAGCAGTGGTTCTCAACATTTTTTCTGCGAGGGCACACTTTTCATAGCCAAGGATCCCGGGGCACACTTTTCATAGTCAAAATATCCCAGGGCACTAGATAGGCCTATACGGTGTGTGTAGCTATTTTCAAAATGTTTGCCTCTTTCTTATAATTAGTTTACAATTTAGCCAATGTTTTACCAGTTTTTATTGCGACCGTCAGGTCGCAGTTACTATCAAAACCGCCACCGGCTGTCAGTCAGTCTTTCAGTCACACGTCACACGTCACACTTTTGCCCTGCTCATATCTCCGCAACCGTTGACCCGATCCATGCCAAATCTTGCACACGCACTCCTTGCCTGCCAAAACCCCATCAATTCTCACATGGCCCTCTTCTAGCGCCACCATGAGGCCGATTCTTGCAAAACACATTTTTGGACACTGCTCCCAAAGATTTTGCCCTAAAATCACGCAAATCGGTGCACAGTATGTCTACACTCATCTCATCAACATGGATCTGTCCCATATAGCGCCACCATCAAACACATTTTTGGACACTACTCCTACACATTTTGCCCTAAAATCACGCTGCGACCTGACGGTCGCTTATCTCCCGATTAGGGAGTCTTACTGGTATAGTTAGATAATTACTTTGATGCAGTAATGGTTTTTCTTTCTTGAGGTATACATTTCTTTCCCCCTTAAATTGTGACTGTCAAATTTCAAAGGGCACACCAAAGCATCTCAAAGGGCCCACGAAAGGTCCGCGGCACACTCGTTGAGAAACAATGGCCTAAAGCACTTTTAAATGTTTTATTTGACTCATCCTCTTCAAGTCAATTATTTACACAACAGTAATGTAAACAAATAGTATACATATACATGGAATGGCAGTTGACCATTGCTTGGGGCTATTTGCAACCCAGTTGACCATTGCTCAGGGCTATTTGCAACCATTTCCTCAACAAACACATTTGGTATGCAGTGGAGTCCTATATATTCCGGCTAGCTACGGTTGCTCAGGTATCCAGAACCTCAGAATAGGTGAAGACACCCTCCAAGGAGAAAGAAAACTACTGAAGGTGAGTTGAATATTGGCTTGCTAGTATGCAATGATTGCTTATGAGAATTACATATAACATTACGTTAAATGTTCTTATAATTAATTGTACAGCCACTGTCTGTAACAGACATCCACAGTGACAGCCTTTTTAAAACACATTGTTTTACATTCTTACAGAAAATGAAGACCCAAATCTTGTTCCTGCTCTTTGCTCTGTTGGTCATTGTTAATGGCGCAGCAGTGCAAAATGTGAAAGGAGAGGATGAGATGGCCGAGCCACACCACCACCACCATGGAGGAGAGGATGAGATGGCTGATCCCCGTAAACGTAAAGGAGAAGAAGATGAGATGGCCGATCCACACCACCACCACCACCATGGAGGAGAGGATGAGATGGCTGATCCCCGTAAACGTAAAGGAGAAGAAGATGAGATGGCCGATCCACACCACCACCACCACCATGGAGGAGAGGATGAGATGGCTGATCCCCGTAAACGTAAAGGAGAAGAAGATGAGATGGCCGATCCACACCACCACCACCACCATGGAGGAGAGGATGAGATGGCTGATCCACACCATCACCACCATCATGGAGGAGAGGATGAGATGGCTGATCCACACCATCATCACCACCACCATGGAGGAGAGGATGAGATGGCTGATCCCCGTAAACGTAAAGGAGGAGAAGATGAGATGGCTCTGCCATCTCATCTTCTCCTCCTTGGAGGAGAGGATGAGATGGCTGATCCCCGTAAACGTAAAGGAGAAGAAGATGAGATGGCCGAGCCACACCACCACCACCATCATGGAGGAGAGGATGAGATGGCTGATCCACACCACCACCACCATGGATGAGAGGATGAGATGGCTGATCCCCGTCGTGGTTAATCTTTTACAGGTGAAGGTGAGGACATAAAACCTGCTAAATACAACTTAAATGTATTAGTCAACAGGGCCTACAATTAGACTGAAATAGTTCATGTAGGTATAGTAGATGAAAAAAATACTATAAATCGCCCGCTGGCCTAGTGGTCAAGGCGCATACCACAGACTAGGCTGTGATGCCTGCTGGTGTCGCCGGTTCGATTCCCGATCCGGATGACCTTTGCCGCATGTCATTCCCCATCTCTCTCCCCGATTCCTGTCAGTCTACTGTCCTATCAAATAAAGGCATAAAAAGACCAAAAAACTAATCTTAAAAAAAAAGAAAATACTATAAATCCAGCAGTCCAGAAGTCTTTGTGAAAGGATTCATCAATTGAGTGAATTTATACAGCCAATTTATTAGCGCAAGAGACAAAACAAAATGATGCCGATCCTAAAAACGCCTTCTAAATCCTCACCTAAGTTTTCTAAAAAACAATAAATTACCAAAAATAATTTTGCCATATATTGTATACAGCAACAACTACACCAAAATGGGTTCCTGGATTGAAAGCTATATATAGTTCCACATTGGTGTTGCCAATAATAATCTCTATGCTACTGTTTGTTGAGTGGTGGGAACAAAATTCTGTATCAGCAACCTCTCTTGAATAATAGCAATAGCAACTGAATTATTGACATAAATGGTGTTAGTCAGTATTTAATTTAATGTACGCATTGGTGTTGCTGGTCAGTACAATTTCTAATGCTACAGTTTGTTGAAATGTGTAGCAACTCAATCATTGACATACAAGGTGTATAGCCTATAATATATATATAGTTTGCTGTTTGTTCCGTATCAATGTGTTTGTGTGCTTCTTTCACAGCTCCATGAGGAAGACACCCAGAGGGACAACTAGACTAAAGTATCATCTTAGTCTTTAATAATATGAATCACACAACAATGTCTCTTCATCCTTTGGTGGATGTGTTTGTAAGCCTCAAATAAAAGTAATTTCACTCAACTTGTAGGTTGTCTTGATATTCCTGGTGAACATGCTAGTAAAAAGATGCATACCTCGAGAAACGGTTGGTGAAAGATTTGGTGAAAATTGCGATGAAAACGAATAATTGGTGTGACTCAGTCTCCAGAACTTGGTGTGAAAATCTAATGATGATTGTTATGTTCCCACATGCCCATGGGACTACTGTAGCCCTGGTTGCATTACTGACTTAGTAGCTTTCTACTTGTTACCACCATGTAATGTTGTCAAAAATGTCTTAATCAATTTTACAGCACTGAGATACACAAGATATCCTGTATCTTGTTTGGGAGTAAGTTGTGTGGAGTTTGGCCTAATGGTGGCACTAGAGGAAAAGCCACAGGGTCACCTAAATCTTGCATTAAAGTGCACAGCAAATTCAATTGCAATCCAGCCAGTAGTTTTCAAGATATGTTGTTGGGATCGCTCTGAGAGTGGACAAACTGACTTGTAAACAAACACTTGTACTGTGTGGTGTGTAATGCAGGGAAATAATTCATGAGACTGACGTAAAACACAGTAAATTATGAGAAAGCCTGCCAGTAACATGTAACACAACAAAATCTACAATGTAAATGTGATCTCACAGGGTAATGGTTTTGGCCTACGTATAACTTGCACAAGTTTATGCAAATCCACTTTGTCAATGAGGAACAAGTTCCAAATAATTATCAATGAGAATCAATGGCAGTGGAAAAGTTGTCTTTCTATGCCACGGTATTATTAATCTTAATCTTATTAATCTTCCTGACCTGTGGTTTCAGACAGGTTTCTATGTGAGACCTGAATTCCGTGTTAAACTTCCGAGCCCACTAGAAATGGCTAGACTCGTCCTTGAATGAAGTAGAAAATATAACATTTCTGTATTTAATTTGAAGGATAGTGACGTGTTTATTTCAAGGATGTTTGGTACAGTGTTTGTTGAGCGTTGGAAATATGTATTGATAAGCAGTATAGCAGTGAGACAAAACGGCCAAAGACAAACGGGACATACAAAGCACACATACATACACACATTGACTCGTGTGCTGCTTGTACGTTGGCTTTTGTGTACACCATGTACCCAGTGCCCACCAGCTGAGGCCAGCCTTGAAGGAATGGCTGTGTGCTTTGTAGGGATGTGCCATGGTGGTTAAATCATGCTAATTATCTGGGAGACAAACTGAAGATTAGAACCAAGATGACGGCGACGAGGGAAGTTCCCTCAAAAGCCAACCGTCGACTGTTAGTGTTTGTGTGTCTCCTCATTTTGCTCCACTCAGGTATGTTACATTTTTTAATATAAGTTGAGTATAAAATAACTTGCTAATGTTTGAAATGATGCTGATGTAAAGGGACACGCCTTTCCTGAGGTGAGCCAGGAACTAAGATAATGATCCTTGATCTATCCAAGTGATATTTGACGAGAGCAGAAACTTTAATAGTTACCAAATTCTGATCATGAAGTTTTCGAAATACCATTTGATGTAGTAGAAATATGTGATTGAATATGGCATTACATGACTAAGAACACTGTAGTGCAATGCAAATGCACATGGAAAGTTATGTGAACAGAAGATATTTGTGGGTATACAGTATATTCGGTAGTGCCCACTACATTCCTGTATCCATATATTCACATGAACACATAACGCACTTAGAATAAATAATCCAGATTTATAATCCAGCAAAACATTATGAAATACTTAGTGCTTCAGTCAGAACTGCAGACTCACTCCACATTTTACACCAGTCTGAAAACTCACCTCTTCAGACTGTACCTCAGACCCTAGCACTCTTCATCCCTTGTATACCTTCTTGTTGTCTACTTTTGTTCGATACGTTATACAATACAGATAGATGGCTGTTGTTTACTTGTTCACACATACTGTTTGCTTGAACACATATCCCAAGAATGTTACTTAGTTCTAAGGTAAATTCTTTGCACACTATATTTACGTGAGCATTTACGCTGTCGGTTGTTGACTATAGGGTTTGTGCCATTTAGTCACAGCACTGACTGCGAGTCACAAGCATCCAATAGATGCCTAAATTGTGAATTGCTCAGGGTGAAATTATAAATATTCATCTGTCTGCTTTATGTCAGATTGCAGCACTATACGTCTATATTCTCTTTATGTACCCCACGTGTACTGTCCTCTGTCATAGTGTTTTTGTGAAGCATTCTTTACCTGGGACAGACTGGTCGTGTATGATGTAAAAACAAACAAACGCGCGTAACCATTTTGTAAGGCGCCTGACAAAGTTACAGAGGCGTCAATTGGGTATGGCAAGCTATGGCAGCTGCCATACCTTGACTACAGAGGGAAATAATAAAAAGTACTTTTCAATGTGCCTGTCGCTAAGGTATGGCAACATGACTGGTGTCTTGCACGCGCGCCCTCAGTCACGTTGCCATACCTTAGCTTTTTCTGAACTGACGCCACTGCAAAGTTACATAGTGTTACTAAAGAAACATGCATGCTCCCCCCCCCCCACCCCCCCCAGCTGTGTCTCAAAGCAGTGGTTTGTATGTTGGATATGGCCGTGGTTGTGTTGTGTCATTGTGTCTGTCAGCAGAGACACTGGGCCTGCTGTGTTTGTGTCAGCCTATTATGTTGGACAGTGTCGCTGTGAGTGCTCTTTTCATGCGCTGACACACAGAAGGAAACAAGACCCCAACAATTCCCGCCTTTGTTCCCAGCTCTCCCCTGGTGACAGCGAGCCTGGGATTCGTACTTCGTCGTGCGGCGGTGTCGTGCGGCTGAGAATAGCCGATCTACAAGGCCGCAAGGCGTCGCGTTCGCAACGCCTTGGCGGCCTTGTAGATCAGCTATTCT
Source organism: Nannobrachium achirus (assembly GCF_963921795.1). Lineage (NCBI taxonomy): Eukaryota > Metazoa > Chordata > Actinopteri > Myctophiformes > Myctophidae > Nannobrachium > Nannobrachium achirus. Next base: position 6,377,715 of record NC_137826.1, on the reverse strand, counting down.
CAGAAGCACGACACCGGCGTACGACGGGAGCATAAATTAAGCATTGCCATGGTGATTGAGGAGCTGCTATGCAGGCTTGCTCGAGCCCGGTTGGAGATGGGAGATGCCCACACACCCACGCAAGGGCCAGTTTCCATAGATAGATACCGGTGGTGTATATTTACTTAAAGTAATGTAGGCTACTTACTGTAAGTATACTTTTGAGGTAGTTCTACTTTTACTTGAGTATTTCCACTGACACAACACTATTCTTTTTTAATTAACAGCAGCTGTCCATTTGTCCCTTGTCTGTTGACTGTGATTGGTCAGTTGGTGTCTGTCTGATGAAATGAAATGAACTCAGACATAGCACCGCTCACTTCACACTGGGTGTGATTTTTAGACTACACTTATTTGATTATTACGACACATATTAACCACTGAAGCCCTATTCTTTACTTCATATATAAATGAATAAATACAAAATAGCCACCTACAAGCTCACAACGCATCACAATGCGACGCATTTTGAGCTTGTGGATCTGCTATTTTTATAAGATTTTGATACATTTCTAAAACCTTTGAAAAACAATGTGTAAAAAGGGACATTCTGTACTTACTTCAAGTATATTTTGATACCAATACATTTGTACTTTTACTAGTTTTTTTTACCCATACACATTTTGAATGCAGGACCTACTTGTATTGAGTATCTTAATTGTGGTATTCTTGTCTTGATACTTTTACTTCAAAGTAAAACGCTAATCTGAGTACATCTTGGACCAGCACTGAGAGTGTAGAAACCAGAGGAACAGAGTTATCTGGCTCTGCCCACGCCCACTCCAGACCCAGAGCTAATGTTCTTACTAACAGTAGCTTTATTAGACGGAGCCAGAACCCTGCTATGCACATTCCCTCTGCCCACACTGACCAAACCTTTCTCATAGTGAATGTGTCTGCCACCCACAATTTCTGCAAAGTCACGCAGAATGCAGGAATGTGCATTTCTTGAAGAACACGCAGGGTTGTTATTGCTGGGATGGTTAGCAATAGCCTAATGCAAATCGTCGCTGTCGGGCAGAAACCTCCTATATCTCCATATTCTAACTTGGTTGTTTTTCCCACATTAATGAGTGCCCTACTTGGTCATACAGTGGCACGCAAAAGTATCAAATGTTGCAGATCCTTGTAGATCTGTACTACTTTTGATACTTTTGCAGTTGAATGCTGAAAAGTGACAAAATGATGGAGCCTGTACAAAAAAGTAAAAAAAAACACCCTCTTCTTTACCCCTGTCATGTGCCAACTAAACCGATTCTGATTCTAGTAGTTGCCGCATGCCTGGTTGCATAGTGGTAAATAGTCTGTGTGTTAAAAAAGCACCTTTTCCCAAATTGCTTCCTTTGGCACACAGTTAGAACATGCCATATGGAACATTTTTGGCTATAGGGGCATCGCAGATTTGTCATGGGAAACTTGTGGGAGCCAATCAAAGTTGGGCTCTCATAGACTTTACTATAGAGTAAAATAATACAAAAAATAAATATGCTTTAAATAGCACGTGAGGGGTCAAACTAGGTGTTTTTCGGGATTCTGAATCCAATGCAAACATTTGTTTTGCAGGAAAAACATTCCCTTGAGCTAAAAACTGACCACATAATTTGGCAATAAAACTATGATTTAGTGATGAGTCATCACTTTTCACAGTTTTGTGGCGGACGTTTCTTGGAAAGGAATGTTTTTCCTGCAAAACAAATGCTTGCATTGGATTCAGAATCCCGAAAAACGTATAGGTTCCGAACGGAACCATGTTTATTTAATACCGGAGGACAAGGTCCCCCATTGGGATATCAGCGCCATCTGGCGCTGCAACAGAGTAAAACTCATAAGCTCCCGTACGAGAAATATCATTTGTCGGTAGGGCTGTCAATCACAAACGAGGGCACCGCCCCCGAGTGTATATAAGCCCTGCGGGCTATCATAACTTCCTCTAAAGCCGCACCTCTGCGCCCGCAACTAGCGAACCGAGGGGCTTTATTCTGGGGGACCTTGTCCTCCGGTATTAAATAAACATGGTTCCGTTCGGAACCTATACGTTTATTGTCATACCTCCAGACAAGGTCCCCCATTGGGACTCATATACTCCCCGAGAAGTCATGAACCGACAAGACTGTCGTGCACACCGACCACACCCGGAAAGGAGGTCCTGTTAACCGACGTGACCCCTTTCAGGACTGATCCAACCCAGACCCACAGGGCCTGGGCGTGTTCAGACAGAAAAAGACCCTGACAGACCGAGGCCTGCCTTATGCACTAAGGGCAGACACAGGTCCACCTTATAAAATTGCAATAATATAAGGGAAAAACTCAGGGTCCCCCCACGTATTCTAGAGACAGCAACATGCTATCTCAGGAAGGGGAGAGAGCCGCCCCACTACATAGTAGGAAGGGCAGCAGCACCCAGAACCGTATGCGCCATCACAGAAGGCGCAACGTCCAGGTGATAGTAGGTCGCAAAGGTGGACGGCGAAGACCAATTCGCCGCTGCACAAATCTCCTCAATGGAGACACCTTTGGACAAAGCCCAAGAGGTAGACACACCCCTAGTACTGTGGGCCTTAAGTGCTTCCGGCACTTCAGACCCAGACCGGGTGTAAGCCAACCTAATAGCATCCACAAGCCATCTCGACAGAGTGGGTTTGGACACCGCTTTCCGTTGACGGGCATTCATGACCACGAAAAGCTGAGAAGTAGACCTGCTGTCCACCGTCCTATCACAGTAGGCCTTCAGGGCCCTAACTGGACAAAGACAATGAAGACGCCTATCCTCCTCTGATGCAAACGGAGGAGGATGGAAAGCCGTCAAAACAACAGGTTCCTTCGGGACCACTCGGTTCTTAGGAATAAAACTCAAATGAGGTTTAAGAAGAACCTTGGAGTCATTATTGAGAAACCTCATACAATCAGGGCTCACAGAGAGCGCATGAAGATCGCTCACACGCTTAGCCGTAGACAAGGCAAGCAAAAGAGCTGTTTTGAAACTTAAATGTTTCAAAGAGGTCCTCCCAATCGGTTCAAAAGGTGCCTTGCAAAGGCCCACAAGAACCACTTGTAGATCCCAAACAGGAAACAAGGCTCTGGTCACAGGTCTCAAATGGTCCACACCATGCATGAACTGGACCACCTCAGGGAATTTAGAAAGGCCTTTGCCTGCCACCCCCAGGTGGCAGGCATCAATAGCCGCTAAGTAACCCCTCAGTGTAGAGAACGCCAGACCAAGGTCCAGGCGGTCCTGCAGGAAATCTAACACCTTCTGGGCCGAAGCTATATGAGCCACCACAGGTGGCTCCTGTAGCTCACACCAGTCCAAAAAGGCATTCCATCTTCCATCATACACAGCCCTAGTAGAGGGGGCTCTAGCACTCTGAATAGTGGCTACAACCATCGGTGAGAAGCCTGCTGCAAGCAGGTTCTCCCTCTCACGGGCCAAACCCACAGGTCTAGGCCCCGTGGGTCTGGATGGAAGATCTCGTCCCCTGCCTGGCGCAGCAGATCCCTGAGCAAGGGAAGCCGCCAAGGGGGTTGAGAGAGCAGTGGGGTGATCAGAGACCTCCACACTCCCCTGGATGGTGTCACCAGAAGAACCTCCTGGTTGGAACATCTGATCCTCTCCAGAGTGGGAAGAATCAGTTCCAGGGGTGGAAACGCGTAGAGAAGACCTTGTGGCCATTCGTAAGCAAACGCGTCCATCCCCAGAGGAGAAGGTCCCCTCACTGAAAAGTAAAGGGGGCACTTCGCGTTCTCCTGGGAGGCAAAGAGATCGACTCGCGGTCGACCGAACCTGGAGAAAATCTGCCTCACCACCGCAGGGTGGAGAGACCAATCCTCGTAACGAGGCTCCCCCCTGGACAACAGATCGGCGCCGCCGTTCTGAAGGCCCGGGACATGGGAGGCTCTGATGGACCTCAACCGAGGCAAGCACCAGAGGGTCATCTCGCGCGCCAGCTGATCCAGCGTCCGCGAGGAGAGGCCGCCCTGTTTGTTGAGATAATACAGGGCCGCCGTGTTGTCCGTCCTGACCAGGACATGGCAACCCCGGAGAAATGGTTCGAAATGCTTGAGCGCCAAGTAGATCGCCATTAATTCCAGATAGTTGATGTGGTACTCCAACATGGCCTGGGTCCAAAGACCCCTGGCTGAGCGCCCCTCGTGGGTGGCGCCCCACCCCGAGCGGCTGGCGTCTGTGGTGATCACCTTGCGTGACACCACTTCGCCCATGGAGACCCCACTTGTCAACAACGCCTGGTCCCTCCATGGGACCAGAGCGTCCATGCAGACCTGGCTGACTGACACCTTCCTGTACCCTTGCAGGGAAGGAATCCTGAGCGCCAGTGACCACCGCTGGAAAGGTCTCATATGAAACCTGCCCAGACGCAGAAGTTGCACTGCTGAAGCCATCAGCCCAGTCAACTTCATGCACTCCTTGTACCTGACCACCTGGTTCAGTCGGAAGGAGCCCAGACAAGCCAGAAACCTGTCCACCCTCTCCGGGGAGAGGCGAGCGGACATGGTGGCCGAGTCCAGAGATATTCCTATAAAGGAAATCTGCTGGGAGGGTAACAACATACTTTTGCCAAAGTTGACGTTGAAACCCAAGGCCTTCAGGTGTGACAACACCAGATTGGTATGGCGCGCCGCTTCTGAGCAGGAGGCGGCGGAAATCATCCAATCGTCTATGTAGTTCGCCAGCCTGACTCCCTGATGCCTCAGTGGAGCAATGGCTGCCTCGGTCACTTTCACGAAAACCCGAGGGCTCAGAGAAAGACCGAAAGGGAGGACCGTGTACTCGTACAGGCGCCCCTCGAAGGCGAACCGCAGGAACTTCCTGTGTGGGGGATAAATGAGGATGTGCTGATAAGCGTCCTTCAGGTCCACTGAACAGTGGAAATCCCCCTGTCTCACTGATTTCATCAGTGACTCTGACGTCAACATCCTGAATTTGAACTTTTTCAAGTGCTTGTTCAGAGCACGTAAGTCCATAATCGGACGCAGCCCCCCTCCTTTTTTCTGAACCAGAAAATAACGGCTCCAGAAGCCTAAACGGCTCTGGTCGCGTGATAACTCCACTATAGCGCCCTTGCGCAATAGTGAGCTTATCTCCTCCCTCAAGGCATCGGCCTTCAAGCCGCGGGCTTGAGTATAAATAACCTTGCTGGATAGGGAGGGTTTTTTCGCGAACTGTAGTCTGTAACCCCGCGTCACCGTCCGAAACACCCAGTGATTCGGATTGCAACGTTTCCATTGCTCTGCACACTGTGCTAACGTGTTGCTGAGCAACGGAGAAGCCTTGGGGTTGTACCGCCTGAGCGGAACTACTGGGCCGGGAGGGAAAGGTTCCATATCCGGGCACGTATCCGTATCCGCTAGACGCCGAGCCGGAAGGCGCGGAGTCACCGGCGGAAAGAGCGTTTCCGTTTCCGGTACGCTTATTTCCGTATCCGGTGGGGAACGAACACGTGACCTCCGGGCCGGAAGGCGCGGAGTCACCGGCGGAAAGAGCGTTTCCGTTTCCGGTACGCTTATTTCCGTATCCGGTGGGGGACGAACACGTGACCTCCAAGAAGCCTCGCTTGTTAAAAATACATGCGACACACAACGTGGAGCCCGGGGGACAGGGTTCATCGCATAAGTAACATAATCCCCGGCTCGGGGAATTGTATTTACGTTTATAACCTGTGCTAAGGCCTTTATATGCTTCCTTGCGGGAAGACGAGGCCGACCCTGGGTGATATGTGTTGGCTTCTTCCCTGACGCTAAGACCAAACTCCTGTCCTGAACTAGAGTCGGCATAACAGTGCCGCTCGGTGGAGACAGAGGGGTATTGCACACTAGAGAGACTATACCACTGTGAATAGGAATTAGCTTGTCTGGGAACATTTTGCAAAGAGAAATATTCTGCTTGTAACCTGTCTGCATGACTGGAGGAAGCGATATTATCTGAGTGGAAAGAAATTCCAGCCTGGACTTCTCTACACTGGTTAAATTCATGCAAAATGGGGTCGTCTGTAGTAAAGCAGGTGGGTTTGAAATAAACAGGCATTGTTTCATCAACACACTTTTTATTACAGGCACTGGAGGAGAGCACAGAGGAGGAATAAACATTGATTTCTTTGCATAAGAAAAATTGTTCATATTGTCCAAACGTCTGCGCTTGCAAGGGGGGGTCCCCTGAATTTTCAGGGGGACCCCGCCAGAGTCCAGTGTCACTTTCGCGGCGGCTTCCCACGGGCTTTGTGGGAGCTGGCCGGTATCCCGTGCCTGGGAGGGTGGCGGGATTGAGAGCGGGCTTGAGCCCCCGCTGCAGTGCGAGGGGGTCCCGCGGAGGAAGAAGAGGGGGTCCTAGGGGGATTGTTCTGTTTCCCCTGCTTGGAGGAAGAGCGCCCCCTGTCAGCCTGACCAGGGGCCTTGCTCCGTCCCTGTCTCTTTTCCTTTCTGGGTACCTGGGGGTCCGTCGTGGCTCCCAGGAGCTCCAGAGTGATCTTCTTATCCGCCACCTCCTGGCGGAGAAGCTCCAGTCCACCGCCCATGAGGAAGGTAGGGTGGCCGGGAAGGTCTTGCAGGATCTTCCCGGTCTCCTCTCCAGAACTGCCAGGACACTGTACCTTGTCTAGCCACCTGGCACGTTCCGCCTGGATGCAATAATCCATGCCATGTCCAAGCCACTCGATCGCGTGGACATTCAAGTCCATCAGCATGCGCAGCGACTTGTCCATTTCCTCCACCAGCACGTCAGGCACCTCCCGCATCTCGCTGAGGAGGCGCCTGGTGGAGGAAAGCAGCAGCTGGGTGGCGTTCATCGTCCTGGCTGCCAGCGCGGACGATCTGTAAGAGTTCCTCACCCTTGAAGACTGCTTGTCGTCAAAGGGGATGGCAAACCCAGGAGGCTTCTTACCCACGGCCAGATTGAGGGGAGGCCGGCCTCCAGGACCGGTCCGCTCATGGTTGGGCTTGATGCTCCCTATCAGGGACTGGGCCATCAGCTTGTCCATGGGAGGGCACAAGGGGATTCCCGCCTTCTCTGAGTCGCGGTAATCGACCAGGAAGGGGAGCTTGGGGGGGTCCTTGTGTGTAGTCCAGGTTGAATGCAGGGCCTCTGCAAAGCCTGGGACTAGTGGTAGCTTTTCCATCCGACGCGGGGGAGAGGACTCCAAATCCTGGCCCAGGAGAGGAATCCTAGCCCGTGGTCCGAGTGGCGCATCTCCGAGTGGCAGCTCCAGGCCACACCGGATGGCGGCGCGTTCCAGCACCGAGAGCTCGTCCATGGGGATGGAGTCTGGGTCTTGCGCCGCTGCCCCTCTCGCCCCAGCCGGCATGGAAGGGGGGAGAGAGGCAGAAGGGGCTTGGGAGGACGCGGCGGAGATGGAAGCCTCGGCATGAGGAACCACCCTGGCCGCGCCTCCGCCCTGTCCGGAGGGGAAAGAGGACTCGTCCTCCTCCGAGTACTCACCCTCCGTGTCCACCTCCTCCATGTCGTAGTCCTCTAGCTCCGGTTCGTCTCCGTCGCTAGCATGCCAGGAGACGGGGCTAGGTGGCCGCATAGCCCGTAGCTGGGGGACGGAGAAGGAGAGAGGAATGTCCCCGACGACTAGAGGGTGGAATTCCTTGGGGGGGACGATCCACGTTGTAGCTGGCGGAGAAACAACGTGGGCGGTCTTGCATGTTCTCTTCTTGGGCACGGCACCAGTCGAGCCCGTCGGAGAAACAGCAGTGGAAACAGGGGCCGCAGACCCGCTAGCAACGGGGCTACCGAAGCTAGCAGAGGGCGAGGCCGCTGGAGGCCTAACCACGTGGCGAGAAGCAGCGCTGTGGCGTTCAGCGCTGTCCGGCACACGAGGAGAGGTGTCTGGGAGGGTTCCGGCGGAGACCGTGGTGTGAAGGCCGTAGCCTGCGGCAGCGATCTCGCATCGTGCCTCGAGGGCTGGAACATCGTACTGGAGGCATTCAGCACAGTTCACCCCCGTGGCCGGGGCCGGAGGGGACAGAGAGGCCAAGGCGTGTCCTACCCCCATGCAGACAATGCAGAACGGATGTGTATCTTCATTGGCGATGAGGCCTTTGCAGCTGGGAAGGCCGCACTTCTTCGGTACCCTAGCTAGCAGGCTGCTAACTGTAGGTCGACGAGCTGCCATCGTGAGCTAACCGAAGCTAAGCGAAGCTAAGCTAAGGCAGGGAGACACGTGGCAGAACGTACAGAGAAGAAGTAAAGACTCAAAGCGAAAGTGAAGAAAGAGACCGAACTGTTAGGAAGAATAGAATTAGAACGTACAGGAGAATAATCTCTAAAGGCCAGTGGCCGACTTTCCTAGTCAACGCTTAGGCTAAACTTTAAAGAAAATTATACTTATATGGCTGAGTTCGCGACACTAGTTGCAGGTAAGCAGAGGTGCGGAAGAGGAAGTTATGATAGCCCGCAGGGCTTATATACACTCGGGGGCGGTGCCCTCGTTTGTGATTGACAGCCCTACCGACAAATGATATTTCTCGTACGGGAGCTTATGAGTTTTACTCTGTTGCAGCGCCAGATGGCGCTGATATCCCAATGGGGGACCTTGTCTGGAGGTATGACAATAAACACCTAGTTTGACCCGTCACGTGCTACTTAAAGCATATTTATTTTTTTGTATTATTTTACTCTATAGTAAAGTCTGTGAGAGCCCAACTTTGATTGGCTCCCACAAGTTTCCCAAGACAAATCTGCGATGCCCCTATAGACAAAAATGTTCCATATGGCATGTTCTAACTGTGTGCCAAATGTCATGCTTTTTCATAAAGTGCACGATTTTTGCCTGAAACGCTCTGACTAGCTGTGGTTAAAAGGGTTTTCTAGGTGGTGGTTACTGGCTGGTGTGTTGCTGTAGGTGTTTGGGAGGCTGTTGCTCAGGCACACAGTATTTTTAATGGTGTCACTAAGACTAAGATCTCTAAGCGGTTCAAGGTTCAATGGTTGCTAGGCTTTACCACTTGGCTGCCTGAGTGATGCGAGTCGGTGGCTAGGGTGTAGCAAGTGCTTGTTTGCTAGGTGGTTGCAAAATAGGGAGTAGTGTGGTAATAGCGTGTTAATATGCAGTTTTAAGATATACTATACTATGTCGTTTATTGTGTGGTATTCTAGGCAGTTGCTCTGGGATTTGTTATGTGGTGGCTAAGGTGTTGCTGGTACACATATTTTCTATGGTGTTAATAAGGTGTAACAAGCTGGTTGCTATAAGCAATTTCCAAGTGGTTGCTAAGTTGGTATACTTGGGTGTTGTGAGGTTGTCGCTAAGGTGCACTAGGTGGCTGCTATCTATACTATAATTTTCCAAATGTCTGTCTGAGTGTCTGAGTGTCTGAGTGTATGTCTGTCTGTCTGTCACAGCGTTTCTCCTCAGTGGCTGGAGCAATTGATCTGAAATCGCATCACCAATAGCATATGAACACACCTGACATAACTGTGAAGCCCGTTTGTCACTTTCACAAATCATATGCTGTACATTAGCATTTTTATGGTGTATCTATATCTATTTAGCCTACAGTACCTTTTGTGACCACGCATGTTAAGGGAGGGGCGCTGTTGTTCAGGCCATGCACAATCACACACAAACCCCCACACACACATGGGGGGGGGGGGGGAGGGAGTGTGCGTGTGTGTGCAGGCGGGCGGGGGTGGAGGGGGGGGGGGTACCCGCCCTGTTACAGATGTTGTCCAAAAATCATGCAGATCGGTACACAGTATCTCTGTAGCCGTTAAATGGAACGGGTATTTCTTACATTGATGCTCCTACATATTAGCATGCAAGCACCAGTTAAAGTTACTTTCCATCCCTCATATACTGTGTGCACAGTGCACATCCCATAACCCACACACTGCACATCATTTAGGAGCTCATATCTTTGAACGGGTAAGGGCTAGTAGGGTATATTTATGTGTTTGCTATAGGTTATACTGTGTGGTGATAACATGCTATGACATGTTGTTGGCCTCCCAATCAGGCATGTAGATAGATAGATAGATAGATAGATAGATAGATAGATAGATACCTTTATTATCCCAAGGGGGAGATTCAGTTGTCCAGTGTTGTAGCACAGCAGTATACAGTTATTTACAAAGTTACAGAGAAGTAAGAAAAAAAGATAGGAGGAAAAGAAAATGTTCACACATAGACATCAAAGGGGCATGAGCCTCTGCCCCTTTATCCGTCTGTAAAAAGTGCCCTTTCCAGACCATAGCGCACAGAGTTTTTACCATGCTGAAAGTAATGCAAACGCCATCTTTCCATGCCATGCCTGAAGGCAGCATTCAAGGGAATTGCCTCTTCCAAACTCTCCTGAACTTCAATGCAGCATGTTGAAAGACTTGCCCTCTCTGTGTAGAAATCCATGCCTTTACACCACATCTCCAGTATCGACTTGATTATGCTTAGTTCAGTGGTATAACTCACCGAAAATAGCCGACCTCCAAGCTCACAACGCGTCGCACTGCGACGCGTTGTGAGCTTGGAGGTCTGCTATTTTCGATATTTCCACTTTTGGAAATTTCTGCCCCTGCCTCTCTAACGTCCCTGCTCCCAATGGAAGAGCTGCAGTCAGTCAGTTCTGCTTAACCCCTCCCCACTCTATGGCGGGATGCAGTAGAGAGTGAACACCTTCCTTCAGCCAGAGGCTCACTCTCCTGCATATGAAAACGGAGCGATACAGACTTTCCTTTTATGCCAAACTGCCATCAGACTGCATAATGCATAAGAACTCTCTCCCTTAATGGTTCTGTGTCTGCCCTGTTCTTGTGTGAGTATGTCCATCTGTGTCTGATGTGTTTGTCTTGTAGATTATTTATTTTGATCACATTGTGCTGCTGTAACGCCTCAATTTCGTGGATTAATAAAGTATATCAGATCTCATCTCACGCAGTGTTGTTGAGGGTAATAAGGCCAGGCCGCACCAATGCAACTAGGCGCAACTCCTTGTAACAAAACAGTTTTAAGGCCAGTCCACACCAATGCAACTCCTTGTAACTGCCATTGGGGAGAATTGCCAGTAGTTGCAAGTAGTTGCATTTTGCAAGGTGTTGAAAGGAATTGCACTGGTGTTGACTGGCTGGCCTCAGTGGCCTGGATTACAGGTTGAGTTTGCTGTGAAAGAGCTAACTTGTGTTGTTAAAGGAGAATTCCGGTCTCGAAACTTTTCTTACCGTTAGTTGGTGTTATTTAATCCGCAAAAGACTGATCCAGACGTAAAACAAAAAGAGAGAGAGAAAAAAAAAAACGATCGTGTCCATTCACCCGACCCGGCCACAGGTTCCGTCTGGCACAGTTGGTTACAACCAGTGTTGCATTGATGATTCAATGTTTGGGGGTACGGTCATCTAGTGACGCCACGTGCACACGGCACGCGCGTTCCCGCGCATGTGCATACATGTTCTTGTTCTCGCGACCCGCGACGCGACTGCATCAGAAAAGTAAACATCTTTGACTGCTAGCAATACTGTCTGTTACCAGGATGCCCCATGTATATTAGTGTTTAAGATTTTCCGGGAAATATCACATTTTAATTCCCGGGAATTTTCTGGCCTTTTCCCGGGCTTCCCGGGAATTCCCGTTAAAAAAAGAATAATAATAATTTTCAATTAAAACCATGGAATGTGCCTTTAACCAAGCTGAAATTCATTATAGATCCCATTGGGGGCGACATTGCGTAGCCCATCGTTTGAATTCCCATGTGTCTTTGAAAACAGTTGATCTGTAAGCTCACAACGCCTCGTAGATTAGACGCTATGTGAGCTTGTAGATCGGCTATTTTCAGCATGACACAACACTCACAAGACAAACTATAGCCTAATCAAGCTTAATGGGAGATGGACGAGGCTACGCACAACTCTTCCCAATGCAAAAACAATGTTCCTCAATGGCTTGTTATAAAGCATCGCATAGGCCTACCTACAGTTACATGGATATTTATTTTGGGGAATATAACGTTTGCAAGATCATTCTTCATAGATCACCCCAAAGAAAGCAAGGTATAGAACACAACATTTGGCTATTACTTACAGAATATTATGCTGTGTCTCTGTAGTGGTAAAGGGACTGTGGGAAGACAGTATTAATGAGCTTTTAATGAGCCACCACGTTATATTTAATCAAACAAGTTTATCTAGTATATGGGACATGTAGAATTCCACAGCACTCTCCGTCCACCGCTTCCCATGATAACCAAACCAAACCTTCATTCTCATGCTGAGAATCGGCCAGAAGAGAGAGTCAGAGAGAGATTCATTTGATATTGGAATTGGCAGGATTATTGTAGCCCTGAAACATGACGGTTGTATGATACGACCAGCATGTTTCAGGGCTAGGATTGTTGTATTGCAGTGCATTGTGTATTGCAGTGATTGTTGTATTGTATTGCCGATACAGAACCTTGGCGTGGCACAAAGTTCGGTTTAGAAGGAGTTTTGTCCCCTCAGCCATTTAACAATCTGCTAAACAATCGCCCCAATCGCTAAGAGGGTCTTTTCTGTGTACAGTGGGGTACTGATGACTTGTCTATGTGATATGTTGTGTTGTCTTTTTGGCTATGTGTTGTTTCTTGTTTGAACAGACTGTGAAGACAAATTTCCCTTTGGGGACAATAAAGATTATTATTATTGTTGGGCTTTAGCAGGACAGAACTGGGCATTCTGATATATTTTTCCTGTTAAAAAAGGAAGCGAGGATAATGTGACATGCAGCCAAATTGCCTCTGCTCTGTAGTAGGCCTTTCTAGTAATTAGTAGCAATTTCTATCAAGAAAAAAACAACCTCCGGGATTCCCGGGTAACAAAGCCTTTTCCCGGGAGGCTAAATATGTTAGTTTTTCCCGGGAATCCCGCTTCCCGGGAATCCCGGTATTAAACACTAATGTATATGTATGTGAGGCCAGCGCCTACCCCCACCTAAACCTGTTATGCTAAGTAAGTAGGTGCTTTAGCCAGCCCAGGATACTTGGCTCACTAAGTGAGTGGAACACATCCTTGCATGGCGTGACACAGGTCAAAAAAGATATGGTGCGGCAACTACCTGCGTGACCGGACCATTGCATCACTGGTTACAATGCAAATCCTCGCTTAGATATCTGTCGTACATAATGACTCGAGTCGATCCACGGTCTCCTTTCCAACAGGGGGCCGCCATTACTGTTTACAAGAGCAGATCCGGGTGCGAATCACGCCACAAACTGACTCCAATAGGATTCAGATGTTTTGCGAGACAAGATTTCAAACATGAGTTCAAAGTTCACGGTTTATAAACAATAATGGCTGCACTCAGTGGGACATTTACACTGTACCAGTGGAATTAAGTACGACAGACATTTACAGATTGTAAAATAGAAATACCGGTAAGTGCATTATCATTGTAATCACTCCGGTCTGGAGCCGTGGTCGGGTCGGGAGAAGAAAGAAAAAAAACATCTGGATCTTTTGGGGAGTAAATAACATCAACTAACGGTAAGAAAAGCCTCTAGGCCGGAATCCTCCTTTAACCTTGGCCTCTCTGTTCTCTCAGGTCAGGTGGCTGCGGTGAACATCACCAGTCCCAACACGCTCATCAGGGGCACGATGGGCGGAGAGGCCCTCTTCTCCGTCTCCTACAGCAGCATCAGCCAGGACCCGCCGGTCATCAAGTGGCTGCTGCTGCAGCGGGACAAGCCCGTCACCGTGGTCCAGTCCATCGGCACGGACATCATCGGCACGCTGAGGCCCGAGTACCGGGACCGCATCCTGGTGTTCCCCAACGGAACGCTGCTCCTCCACAACCTCAGGCTCTCGGACGAGGGAACGTACGAGGTGGAGATCTCCATAACGGACGACACCTTCACGGGAGAGGGCAGCATTGACCTGACTGTGGATCGTAGGTGGACATGTTATTACTATAAGATTATGCCTGCTTTGTGTAGGGCAGGGGTCTAAAACGTGCGTTTTCAGGCCGGGGACCCCTTAGTTGAGAGAGAGATGAAGCAGGGACCCCCACAACCTGTTCATAGATTCCATAGTGTCATTGTTTGACAGCACAATCATCAGTGTATTTTGGATTCATGTCAATTGTGTTTTCAGATATTTAACCACTTGAACTGTCATTAGCCTACTTAACAAAGTTGACCTTTCACTCTGTACTTAGTCTGCTCTTTTTCCCCTCTACACCAAACCTCTTTGCAAAAAATAGCCGATCTACAAGCTCACAGCGCCTCGCAGAGCTTGTAGATCTGCTATTTTTGGCTAAAGTTCTCAGAATAAGGACACTAGGGTTCAAGTGGTTAATTTAAAAGAGGAGAAAAAAAGTTTCTATCACTCAAAGATTTGGAGGACCCCCTGCAGTAACTCTGAGGACCCCCTAGGGGTCCGGGACCCCCTGTTGAAGACCCCTGGTATAGGGCATAGGGGTGGGCGTGGTTTTCTGGTGCCACAAAAATCGGCCGTTCATTTTTCCAGATTTACAAAAAAACTATTATTTTAAGCCTAGAATCAAGCCATCCAGGATGCTGGTGAATCATGATGATAACACCTTCGATTCTGTGAAAAGAAAGAAGGAAAAAAAATTACATGATATACTACATTTAATAAATAACCTTAGTTTTTTGCGCTTTTCTTTTTTTTTCCCTCTCTCACACAGAATCAAAGGATCTATGGTCATTATTCACCAGGATCCTGGATGGCTTTATTTATTTTATTTTTTCAACTTAATTTTTATTAGCAGCTTGTCACATTTTTACATAATTGTTATCATTACACTGTAGTCCATATTATACATTCGTGGTGTCATTATCCTGGGTCATGAATTCAGACCATTTCTCCCATTTCTTTATTCTAGGCTTAAAATAATAAATATTTGTGTAAATCTTTCGCCTATATATTTGGGGGAAATTAATGGACGATTTCTTTGTGGCGCCAGAAAACCTCTCTCACTGCTACCGGTATGCCCTATAGAACAGGGATTTTCAAAGTGGGTGACGGGGCACCCTGGGGTGCCGTGACGGCAGTCCAGGGGTGCCGCGAGATAATTTGATAATATTTGGAATTCATTTGGACAATTGAAAAAATATTTAGTATCATTTTAAACTTGAAGTACAAAGTTATTTTCAGTCAGTTCTAACCAAAATGGCTATTATCTCAACGCTTTCCTCGCAACATAATCACTAAAATATCGTATTTCAAATGTGTAGGCCTACGTCTAGTAAAGCAAAGCCCTGCTTCATCATACAAGACTGTCGCTCAAAACGAGTGAAAACAGCCGATCTACAAGCACACAACGCCTCGCATCGCGAGGCGTTGTGTGCTTGCAGATCTGCTGTTTTCACTGTTTAGTACATTTTATAGATGATAAATACAAAACGAACGGTTTTGGACATAAAAGGTTTCCACCTGACAACGACGATATGCTATAAATATAAGGTGCTGGGAGTGAAAATTATAATGTAGGGGTGCCTCGGATTAAAAAACCTCGGTTCGAAGTGGAGCGGTGAATCTGAGCAGCTATACCCTGTGTGTGTGTGTGTGTGTGTGTGTGTGTGTGTGTGTGTGTGTGTGTGTGTGTGTGTGTGTGTGTGTGTGTGTGTGAGTGAGTGAGTGAGTGGTGAGTGTGCCTGGCCTGCACAAAACAGCGCCCCTCCTTTAACTAGTGTGTTGTGTGTGTGGCCACTCAAGGTATTGCCAGGCTACGGACGGACGGACAGACACGGCCAGCCAGCCACCCACATACCCACGGACATACCTGTCTATTGGGAGCGCTTTCACCGCTCCAAAAATATTGATGGGGTGCCCTGAGACAAAAAAGTTTGGGAACCCCTGCTATAGAAGACCGCTTTAACGGCTTGAGCCCTATACACTTTGTTGGCCACCCCGGCGTTTCTATAATTGGCCCGTCCTTTTTTCCCCTTTATAATTGACCAAATCGCAAAAATTGCAGATCTACACGATCACAACCCGTTACAACACATTGCAGATTGTTTTTTTTTCCCCGTATTTGTTCTAGAGGGGAAAAAAGAGTGGACCTAGACTGCACACTCTAGACTGCCTTTGTGTTTACATTTGAGCTGACGTGAGAGAAGAACGTGAGAGAAATGTCTCTCTGTGTCCGTTATGAGTGGATCTAAGATAGCTTTTGGCTCTTTATAGATGCTCCTCAATGTGTGATTTAAATTTGGGGTAGATTGTTCTTTTGGCATTTCTTGTAATATCATCTCCGATCAGAATGGAATATGAAAAACACACCTGATTAGTTGAGCGGTGCTCACTTTTCATGGTATCAAACACGGCACAGCGTGCATGTCCTTGTATGGGCCGTTCTGTTCATGGCGTTAGTTATCTCCATACATGGAGATCCGTGCTCATACATACATACATACACACAAAGCCAGGCGTGGGAGCGGTTAGCACCGCTCAAAAATCTGACTGATATATTATTGAAGCGGTCCCGTACATGTCTGTCCCATCTGAATGGTCAATTTTGTCTGTCCCATACATGTCCCGTGCATGCTTGACCAATTAAGGATTGGTCAAGCTTCACATGCCAATTTGGCCCTCAGACAAAATCATTCATTCATTCATTCAGGATTCATATTATAGAACTAAAGCACATAGAAAGTATAGATCTAGAACACAGAATGTATAGATCTAGAACACAGATTTCATAGCTCTAGAACACCGCTAGAATTCACCGCTTCACTTCGAACTGAGGTTTGATTTTTGTTCTTGATCGAATGATTCCAGAAATAATGTAATAAAATGTGCACCGGTCTGTGTGAGGTTCTTACCAAATGAAAGACAGACAGGGCAGGGGCGAAAACATAATGGCCACCTCCCAGCCTTTCGGCTTGACAGACACAAACATGATGTCATGTTTTAATTAGTTGAGGAAAGTGGAAATATTGCACTCAGAGTGCATACCTCCGCCAACACAGTTGATACACAAACACAAGCTCTATTCAGAGGGCTTGGGAAGACCCTTGGCAGCTGCACGGATGAATAATGTATACTCCAGACAATTACACGTTTATCGCTGATAGTGTGAAAATAACTATAACCGTTCCATCTTGGAATGTTGTCTTTTTGACAAGGAGCTGAATACATCTGCTGTTTTCAGCAATCATACACACATATATACACTCACACACACACACACACACACACACACACACACACACACACACACACACACACACACACACACACACACACACACACACACACACGTATTAGGGCATTCACCAAATATTCGAATATTCAAATATTCGAATATCAAAGTCACTATTTGACGTTGTTCACCTGTATATATACTGTATATATATTTCTTCATGGCTTATAGAGCTTGGCTAGATAGGAAGTCATAAGAACCCTGACAAGCACTTGGAATTGTAGGCATTACATTTAATGTGACTCGTTCCACACGTCTTATTGACATACAGTATTGACATACAGTCATTTTAAACATCTTTACTTTACTTCATAATGAAATATAATTGCATTTTCCCCTCCAGAAAATAAGAAATAAAAATCCCCCTATACTGTAGAAGCAGATTATGTTGCGACAGTGAGTTCTAAGATGCCTAGTCCATAAAAACACGTGCAGTTAATACTGCTATCATTATTAGTTTGCTAATTAACTAACTTAATTAATCCTTAATCCATCATTCATTTGCTTCCTGCCAATTCTCCATTTGTACTGCAGTCGCTGCCAATCATCTCCCTTCTCTGCACAGCACATCATGCCTCACCCATCATTTATGCTGGGGCCTTTTAACTCTCAAATGCCTGGAATGCGCCTGAGTCGCGTTAGATTTTAACCACTTTAACCATTATTTTATGCTTTAACTTTAGAAAAATAGTAGATATACAAGCTCACAGCGCGGCACCGAGTGCCGCGCTGCGAGCTTGTAGATCTGCTATTTTTGAAAAATCGTGAAAATGTGTGCAAGTCTATGAATATCTTTGACCCGATCTTTGACCCGACTTCTAAATCCTTCCTCTAAATCAGTGGTTCTCAAACTTTTTCATGTCAAGGACCCCCAAAATTACAGGTATTTAGCCACGGACCCCCATCTCAAAATATGTTGTTCCAGGGACCCCCCAGAAGCAAATATTTGATTTACAAATGTTCGCTTTTAAATAGATATATTCAAAGACTTGCAAAGAAAAATCATGATTTTTCAAAAATAGCAGATCTACAAGCTCGCAGCGCGGCACTCGGTGCCGCGCTGTGAGCTTGTATATCTGCTATTTTTCACTGGTTAAAGCATTCAATAATTCTAGGCCTAAATGGGTTGTTAAGCTTCCGTCATTCATTATTTACAGACAGCAGTGCCACATATCTGGAAAACTCCCAGAAGACTCCCAGAAAACTGCATGTCTGCTGCCACTCGTATATTTATTTCAAATCACAACTAAAGACCTTTCTGTTTGCCGCAGCCTTTGATTGAGTTATTTTAAATTTGACTTCTTTTGTTTTATTTGTATCCTAATGTCATTTTGTTAATTGGGTTTCGTTTGCTTGGTGTTCTGTGTAAAGCACATTGAATTCTTTGAGACACAGGTATTTCAGGGCTTGGCCAAATCCGCCATTCCTTCCCCAAAATAGCATTAAAGGACAACTCCGCCCTTAATCACTTCTAGGCTCATTTTCCTACTAATATTGATCCCAAAAGACTGTCCATGGGGTCTATTAGGCACAAATGCCCCTGTTGTCCAGTTTCCCCAGCAGAACGCAGCAGCTCTCATAGCATAGATTGGAGCTTATAAGCCTATCGCTTTTACACTATTTGTTGTGGTCAAAAGTGATTTTATTTTTCATGAATGTGGTACTAGTTGTCATTACAAATACATCCATGTCATCGTTGTCCCACACAAGCCATCATACTCTGCTAAACAGATGTTATTCTCTTATGTGTTTTGCCAAGTCCCGGAAAAGATGCACTGTGATTGGCCAGTACAGTCACTTTGATTGGCACCTGTGCCAAATGCTCCCCCCAAAACATTATTTATGGGATTGTGGTGGCTTGTGTGGGAAAACCAAGGCATGGATGTGTTTGTATTGACAACTAGTAACACATTCATGAAAAAGAAAATCACTTTTGAACACAACACATAGCGTAAAAGTGATAGGCTTATAGGCTCCACTCTATGCTATGAGAGCTGCTGGGTTCTGCTGGGGAAACTGGACAACAGGAGCATTTGTGCCTAATAGACCCCATGGACAGTCTTTTTGGATCAATATAAGTAGGAAAATGAGCCTAGAAGTGATTTAGGGCGGAGTTGTCCTTTAAGAAACGTACAGAATGTTAAATATTAAGGGTTTATTTTGTCATTGCGCAACATATGGTGAAGTATTATAGAGCAGGTAATTACAACAACCACGAGCTTGTGAAAAATGTAAACTAATTATTCGAAACTTTCCACATTTCTGCCAATAATAATATTCTTTGAGACACACACGTCAAGTTTTTTTCTGGGCCAAACAAGGGAATCACGTGACGTTGATCCCCTTCCCCTATTCGATCATACTCTGTGCTATCAATCAATCAATCAGGCCATTATCACGCTCATGTCACTATGACTCAGCCATAACCATATAAGGAGTTCCCAATGCAGCTACGCCCAAATATGGAGTGTGTTACCTAACCTGAATGTGTCTCATCATCATAGCATCAGGCACAAACAAATCATGTAGTCAGCTCCATATATGGGCACAAAAGGGAGAATGCCCATATATGGGCATATACTGGTGACAACAGGGATCTCCATATATGGGCATGAAGGGACAAGGACTGATATGGGCATAAAAGGGACGCAGGTAGACAGACAGGAACAGTCATCTGACTCATCTCCATATATGGGGTAGATTGGGTACTCTGACAAAGCTCCCGACACTATGACTCAGACCTTGCCTTGTCTAAGATAGGAAGATTCTCAGAAATCATCCGTCTTTAGTTTCCCTGGGAAATAGGGAAGGTGTGGTGGAATACACTGTCTGACCACAGTGACCAGTGACCTGACATATTTTCTGTTGTCCTTTTTTATGTTTATACCAAAAATACATGCAGACTGACACAAAGCCAGGAAAAAAAAGTAGGCTAAAACAACAGAAACAAATGTAATGAAAGGTGCAGGAAGTTCTTTGTGATTATGTAAGTCCCTTTTGATGTGATACATTTCATTTGGTGGCTTTGTCAAATGTCATACACACACAAAAAAAGAAAAAAGCTTCACTGGCAACTGTAAGCCAGTGAAGCTTTTCTAGCTTTTAGGCTACATAGTAAGTAATATTGAAGTGTATTCCGGAATTGTTGGCCTTGCATTTTTATCTCTTCTCTATCCAATACAAAAATATATATTGCCATCCCTCAGGGCTGTATACTAGGACCAATAATGTATACAGCCTTCTGTAGAAATTGCCAATCTACAGTATAAGCTCACAAATCGGTGCGATGCAACGTGTTATTTGTGAACTTGTTTGGATATTCTTGCCTAATGTTTCCCCAGAATAGAGACACTAGGGTTGATGTGCTTAAGAAGCCGGGGTCAACAATACCGGTATGTCCGTACAACACAAATGTGTCTGTGGCAAAGACTTTGATCTTGTCCGTGGCAAATCTTCGATTTTACCATTATAATGTTCTTATTGATGTTGTCATTAGACACAATTACTGCATGCCTCCAGGTTTTGTCAGAATATGTATGAAACTGATTTACTACGACACTATGGCACATTACAAGTCCACTGGTACAAGTGGTTCTAAAAAATGTTGTTTACAAGAACCCTCTTAACTCTGAGAATGCACAAATGGACCTGTAGAGACAGTCCATTTGGTCATTCAGGGCTATCTCCTTATGTGTTTCTGGTAATATTCACTCATTTTATATGTCTGAGACTGTGGCAAAAACTGCATTTTGTCAAAAATGTCCGACACAAGCAAACATGGTGATAGTCTGGCGTGGCCAGACTGTTCTTCCTATCACCAAAATAAAAGTCTGGGTTTCCCAAGCTACCAGACTGTTAATTGTTGATTTCAAAATATATTTTCGAGAACAGAAATGCCAGCTTCCGATATTCGCCATTCAGGAGCTGTAGTTCCAGACTCTATATAGCATTCGGAGATTGTGGAATAGTTGTCTGGCTACGCGAGACTAACATGGCGATGACCCGTGTTAAGAAGTAATTGATGTGATTATCATGTGTCCCCACAGAGCCCATATCCAGGCCTTACGTCAACATGGAGGCCTCGTCGGTGCTGGAACTCAGCGAGAACTTTGTCCTCAACTGTTCCCACGACAACGGAACCAGGACCACATATAGCTGGGTGAAAGGTGGCAAAGCTCTGACCAATGAGACGCGCCTGTTCCTGTCACCTGACCAGAGGTTCTTGACCATCACGCGAGTGCTGATGGCCGATGACGACATCTATGCGTGCGCGGTGGAGAACCCTCTGGGCGGAATGAAGAGCCTGCCCATAAGACTGTCTGTCTACAGTAGGTGATTTCTGCCTTGATATCACGTGCACTGACACTATTATACTTTAGCAATAGCATTAGCATAGGCCAGTCCCAAATTTGGCACGTGCGTTCCCCGCCGCAGCAGGGAGTGCAGTGCCCGGCCTCAACCAGATCCGGTTTTCCGGAACCAGTGCGAAAGGTTTGGAATCTCCGTATTCGGAGCTCATGTCTGACATCAGTGTTTTCCGGAGCCGGCACTGTGTCTGTAGAGATCTCCATATGGGCATAAAATGGACACAGACAGACAGATACAGATATCTCCATATATGGGCATAAATGGACACAGGCAAACAAGTCAAAACGTGTCCTATGACAACAGGTATAATGGGGTTTGCATTAAAGGGTGGGGCATTCATTCCCTATTTAGATATCTCCATATATGGGCATAAACATCGTTCCTGAGTAGGCCGGCCCCCGACTAGACGCTCGGCCACCCGACAGACAGATACAGAGATCTCCATATATGGGCATAAAATGGATGCAGACAGACAGATACAGATATCTTCATGTATGGGCATACATGGACACAGGCAAACAGATGTTCAAAACAGGTCCTATGACAACAGGTATAATAGGGTTTGCATTAAAGGGCGGCATTCATTCCCTATTTACATAGTTCCCGAATTGGCTGGCCCCTGACTAGATGCTCGGCGGCCGAGCTTCTAGTCTATATTAATGGTAGGGTATTTTTTGGTTGAAACAAAGCTTTTTTGTTTTCTTCGTTGTTTTATTCCTCCACGTCATCAGTGCCCATACCCTAGGTGGGGTTGGTAAAAGGGGCCTTTCTGTGTGGAGTTTGCATGTTTTCCCTTTGTCCCCTAGGTTAGGTAACCTCACAAAAAATATGCAGTAATCCTAGTCTCTATAATGCCTCCCCCTGGTCAGCCGGGGTGCCTGATGGAGGGGAATGGAACTGATTGGTATATCGTGTTTCTTCCATGCGCTACGTCCAACCGGGGAAACTCCCGACTGTCAGGTGAAAAGAAGCGACTTGGACTCCTCATGCATTGAAGGAAGCATGAGGTCAGTCCATTGTTCTCCCCAGTTAGCAGAGGGAGTGTAGCGCCCAGGATTACATTTTCAGTAGGGCTGGGACTCGATTCAAAAGAATAATCAAATTAATTAGAGGCTTTGTAATTAATTATTCGAAATTAATCGCATATAATTATTATTATTATTTTTTTTTACAAATTTATTTCAATTACAACACATTTTGGTCCACTGGGCCGAGCAAACAAGCAGGCTGATTGACTTCTTCTCCCACTGCGTGCACTGGGGTTTGTTGACTGTTGGTTGGTGCACCATTATGATGACGGTACGCCTGAAACTCGTCCAGTGAGAAAGGTTCCATTGTGCAAACACTAAGCGCAATTAAAATGTGTCATTTGTTTTAATTGCGTACATTTTCGTTAAAGTCGCAGCCCTAATCTTTTGACAATTGACAATGGGTGAAAAACAAAAGTAAGTAAGTAAAATTCAAGGTGGTTTGCCCATTTCAGCCAAAAATCTGTCTTGTCAGCTTATTTTTGGGTTTCATCACTTCCAATTACACTCACTCCCTGTATCGTGAGAGAGAGAGAGAGAGAGAGAGAGAGAGAGAGAGAGAGAGAGAGAGAGAGACATTGTATGAAAGGATCTCTGCTTAACCTACCTTGACCTTTGTGTTTGTACCAGGGAGAAGTTCTCTGTACATCATCCTCTCCACCGGAGGCATCTTCCTCCTCATCACCTTGGTAACGGTGTGTGCCTGCTGGAAGCCCTCCAAAAAGTGAGCGCTCACATTGGCTCATTGCTATGTCTCTGAGTCAGTTTCTTCTCGTCCCCCCTAGTGACGAAAAAAAGAACTTCTGGGAACTCAGATTGCTGAGTTTAGTAGTTGGTTCTATAGAGGGTATGCGCGTGACATCATCATCATACCCGGAAGTTATGCGGGAACGCCTACTGAGTGGCAAAAAACTACTTTCTGGCCTTGACAGCCCATACATCCAAACAGAAAAGTCCTATCGGATTGCATTAAACAATGTTAAACGACATTAAACTCAATTTGCCACTCACTTTGCCACTCGATTTGCCACTCGATTGGCCATTCACTTTATGCATGCGCATACCCTCTATAGAAAGAGTTTAGAGCACTGGTTCAAAGATTTTTCAGTAATTTCATTAATAAATACAATAAGAATTTAAGAAACTCCATAAATTAGTAAACAAATGTTTAATAAGTAGTGAAATTAGCCGATCTACAACCTCACAACGCGGCGCGAAGCGATGCGTCGTGAGCTTGTAGATCTGCTGTTTTCACTAGTTTGGGTCCCGGGCAAATGTCTCTTTTGGGTCTCGAGCTAAAAAGTTTGGGAACCACTGGTTTAACTTTAGAGCATACTTTTGCACAGACATGATTTCATGTCTACTCCGACTGCAGCATTTTAAGCTGAGTGTTTGGTTCCAAAGCTTTGGAGAGCAAATTGTTCTTATGCACCATTGTTCCAGTGAATATCATTCTGGTTGACAAGATTCAGAGACTGGACCCTGCAATGTCAGCCCAACAATTTAGCTTAAAGATGAAGTGCCATGATTTTTCTCCCCCTAAAACATGATTATCAGGTATTATGATTATACTAGAAGGAAGATTTTTTTCCTCCAAAAAAGTGTACAGAAATAGTTAAAATTAGGTTTTTATGTGGCCACACCCACCAGTTCATTAAGTATGCGTCATGGTGGTTGGTGACCCAGCTGAAGATAGCCACACCCACAGTGTTGGGTGAATGGTAAAAGGGGAGGGGATGATTATATGATGTCATTTTATCTGTGTTTTTGGATCTGCACTTTAGACCCACAAGGTGTCAGCCTCCAGGAAGAAACCCCAAATACAAAGGGAATACATAATTGCTCATAGCAACCACACCAGTCACCAGGGGGTCTAATGAAGTACTGTCAACCTCCTAGACACATGAAAACCAGAAAAAGTACAAAACTATGGCAATGCCTCTTTAACTCCTGTGTGTGGCATAACCGTAAACTATTGTAGTATTCAATCAATGTCTTTTATTGTATCTTTATTATGCTGCATACGAAGGAATAATGTGTAGCATAAATGGCCAGTTGTCTCATGGACCATTTCCATCTCAGTTGACATGGCATTTAATTCTAACGTGTGAAATATTTGTGTTTTCCGTTTGTTTTTTAGGAAAAAATATCCCACTAGAAATCCACTGTTGAAGACTTACGACCATTGTCAACATTCACGTATGGCTCATTTCTCAATCATCACCCCACTGTAGAGCTAGATTGTTTACCAAAATGTAAACATCATAAGACATTCTATACACAGCCTGTATATTGATAGTTGACGGTTTGCATTGTCTGTCTGTTTTGCCACAGTTAGTGTTCCAATAGTGATCAAGCCTGAAAGAAAGAATCCAGTGTCTCTTTACTTCCTGGAGACAAAGGTACGTGTCAAAGGTTTCTTTGACATAAACATGGCTTCTTGTTTAACCACATGGAGCGTTAAAGCCTCAATCTGTGATCTCTTCAGCTAGTTTGCAGTATGTAAACAGCAGGAACAATAACATTAAACCAATGGGCTGTATTGATTGTCTTAAGTACCAGCTCTCATGTCTCCGACCACCTAGCCTCGGAAACCCAGACTTTTATTTTGGCGATAGGAAGAAAAAATAAAATACCGACCACCAAACGTTTCGTCTGAGAGTTCGTCTTTCTGACGTGCAGCTTTCTGAACTCTAATTCGGGGTAATGCTTTTCAGAAGATGCGAGTGACGTCATTTTGTAGTTGAACCAGACCTTTCTGACGATAATGTTCGGTGGTTGGGGACAGTATGGACAGTATTAAGGCGTAAGAGCTGGTACTTAAAGGGGTACTGTCACCTAAAGTGGTGCTGTCACTTTAAAAAGTCATCTTAAAATATGAGTTAATATTTGTATGATGTCATTGTGGGAATGCACAATTATAAGCCAATCAAATTAATTGACTGTATTTAGACTAGTACTTATAGTACTGGTCAGCTGTTGTTGGGGAGCGAGGGGCAGATTACACTGTGACATGAGTTTCAGACTATTTCAGACCGTTTTCAGAGAGACCACGTGACCTACTGTATCATACTATTATAATTTCGGGGCGTGTCAGCGGGCCTTTAAGACAGTCAAAATAGAGCCCAAGTAGTGTGTCAATTGTTTAGGAAACAGCGCTAGTGTAGGGGGTGGGCGGTGCTCCTTTGTTTCTCAAATGGGACTTTTTGATCAGACAAACCTTTTCAGTCGTGACTTTATTACGGAGTAGTTGAAACATGTTGAAAGTGTCCTATGTTTTCCTCATAGGGCTCCTTAAAGGGTGAGCACAACTCGTCCTGCAACGGCTCCCCGTCAGAGTCCAACGGCACCCCCAGCGACACCAGCTCCATCACCCCCTCGCTCTCCTCCCAATCCGTCGACGTCCCGGACCGCAGCGTCCGGAGGTACCCCCCCACCCCGGCGAGCTCGCCCCCTTCAGGTCGCCACAAGGTCCTGTGCCCGCCCCGATCCCCGTATGACTCTGGCAACGGCTTCCAGAACGCCCCGCCGGGCGTTGGTCGCGGACGCCACTCGGAAGAGCTCCACCTCGGCCCGGAGTGAGGTGATTAAAGGTCAAAGCCCAGAGCGTCAAATGTGTGACAACAAAAGGTGAATGAAAAAGTGTGAAATAATATAGGGCTCGAGTGCATGGCGTGGCTGCCAAGCCTCCCCGATACTTTCCGACCTTCTTGGATTCTCATTATCATTTCATGTAAAAGCATTTGGTTCTCAATGTAGGGTCCGCAGGGGACCCACAGGGGTCCTTGAGGAGTTACGCGTCTGTAACCAAGACACAGAATGGACCCTGATATGTCCATTTGGCTCCATTTGTACAGCCGAGGAGTTAAAATAACATTACGGATTTTCGAGCGTAGATTGGGGTCCCAGAGATAAAAAAAAGGGGATCTGTGGCCTAATGCATAATAAAACTGGGGGTCCTTGATCAAATGCAAATCCATTATGCACACCCTCTATTGGCCTATGACCCCCATGTTTTCTGAAGACTATCCACAAGTTTCCCAGTGAGCTTACTGGGGAAAAGGGTGTGTGTTAATGTAGGCTTCACTTCCTCCACACAGCTTATTCAAATCACTTAACAAAGCACCAAGTAAGAGCGTGTCCACACAGTATGATACAGAGGCATTAACCCCCATCTACTCCCATAACCCGGAAGTGGCGTTAGGACTCTGACCGAAGCAGCATTTTGCCGTTGCGGGGTCACGTGCGCAAGGGTTGAATATGACGCCGTAGTGATGGCACTGACCAATTGGACAGACCTTAACGCCGGAAGAACGGCACTTTGTTGACACTCCCATTAGCCGCTCAAGCGTCAAAGTTTAAAGGTACGGCAGTAATGCTGCTATATAGGCAGCGGAGTTCCACTCTTTACTGCGCCTGATGTGTGGAAGTGCCCTAATCACAATGCAGAGATTCTGGTGTCACAGGCTCACAGCAGCAGCAACAGCCAGTCAGAACGAAACAGCTAAAAGGAAGAGGAAGTGATGCCCAACTTTCACGCGTATAGTCCAGTTCAATATGTTCAAACACGAAAGGTTCGTTCAAATCTTCGGGGGATTTTGAAAACTATATATTTTTGGAAACTTCAGAGTATAACAAATCAGATGCATGATCAATCCATGATTCCATTTGCAAAATCGCCTAGGGGAATCTTTGACAGCTGCTGAAAGTTTGTCTCATTCACTTACTATGGTTTAGTGATGAGTCATCACTTTTCACAGTTTTGTGGGGGCTGTTATTAGTCCAAGGAATGTTTTTCATGCAAAACAAATGATTGCAATGGATTCAGAATCATTAAAAATGACTAGTTTCACCCCTCACATGCTACTTAAAGCAGATTCTTTTGGGGGTATTTTTTTTCCTTTATAGTATAGTGTATAAGTGAATGAGTCAAAAACTTTCAGCAGCTGTCAAAAATACCCCTACGGATTTTGCAAATGGAGTCATGGATTTTCTGATTTGTTATACTCTGAAGTTTCCAAAAATATATCGTTTTCATAATCCCCACAAAATTTGAACGAAATTACACAAGTGACTTGACTATTATGCTTATGGAACACAGGAAACTTGTGGATAGTGTGTACAGCCTTTGACGCGAGTATTTCTTAATATTGGCTGTTTGTAATGTAAGCGATTCTGTTGTGTTGGTGCAGGTGATGTACGCAATTATGTAATCTTCCCTGAGGAAAAGGTCAATTCTGTGAACAAGCACAACCAGCACTATCTAGAGCAGCAGTGAATCACCTGTACTGCATTGTGACATTCCATTTGTATTTGTGTGACCCTATTGAACATATTCTGTGAAGGAGTGATTTCTCCGTAATTCCCTTCCGTAACATCACGCATGAGTAGTGGTTTTTGTCATGACTTTTACAGCACGGAGAGTTATTGCAAATGTCATCATGAAGATGAAACATTTTGAGGTCAATAATAGTCTCTGCAATCCCGCACACAGCTTCATATTTTCATACCATTATTTTATACTTTGGCTATTTAAAAAATAGCAGATAGACAAGGTCACAGCGTGGTAATCCTGCCGCGCTGCGAGCTTGTAGATCTGCTATTTGAAAGAAATCATGACATTTTTAACAAATCGTTGAATACATATTTTTTGAAGTGAATATTTGTAACTCAAATATTTGCTTCTGGGGGGTCCCTGATACATAATATTTCGAGATGGGGGTCGGTGGCCAAATACATATAATTCTATAGGGGTCCTTGACGTGAAAAGGTTTGAGAGCTGACATAGAAACATGCGTTTTTCAAAAACCTTGGAAGGATTTAGAAGACAATTCATAGAATCGGGGTCAAAAATATTCAAAGACTTGCACAAATGTTCACGATTTTTCAAAAATAGCACTCGGTACATGAACGTGTGTCGTGTTTGATCCCATGCGAAGTGAGTCCGCTGCGATTTTTATTCAAATTGACAGTCCCTTCGGACCCTCATCACGAGTGTCTCTCTAAGTAAGACTTTCATCAAGACGCTCTTGATGAAGGTCCAGGCAGAGAGACTGAAACGTCTGTCAATTTGAATAAAACGGATTCTGATTAACAGGAGCAGTGTGCATGATTTTTGTTCATGACAGGGACGTGCTGGCCATTGGGAAAAGCGGGACAACTCCCGAACGGCCGGTTCATTCCCGGCCGGTCCAGGCCGGCCATTAGGAAAAAAAATAAAATAAAATGTCGGCCTTCGTTCCATTTTGGGGGCTGGGCGGCCAACAAAGTAAATCGTCACTGTCGGGCAGAAACCTTGTATCTCCAAGTTTCAAATTTGTAAATTTTTTCGCAAAGCAAAGCCCTGCTTCACCATACAAGGCTGTCGCACAAAAGTAGTGAAAACAGCAGATCTACAAGCACACAACGCCTCGCACCGCGAGGCATTGTGTGCGTGTAGATCTGCTGTTTTCACTAGTTTAAATTATTTTTAAAATGATAATTACAAAACAAACGGTTTTGGACATACAAGGTTTCCACCCAACAACAACGAAATATAACTCATGTAATTGGCCCACTGGCTTGTCACTTGTCATGATCTGAAATGGCAAATCTTTGAGTAGCAGCAGCGCTATAGAGAGATCTCTCTATAGCGCACAATGAGGGCCTCTCCAACTCTCTTTCCCGGGCTGAATCAGGGGCCCAGCACGTCCCTGGTTCATGAAATACCTTTTTTTTCCATGATCACTTCAGAGCACTTGTGACTTGCTGGTGAAATAGACATGTATTAAGCCAAACAACCCAATACCACTTATGTCACCTTTCAGTTTAATTTAACAGATAAGTCGGTTATTGCGGCTTAGAAACAGAATGAAGGCCATTAACACATGATCAATAACCTATACTGTACAATGTAGGCGAAGTTGTTTTTGTACATATGCATTTTGTGAATTATTTAATGAACTAATTTTAAGACAATTATACATTGTCACATGTCTGTCAGATTTGTGGAATTCTGTAATACGTTGGATGAAGAATAAAAAAACATATTCAGGCAGGTTGTGCTTAATTTTATTTGAGAGAGAGAGAGAGAGAGAGAGAGAGAGAGACAGTGGTGGAAAGTAACTAAGTAAGTTTACTCAGTACTGTACTTAAGTACAATTTTGAGGTGTTTTTACTTGTGTGGAGTATATCCAACATTGTACCTTTACTCCACTACATTAATTTGAAATCTTTAGTTTCCAGTTAGTAATTTGGTTACCAAACCTAATCACTTAAGCTTTACTTGTGAGCTTGTAGATTTGCTATTTTCAAAAGATTTGTATACTGAAAGACTTGGAGACTTGAAAATGGGACATTCTGCATAATGATTTTTTTACTTTTGGTACTTAATTAGTACATTTTCATGCCAATACTTTTGCACTTTTACACAATAAGCTCACAATGCGAGCTTGTTGATCGTCTATTTTCAAATGGCCTAAAGGTTTGAAGTGGTTAGTGTATGTTTTGTAATAATAATCAATCTACAAAGTAACTAACTAAAGTTTTCAAATAAATAAATGTCACAATCAGTGGTTGTGGTTTAAGAGGCATTTCAACTCGACTACTCCTTTGACTGCACACAAGCGCCCCCAAGTGACATATTTGTAACATTTATTTTTCTTCTGCCTTTGTTTTTTGTGTGTGTGTGTGTGTGTGTGTGTGTGTGTGTGTGTGTGTGTGCGTGCGTGCGTGCGTGCGTGCGTGCGTGCGTGCGTGCGTGCGTGCGTGCGTGCGTGCGTGCGTATATATAGATAATAGACTCTGCCTCCGATTCTTCTTACGCCCTAGAACAAGGGTCTTCAAAGTTTATTAGGCCAAGGACCCCCTAGTTGAGAGAGAGTTGAAGCATGGACACCCGCTATCTTGCAGATTTAACTTTTTCATAGATTCCGTATAGTTTCATTGTTTGACAGTATGATCATCAGTGTATTTTGGATTCATGTTGATATGTTTTGAGACATTTAACCACTCAAACCGTCAAAACAAGACCTCTCACTCTGTAGTCTGTAGGCTATTTAGTCTAATCTTTTTTTCCCTCTACACCATACATGCAGGGCAACTGGCGGCCCGGGGGCCACATGCGGCCCCCACCTTCATTTAATGCAGCCCGCAGGTTAATATCGGAATACATCAGCATTAATTGATTAATTCATTGATTTCAGCTGTTACAAATCTGTAACAGCTGAAACATGGCCCACTTTAATTACTTCAGTCTAGTCTATCTAGTTGAATGACTAGTATAGTAGCATTAAAATGTTAGTCTTTTCTATGTCCAAATAATGTATTTGTATTTAAGTTCATAAAGTTAACATATATGCATTTGAAATTAATCAAAATGTTACATTTCAGGATTCCAATTAAAAAACAACAAAAGATAATTCAGGATTCCAATTGAAAAGTATCAGAAATAGCCGATCCACAAGTTCAAAACGTGTCGCAGCGCAACGTCTTTTGAGCTTGTAGATCAGCTATTTTTGCTACTCTAGGAGATGAGAGGTTTTATCATTTCAGCTTCAACTGTTACACTTGTTGCATCGAGGGCAGCCATTGTTGTTTTGAAAATGCAGCATGTATTCTACGTCACCATCTACACATGGACCAATCAGGGGAAGCTTTTCACTTGTTATGCGGACAGCTGTTTAAACGCAGTTCACTGATTGGCCTCGATCATTTTCTGATTTCTCATACTCGGCGCCTATAGGCTGAAGTACAGACCTGATACTGGGGAAGGAATGAGTGAGCACAGTATCAGGGCTGGCTTGCAAACAGTATGGAATGTGGCCCACAGGAGTGAGTGTGGGAATATTGTGGCCCTCTCCATCATCAAAGTTGTCCATCCCTGCTCTATACCAAACACAGACCGTACCTTCTTTGCCAGACCCATGAAATGGGTAGGCCTACATAAGCAAATGTCGGTCTGTCCCTTTTCTATATAAAGGGTATATATGATGATGACATGATGATGACATGCCTACAAAAGGCATGATGTCATGAGGGAGGGCATGAGGGAGGGACAGACAGGTATGGAGGGACAGACAGCCTATAAATGTACCATTAAATTTATAGGCCCAGAGGGTTGGCAGAACCGGGGTCTGGCACAACCAGGTTGACCTGGTCTAGTTTTATTTACTTTGGGCAGTCCCAACTAAAGAGAGGATTTGTCCAAAAACGACAAAACCCTTGCAAAAAAAAAAAAGTGGAGAAAATAAAAAGCAAGACCTGTGATTCAAGAGTTATAGGCCAACATGTAAAGCGGTCTGTTATAGCACCACTACAAGGCTGATTTGAAAGAAATCTTGGGGTGGAGATCTTTCCTTGGTACCAACATGGGAGTGGGGGTGCGTGCAAGGTTTCACGCTGATTGGTCCAATGGTGTCTGAGATTAGACACACACACGCAGCCCGCACATGGGACAGGGGCGAAACATATCCACCTACAGGCTTTTTGAACCTGTTGGAGTACTGGAGACAAAAAAAAAAAAAAAAGACAAAAAAAAAAAGGATTGTTTACAAATTGTTTACATATTTTATTTTATTTTATTTTTTTCAAATGATTTTCTTTAGTTATTTATTTTCATGGAAGTGGCGGTGAGAGAGAGGGCTGAATAGTTGCCTAAATATGGCATCATCTGGGTCATAGATGACTGATGTCATAGACTGGCCACGTGAAGTCTGAGATCCACCTGTAAGCCCCGCTGTTATTAAACTATTTCTTTTTTGTGTGAATATCTTTCACATTGTGTGTTTACACAGTATCATCTTGGTTGCATGCTGTAGGAGACGGACTTCCATCAGCCCTGTGGTGCCCTGTTGCACCATGGGTAATGTAGTCACCTTTAGCTGGTGTCCATGGACGCCATGTTGGATGAGTTGGAGTCTCTCAGTCTCTGGACAGATTCAAAGATTGCCGTCAGATCCCGATTGGACTGAATCTGAGACTGGAGCTGTGTCATCAGAGGAAAGTTCTTTGCTTCTGGGATGTCAAGTAGCGAGACAACGGCTTGCATCGCATTGCGCTTCAACTGGTCCAGTTTGTCAGCATCCTGCTTTGCTGCACCATTCTTCAGCTTGGAGGTGCAAACGGCTTGTAGCGGTGCTACCAGTTTGTCCAGTCTCTGGATGATGACGCTTGGATACAGAGACAAGAGACGAGTCAGCATGGGCAACGCCAACATCTTGATGTCATTGTGGTCTTTGAGTCCGTCCTCTAAATGGCTGAGGAAGGTGAAGATGTCCAGTTTGTCGTGACAGCTTTCCAACAGAGTGGACATGCACTCAAATGCTGCTTTCCTCAAATCCAAACCATCGTCCACTGAGTGTCTGTATGGACCCATCTGTACCTCTCTGATGAGTTCCTTCCTGACTTTGGTTTCGTTATAAAGAAGTGGTAAAACTGAATCCAGCATCTCTCGGATCAGCATGGGCTTGATATTGGCTGCCGAGTTGAATGTCACCACGGCGATGCGCCGCACATTCAGGTCTGGGTCTTCAAGAGCCTTCAGGAAGTCGCCTAAACAGTTCTTCAGTACATGGTCTATTGGATGAGGTTGAGCAGAGATGGTGAACTTGACAGCTGTTACCACAGAGCTCCTGGCGTAAGGCGAACCGGACATTAGATAGCCTTTCAGCCTTGGCAGTAGAGTTTCAGGGTCTATCAGAGTTAACATTCCCAGACATTGAGAAACAACATTTCTGGTTCTTTCTTCCCGACACTCACAGTGTTTCAGCAGCAGGGACGACACTGACTCTATATGCGGCTTCAGACTTGGAACTGTAGCGGATCCTATAATCTCCTTTAGAGAGTGCAGTAATAGATACTGTCTTTTGGGCTGAGCGATCTCTGAAAGGATGAAGGGGAGGTACTCTGGCAGGTTGCCAACAGCGATCGAACCCAAAGCATAGGACGCTGCTGACTTCACATCCTCATTGGTGGCGGAGAAAGCATCAGTGATGACAGTCTTGAGTTCTGGTTGGCTGCTGAGGTCCACATGATGTCCAACTTCACCCAATGAGAGCAAAGCTAACAGTCTGATAGAATCTGTGGAGCGGCTGTTCTTCACTTCCTTTATGAACTGTCCCACTACAGCAGGTACTTCGTTGGGACAGACTCTGGTGAGTGCTGCCACACATTTAGCGATGGTAGCGTAGGCCTGTTTGTGAGCCAGGGGAGAGTGGGAGTTGACTGGTCCTGTTAGCATCTTAAACAGGTCCTTGAAACCCAAACCTGCTGTATTTGTGCACACCAGAGCCTGGTAGAATTTCAACATGGCATCCAGTGCAGCTCCTTGCAGCAGCGGGGAACGGACCAGTGAGATGATCTGGCCGAGGATGTTTCCGTTTCCTCGAACGAGCTTAGCCAGGGAGGAAGGGTGTGTCTGCACCAATGTGGTCAGGAAGATCAACACCATCTGAGACACGTGCATGTCATTCTCGTCTATGAGGGCAGGAAGTTCAGCCAACACTACGTCTATCATGGCTGGCGTCACTGAGGAGCCACCTTTCTTCAGCAGTTTGTCCAGTGCACCTAATGTGGCCCTTTTGTCAACTTTGTGGAGGAATGAGGCAAGGATGGGAACAGCTTCGCGAAGAACTGGACGCAGGTCGATGTTCAGAGGAGAGCCTGCTACCGTCGACAACGCTTTAACAGTAGTGAGTCGTGTCGGTTCATTCTTGAGTCGTTCCAAAAAGATGGACAGCGTTCCAGGAAGCTCAGTGGGCAAACGGTCTCCCAGGTTAAAGATGATCTGGCCCATACAGGTAATGGCTCGTTCATTAACCTCCTGATGAATGTCAATGGCTCGCAGGCGCTTATTTGTACAACTGAACAGGTCTCTAATGTAGGGGGAGGGGTCAAAACTCTCTGAGCCCCCACATTGACTGTCCAGAGGTCTGATCACCATGACCAGCTGCTGTGTGACCAGCAGGGCTTCGGAGGTGATCTTATAGAAGTCGTCTCCCATGCAGGCCATCACGGCTGGGACGAGATCTTTGCAGATGTGTGAGATGTGTGGGTGGAAGGCGTTGGAGGGCTTGTAGCTCAGGATCCCATGCAAACACGACAATGCTTCGATCTTCAGGTTGGAACTGCTGGACTGCTTATCATTCAGACTGAAGACTATACCTGGTATCAGTACTGGGATATGTTGGACCACGGCATCAGGCAGAACCTTCACCAGTTCACTCAACAAGTTGAAACAACTGTGTCTCGTCTTAACACTTTTCTCTTTTAACTGCTTATGAAGAGCTTTCACTATCATAGGAACCTGACTCTGTAACAGGGTTAGAGGTGTATCTCCCTGATCCATAGTGTCTGGGTCCGACATCCACTTCTGAGCCTTTCCAGTTTGTGTCAGCAGAGAGGTATACGCGAGGAACACATCTGCCTTCACATTCTCCTCTCTCTCCTTGAAGCGAGAGATGAGTGCAGGAGAGACGGAGCGATAGAAGTCCTGCAGCATCTCATGTCTGGTTGAGACGACACCGTCCAGACACTTGGCAGATGCACGACGCACCTTCCAACTGGCGTCATCATCGTCACTGTATTCCTCGTCGCTGCCTCGATAATCTTCATCGTTCTGTTCCGTGTCCATAGCGTTGTCATCCTCGTCTTCGTCTTCATAGTTGTAGTTTGGGTCGTAGGTCAGGTAGCGCAGACACAGTTCGATGACCGTGGGAATGTGGGGCCGGACCTCCTTAGGAGACTTCGTAACGAAGGACTCAAAGGCCAGGATGCAGTACTCTCTCAGTTCATCATCTTCGACGTTACAGAACTTCACCACCAACGGAATGATCTTCTCCAGATATTCGCCTATGCGGTGTCCAGCCTCTTTGCTGATAGCAGCCATGCACTGGATGTATGTTCTGGTATTTGGCATGTTCCGTGAGACCTGTGTACGCCCCAGTTCAACCAGCAGGTGTTCGATTAGGCCAATGAACACCTTGTTCTCACATGACATTGCGAGGTGGCCGAGGGCCGTGATGGTCCTCTTTCTGACAGCCAGGCGAGGAGATGTGAGCTGGGGAAGCAGACAACTCAGGATTGAGGGATGAAAAGCCACCAACAATCCTCCCTGTCTGCAGAGCATGTTGGACATGATGTCAAGTGCCTTCTGCTGAACGGACACATCTTCCTGTTTGGTGATGGCACCGGTCAGTTTGCCAGTTATCTTCTTGCAAACACTGGCTGATAGCGCTGAGGAGCCACTTGAAGCAGGAGGAAGTTCTCCTATAACGGTTTTGAGTCCAAAGGACGAGATGTCCCGGAGCTGCTCATTATCGGACAACATGTTGGTCCACAGCGTGTCCACAATGGTCTCAACCTGGTACTCCTTCACCTTGCTCACCAGAGGGCCCAGGCATCTAACGGCCAGGTTTTGGACTTCTCCATTGTTATCCTCCAACAACTTCAGAATCATCTTTACCACCTTCTTCTCACCGTCGTCGTCCAGTGTAACTGTATCCTTCTGCAGCTCAGACATCAGGTCATTGGTCGCCATGTACCTGAAGTCCTTGTCGCTTGAGGTCATCTTGTTCAGCAGACTGGAGACATCGTATATGGCACTCGCCATTTTGATCTGATTAGCTGCTGGTTAGCCTCCCGATAATGTGCTTTGCTATGACCCAACAGTTGAGTATATGCTAGCTACACTTGCTAGCGACAGATCTGTTAGATTTCAGATTTCAAACGCTGTGCTGGATTCCAGTTAGATGCTGGCTGCCTCTGTGCTCTTGGGCTTAAAGGTCGACTTGGCTAGCTGGTCGTTGGTTAGAGATTCTGCAGAACAGTTCGGATGCCGTTGAACAGACTGAGAGTTCTGTAAGTACCACTCTACTTTATACTAGCAGTGACAGCAACCTCGCATTGTGATTGGCTGAGAGGAAATGGCTCCAAATATAGAAATATTTGGTGTCATACATGTCCATATATGGGCAAAAGGTGGGCACATACGTCATATTATAGATGACATCATAGATCTCCATATACAGGCATAAAAGGGACACAGACAGACATTAGCAAACGTATAGATATCTTTACAGAACCACTGATCACACAGAGATTTCTTAAATTATAGTATATATTATATATATTCTGTATATATATATATATATATATATTATATATATATATATATATATATATATATATATATATATATATATATATAGAGAGAGAGAGAGAGAGAGAGAGAGAGAGAGAGAGAGAGAGAGAGAGAGAGAGAGAAAGAGATTATTTATACTATTATTATGTTATTATCTTATATTTGTTGTGTTGGTACAGATTCTGTGCAACACAACATTTAGTTGTTTGTATGAGTTTGCATGATTAAGTGTTTTTGAAGCGGTGAAAGCCGCTTCCAAGGAGTGGCTTTGTGTGTCCCATGTCCATATATGGCCATTTCAGTCCAGAATGAACAGGTTTTATCAAAAACAAAATGTGTGTCCCATGTCCATATATGGTCATTTCAGTCCATAATGAACAGGTTTATCAAAAACAAAATGTCTGTCACCTCATGTCCATATATGGTCATTTCAGTCCAGAATGAACAGGTTTAATCTGTCCCGTACACAGAATATGTGTGTAGTGTCCGTCCCGGTCTGATGATTGGATACTTTGAGGATTGGTCAAGCTTCACATGACAATTCGGCCCTCCAGATAAAAACATTCATTCATTCATTCAGAATATAAAGAATGTATAGATCACAGAGTTCATAACTCTAGAACACATAGAATAAAAGTTCACCGCTTCACTTCGAACCGAGGTTTGATTTTTGAAGCGGTGGAAACCGCTTCCAATGAATGGCTTTGTGTGTATCACGCCCATATATGGTCATTTCAGTCCAGAATGAACAGGCTTTTTCAAAAACAGAATGTCTGTTTAATTACCATATATGGTGATCTCAGTCCAGAATGAACAGGGTTTTTCAAAAACAGAATGTCCGTTACCTTATGTCCATATATGGTCACTCCAGGCCAGAATGAACAGGTTTTTCCTGTCCCGTACGTGTAAAATATCAGTCCAGAATGAATAGGCTTTTTCAAAAAGCAAAATGTGTGTCCCATGTCCATATATGGTCATTTCAGTTCAGAATGAATAGGCTTTATATGTCCTGTACATCTAGAATATGTGTGCGGTTTCCCTCCCGGTCAGATGAATGGATACTTTGAGGATTGGCCAAGCTTCACATGATAATTTGGCCTTCAGGGTTTATCTGTCTTATTTAAACACTTTATTTATATTTATTTATGTATTTATTTAATTACAAATTCTTATTTTAATGTATGTGTTTTAATCTATTTTATTTTTTAAACCTATTATACCAACTGTCATACCAGCTCTCCAAATACATTCAGAATAGAAGTTTTATCTGTCCACCGCTTCGATTCGAACCGAGGTTTGATTTTTTAAACATGTATTCGTTTGTGTTCATTTGTGTTTCCCTTGATGGAAGGTCTGAAAAGCCAGACACAGATGCAGAGACGAAGCTCATGGCTGACTAGGGAAGGGTGCGTGTTGTCTTTAACAATGGTGTCTAGGAGTTAACATTACTCACAACACAACAAAAGTTTACACCAATTTAGGAAGGTTCTTTAAATTAAACCGCCTATTAAAGCACGACTGGGATGCTGTGTGCTCTGTGCATCAGAGCCCCAACATGGATTGGAACTGTTATCGCTCTATGTTGAGCGGAGATAAAAGAAAAAGACAGATGTGGGTTCACAACATTCTTGACCATGACCATAGGTATTCGTCTATTCAAACATATTTTCTATCAACAGTCTCTCTCGTCACCGCAAAGCCGTATAGCGGCACATACTTTTTGATGCTGCTTTACACTTTTGGCGCCTCTGCAAATTGGCTGGTGCCACCAATGAGTAGGCTATATGGATGATCATTTTAGTAGTTTTTTATTATTGTGTTTTAACGCACCGCTACAACTAATTTCTGATCTGTTCCTCTGTGAGAGCGAGGCCAGTTGTAAAATAAACTTTGGTCAAATCCAAAGCATTAACAGTCATAAGTGCAGTTGTTTGTTCTTTTAAAGTATACCGTACAGTTAATTTAATAACATTGGGATGTGCCAGAGCCACGCTGGCCCAAGTGTCACTCACTTATTACAGTATGAATGTAACGGAGGTGATCCGAACCTCCCCAACCGGCTTCGATCCCGGGTCTCCCACGCGAAAGTTCAATATCTTAACCACTAGACCAAGACCGGGGGAGATACTAGACTTTTGAGGCTTCAAGGCTGGGGCTGCGACTCTCTCCGTCACATGTATATGTCATTGTTTCAAAAAAGGTAATAAACCGCCCGCCCCACATTGAATAAAGGGCTGGCCAGACCTAACTTAAATAGCACATGACTTTGGTCTGGCAGAGTTGTCTTGTTTCCAAGATAGTCCACCCCCGGCTTCGATAGCTGAATGTGAAACAAAAAAAATAAGCTTATTGTTCATCCTAGCACTTATTCATCTTAAAACTGAACAACAAGCATTATCTACTGAAGATTGTCGGTAGGCAAAGCTAATTTTAGGATTTCAACAACAGCAGTGCACTCTCAAGAGACCCTTGGCAGAAACCCTCCAAGTGATATGAGCTGCACCTGGTTAAAGACCATTACGGCCTGACTATAGGAGGCAGACCCAGCTAGAGGATCTGTTGTTTGTGTATTCTATGTTTAATAAAGCCAATCTCGAAGATCGTTGGACCAATCAGCACCAAATGTATTCTTGCACTTCACACTGCCAGCAGGCCACGGAAGTACCTCCACTATTCGTGTTGTGCACATACATATATAAACAGGCTAGTGTAGAACCCCACAAATTTGTGTGTTCTATAACTTTTGAAATATTTATCTTAAAATATATATATAATTGAATTCAAGGGGGCTCGGATTGTCCAAATTAAGACAAGACAATGCATTTGACTGCCTGCCACAATAGCTAACCAAGCTGTCTATAAGAGGAAGTGAATGGCAGTCAAATCAGGATGAAACCTTGCCAAAATATGGAGTCATATCAGATACATCAAAGACGACTGCCAGCATAGACTGGCCACATGATACCAATCTTGTTTCATACATATATTGTATGTAGTTTTGAAATATGCAGATTTTAATTTAAAAATGGAAGTCAATGAGGCTCGGATCTGGCTAAACCTTTTGTTTGTAAGATTTTGTCATTAGATACATCATAAACAACTGACGTCATAGATGACTGATATCACATGCTTCAGACACATGAAGATGATGATACGAGATCTAGACTTGAGCCAAGTCCAAGTCTGAGATCTGATCTGGAAGAATTGATGGAAGAATTTAAATGATAGAATCAGGCCTGGAATTTCATCATTTTAGGGGCAAGGCCACTTGGGGTTGTCCATTTTTTGAGTGCCAGGGCAGGAAGGCCATCAAATAAAACAAGATTTTAGTCCATTGAAGTAATTAATATAAATTTAAGGGTTACGTTTAATATGTGGAATATCATCTGTGAAATAAATAAATGGGAATGTACAGTCTGATGCTCAGCCCTGTACGAATCAAAGATACTGGATCGGTTTAAATATGGGGACTTAACAAGACACTGGTGTCTACATGACAAGAAAGACACTGGTGTCTACAAATTGACAAGAAAGAGACAGGGAAGAAAGTAGTACAGTCATCTGGGCTGGGGCATTTTTTGGAGGGGCACAAGGCCAAACTGAGGGGCCATGCATGGCCTTCATGGCCTCCCTGAAATTCCTGCCCTGGATGCAATAATCAAAGTCATGAAAACCTCTTTATGCCTTGTACTTCTCTTTTCCTGTCTCGCTAATGACGCAAATATGCTTTAGATCTCTAAAGTACTCATTGTAGTCTAGCCCGTATCCCACCACAAATTTGTCGGGGACCTCAAATCCTACGAAGTCTGGTCTGTATCCGACGCTCCTGGGTGTTCTCTTCACCAGCAAACTCGCTACTTTAACAATCTGGGGATTGTGTTGTTTGAGAAGTTCCAATAATGTCTTCATCGCCTTGCCCGTGTCGACAATGTCCTCCACGACCAGGACGTTCTTTCCTGTCAGCGTAGGCAGGTCGTCACCTCGGATCACTTTGATTTCCCCAGTAGACTGGTCATTACAGTAGCTCACCAGACGGATGAACTCCACCGTCATTGGCACTGAGCAGTCACTGTTACTGTTCAGGGCCTCCATGTAAGCCAACAGGTCTGCGAAGAACTTGTAGCCCCCCTTCAGCACACAGAGGGCCACGATATGGTGACCGCCCATATCCTTCATGATCTCTCTGGCCAGCCTCTCCGTCCTGTCCAAGATGAGTCCGTGAGGGATGTACACCCTCTCCAGGTCGGAGGCATAGTGCTTCGGTACACAGAACAGGTCCAGGTCGTAACCTTGGTCCTCATCGCTGATCACAACACAGGTGCTGCTTGATGTTGCCATCATCGGTGACGCCCTGACCGATGTTTTAAATGACATACAACTTTTTAAGTTCCTTAGACTTCAATCAAATCTTTATTTAAAAGCTTGAACTTAAAATGTGAGTGTCATTTTGAAACCCTCTCCAAAGAGCAGATTCTCTCCGTTGGCTGTAAAAATGGACCACTTCAGCGGCTCCTATATCCCATAAACATGCCCCAGGTATTAATGTTAAGCAGCCTTCCGCACAGTCTCTCTTTTATGTTGGTGGTGACATCACAGTTAGTTCTGACCTCTGACCATTGTGATTGGCTGAGAGGCATTTTCAACGTCTCCAAATTTAGAAATATACAACTCTGCACCTTATTTACAATGGTGGACAAAGCACTCAAACAGTATATTACTCAACTATATATAAGTGCAGGTTACTCAATCAAATTTGCAAGCACAGTCATCATGCTTGAAGAGGTGGTGCCATAGTTTTGTACCTTTTTGAAGCGGTGAAAGCCGCTTCCAAGGAGTGGCTTTGTGTGTCCCGTTCATGTCCATATATGGTCATTTCAGTCCAGAATGAACAGGTTTTATCTGTCCCGTACATGTGTGTCCCGTGTGTGTCCCGTTCATGTCCATATATGGTCATTCCAGTCCAGAATGAACAGGTTTTATCTGTCCCGTACATCCAGAATATGTGTGTAACGTCCGTCCCGGTCTGATGATTGGATGATTAAAAATGTCCAATGAGACCATACTTTGAGGATTGGTCAAGCTTCACCTCCAGATAAAATCATTCATTCATTCAAAATTGAAAGAATGTATAGATCACAGAGTTCATAGCTCAAGAACACATAGAATAAAAGCTTCACTTCGAACCGAGGTTTGATTTTTCCAGTTTTGTATGGGTATACCGCCGATCCAACCAATATGCCCATAAAAGGGGACAAGGACAGAGATACAGAGATCTCCATATATGGGCACATATGTAATTTACGTCAGACTGACACGCACAGACTTAGTTCTACTGATGCCATCAGGGATCTCCATATATGGGCATAAAAGGGACAAGATACTTGCACGATATACAGTTGTACGAAACCATTTTTTTGACAGATACATAGATCTCCATATATGGCACATATGCAATTTATGTCACACTGACATGCACAAACGTAGTCCTACTGATGACATCAGAGATCACTGACACCCTCTGGAATGCCTGATCATAACCTTAAGTTGAAAGTAGGCGCACCAGTCATGCTGATTAGTAACCTGCAAGCAGGTCCCGAACCCGAACGGCCCTCTCAAGAATGGCACCAGAATGGTGGTAATTGATGTACAAAGTCATTGAGTGTGAGATTTTAACACATTATGTACACTTTTTTGAAAAAATCACACCCAATGTGAAGTGAGCAGTGGTCGTGCTTGCATAACGTCTTCAATTGGTAATTGGTGATGTAATACAGGCTACACACACACACACACACACACATTGCTATGACAAAACGCTGAGGAAAACACATTGCTATGGCAAAACGCTGAGGAAAAAGACTAGGATATAAGTCTAGGATGTAATTGGTGATGTAATATGGCTACACACACACATATTGCTATGAGGAAAACACATTGCTATGGCAAAACGCTGAGGAAAAGTGGCTACAGATAGTGGCTACAGATAATTGGTGATGTAATATGATGTAATATGGCTACACACACACACACACACACACACACACATATTGCTATGGCAAAACGCTGAGGAAAACACATTGCTATGGCAAAACGCTGAGGAAAAGTGGCTACAGACACACGCACAGCCACTCTTAGGAGCGGTTTACCACCGCTCAAAAAATCTTTCTATGAGGATAATCATAATACCTACCTGATGATCATGTTGTAGGAGGGAAACAATCACAGCACCCCATCTTTAAGTCCTGCATCTTCTGCTAGACTCTTTCAGAGCCAAGCCTAGGCAAAAGAGGCTCATGAAGCACATAAAAACGGGATCCACAAAAAAGCCATGCCGCTAATAGACCCAATCTTGTATGCCTTATATTTTCTGAAATATTAAACTTTCATTTTATGATAGTCAATATATCTGAATCATCATGCAGTAGTTATACATACATAACAACGTACGCGTACATAAGTACAAAAATCGAACCTCGGTTCGAAGTGAAGCAGTGAATTCTTATTCTATGTGTTCTAGAGCTATGAAATCTGTGTTCTAGATCTATACATTCTATCT
Organism: Nannobrachium achirus; assembly: GCF_963921795.1. Taxonomy (NCBI): domain Eukaryota; kingdom Metazoa; phylum Chordata; class Actinopteri; order Myctophiformes; family Myctophidae; genus Nannobrachium; species Nannobrachium achirus. The sequence goes on along the minus strand of NC_137826.1, from coordinate 6,334,464 downwards.
TCTAGATCTATACTTTCTATGTGCTTTAGTTGTTCTATATTTTCATGAATTCTGAATGAATGAATGATTTTGTCTGGAGGGCCAAATTGTCATGTGAAGCTTGACCAATCCTCAATTCTGCATGCACGGGACAGACATGGGACAGACATGGGACAGACAAAGCCACACCTTGGAAGCGGCTTTCACCGCTTCAAAAAATAAAATATAAAATACATACAAAAACAATATGTCATACAAAGACCAAAAAAAGACAAAAGACAAAAAAGTATACATAATTAGATGCACCAAAGCATTACTAAACACGTACTGTAGATTTAGTCAGTATGATGTTTTAATGTCTTATATGTTATTTCACTATCTTTATTAGTTGCAGGTTAGATCAGTTGTGTTTATTTTCATTGTATTAGACAGCATTAGTCCAGTGTATAGCTTGTTGGTGAGAGAGGTATAAAATGTTAAATTCTATGTGGTCACATAGCCATATTAGCTTCTAGCTCTGCTTGTGTCTATGTTGCTTTCAATGACACATACTGCATCATTAGTCTGTTAGACTATATAGTTGTAGCTTGTTAGCACCATGTTAAAACACGTTCTATTGCTTAAATGTGAAACTGTATGTGGATACTTTTAGCATTTTAGCATTGTGGCTTCACCTATATAGGCCTAAATTCCATAATTCATATTTTAACAAGACAATCAATATTTTATTATACACGTCAGTTTTGTTGTGACTGAATTGGCCCTACACCACTCAGCCACAGTGGTGAATGGACTCACCAAGCAGCCAACACTATGTAATACCCAACCTCACCCTTGCGCTAAATACTGAATTATTATCCTAAATCGCCTCACGGGCCGACGGTGGATGATCGGTTGATGGTGGACCCATCACCGTGTTAACTGCTCTCTTGCGGGCTAGCATTGCAATCACCCCCAAAATATAATACTTTCAAAAGAAATCAAAATCACCAATATTGGCTCATAACTTGAAACAACTATGTCACCATTATATTACCATTATTACATTATCTGGAGAATTACATTTCTAAACAAAAAATCACACCCGGTGTGAAGTGAGCAGTGCTATTTATGAATTAACTTAATTAAGCGTCCCGCGAAGCTTGGCCAATGTGAGATGGGGCAGGACATACTATACGTACAAACAGACAAAGCCAGATGTAGGAGCGGTTAGCACCACCCAAAAATGTATCATATTATGTCCTCATGAGTGGTGGAAGTTAATCAATTATTGCTCTGGTAAAACTGCGTTGTGTAGCGGATCTCTGAAGACGGATAATTTGATAAACACTTGGACAGTCTAACATGCTCAGCCTGGAGCCAACATGTTTCAGCTTGTACCTTTTCATGTCCTCGGCTACGATTCCTGTCTTCTCACCAGCAGACACGGTCCTCACATTCCAAGTCCCTCCAGTGATGGGCTGGATCTTCTAGGGGTGAGAACAGTAAGAAGGTTCAGAGGCACATGTCTCTAAGGCTCTCATTATTGTCTCTTAAAAGTATGCATGAATGTGAAAACATATTAATTAAAGAACGCAGTAATATTCTATTCAACTTGCTGAGCCATCTCTTGCGGTATAAGGTCACTTCAGAGCTGTTATGGTACGTAGGCTACAATTACAAATGACTCAGTGCTATGAAAAATAAATGGGTATAAATTATAAACAGTCTAGTCATAGATAACTAAATTAGACCAATATACAGTGCCACCAAAGACCCGGAAAACGTTAAAATTGTCATTTTAGAAAATATGACACCTAGATTATGTAAATACCTCATCAAAAGACTTTTTGAGGTAATCTACGTAGCTCTGTAAGCTTTTGTTTTGACTTTCCGATCGGTCCAATCTGAGCTGCAGATCTTTGAGGTGCAATTCGTGCTGTTTCTCTGCAGACTGCCTGTTCTGCTTAAGAAATGTTAGCTCGGTGTCCCTTATTCGCTTCTCTGCCTCCAACTCCCGGATCTTGTTCTGAAGAGATGGCACCTCTCTGGAAACGGCCATGGCCTCCGACCTATCCGAGCCCTTCCTCTGAGAGCGCCGCGTGCTCTCCTGACACTTGCAGCTACCGAGCTCGGTTACCCTCAGCAGGTCGCGATACGTATCTGGTTTGTCCCCGGGCCACTTCAGGTCCTGCCTGATCTTCTGAACCTCTGCGTCCTTCTGGTTGTCCATCTGCTTTAGAAGGCACTCGTACTTTGTCCTGAGGATATCGACTTCGTCTCTAAACTCTGCCAGCTGACGTAGGTACTTTTCATGTAGGCGTTTCTCCTCTCGGGAGACAGCCTTCTCCTCTTTCAGGGCAGTTTCAGCTTGAGCGAGCTTCTGCTCCAACAACAGCTTCTGGCTTCTCCAGGACTGTCTTTCGGCACAAGCACTGGCCAGCTGAGCATCCTTCTCCCGCAACTGAGTGTAGCATTTACCAACGGCGACTTCAAATCTCTCCGCTCTCTTTCTATGGGCCTGTAGTGTCTCATTGTTCTCCGAGGCCTTCCCAGACATAGAAGAGATAGCCCATTTTAAGACACCAATGTCCATCTTACGTTCGACGAGGGTCCTTTTTAGAGTCTGGAGCTGCACGGTCAAACGTTCCTTTTCAGCTTCCTTTTTGCGTAGCTGCCATTGCAAGCGAGCATAAGTGTCTGCCTCGGATCTGGTCGTGTGAACCGAACTCGGCGTGCTTGCCCGGCCATCCTTTTTAAAATGCAGTTTTTCACTTTCAGCCTGTGAGAAATTCTTCAGTAAGACTCCAATCAGTTTGTCTCTTTTAACCCGATGAGCCTCTGCCTGGGCCCCCTTCAATTGCTGTTGAACCGATGTCGATTTGTTTATTGTTGTAAAACTAGGAAGGCCAGAAGAAGACCGTTTTGAATCTGCAAACATGCCCTCTATGGAATCCTTAAAGGACGCAAGTTGACCAACTCTATCGCTGGCAGCTGATTCAGCTTCCTTTAATGTTTTCAGGAGAGGAGGTCTTGATCCCAGCCTTGAGGTGATTAAGTTTGCTGAAGACCTATTGACAATCCCTGCGGTTCGCTTATTGCGACTACTGTGTGCCATGGTCCTTTTTGCTGGCTTTATGGAGTCCCCCGGGTCACCATGAATAATATCTTTCCTTGTAGAGCTGAATACTTGGGAAAGATCTTTCCTTGTAGAGCTGAATACTTGGGAATCCTGAAAGGTATCATCAGCAGACATGGTTATCTGCACAGCGTTAAGCAAGGTGGGAACCTTTCAACTGGAGTAAGGTGGCAGCATTTCACCTGTTGTTAGCAGTGATGTCACAGTTAGTTAAGACCTTGCACTGTGATTGGGTGAGAGGCATTGTCAATGTCTCCAAATATAGAACTCAGAGTGCACCGTATTAACCATGCCTATATCCCAACTGTGCTGTAGAGATTTCTTCCTACAGTACATGCTGCCATTGCACTGCCAAACCCTAGCGTCCCTGTCTCCCTGATCTGTGTTCAAACATTTGGTGAAAATAGCGATCTACAAGCTCACACCCCGCATCATGTGCCTGTTTTAGTCAAAGGTATTTAGTGTAGAGCGAAAACACACACACATTGTCAATGCCCTCTATGATGTTCATACTTTCCAATGGCATGACATATCATTGTGACCGGCCTCTATTTGTAGCCCCCCTCTTTCTGTCTCTCTTTAACTCTTTCTCCCTCTTATTCTTCAGTCTCATTACTTGCGGCAGCAGAGCGCGCAAGAACTGCGTTCGGCCGCGTATGTATGCATGTCGGTGTCTGTCTGTTTAAGCCCGTAGCACAATCAGGGACCAGCATTTATGGCAACGTCATCATTAACAGCCAATGAGGGACCAGCATTCCTGGTGATGCCAGTGGTGAGTGCACCTCATGGCGAGCTCTGCTGGCGCAATACATGGCACAAGTTGGCACCTCGACAGAGTGCAGTTCTAGTTGTCTGTCTACTTTCCAAGAGCGTCCTGATTTGGCCCATCAGAGTAGTGGATAGACAGAGCCTAAGCTCTATCTATTTATTTATATAGGCCTACAGTACACCGCTGATTACTGTCATTGACATATTTACATTTCAAAATATGATTTTTGAAATGATTATGATTATCAAGATTGATGATAAGATCATTTTGAACAGTGTGTGTGGACTCTTTTTTGAAGCGGTGAAAGCCGCTTCCAAGGAGTGGCTTTGTGTGTCCCATGTTCATATATGGTCATTTCAGTCCAGAATGAACAGGTTTTATCAAAAACAAAATGTGTGTCACCTCATGTCCATATATGGACATTTCAGTCCAGAATAAACAGGTTTTATCTGTCCCGTTGGATACTCTGAGGATTGGTCAAGCTTCACATGACAATTGGCCCTCCAGATAAAAACATTCATTCATTCATTCAGAATAAAGAATGTATCTATGTGTTCCAGAGTTCATAACTCTGGAACACTTAGAATAAAAGTTCGCTTCACTTCGAACTGAGGTTTGATTTTTATTTTCCTTCTATCTAGTATTGTCACGGTCCACTCCACAGCCCTTGGACATTGACTGTCCTCATCAATTTCTGGACTAATTGGGCCTTTGTTTCTGTTGTTCTGTAACTTCTGTAATGTCAGTCTTGTATTCTGTTTCTCTGTTGTTGCCTTGGTTTTATCCCGTGGTAAGTATACTTGAAGTTCACCTGTGTGTAGTTAGTCCTGGATTCCCTGTCTATTTACAGAGGATTATGAAAGTCCAACGTGTCATTACTCAGACTGCGTGGCTATGCGTACGGTTAGGGTTAGGGATAGGGTTAGAGAAAGGGTTAGTAATGGGGAGAGTCGGACGAACCAACCCACGAACGCAACGTCGGAATATGTCAGAACAACGTTACGCACTCGTCTATTTATACCCCTCTGTTGCTATGTGAGTGTTTGTCAGCTCATCGCTTTATTGTTGAATGTATGTGTTTTGTATCTGTTTATTTTCAATTCCCTATTTTACGTGAAACCTAAGTTGGTTAATTAAGCAATATTACACAAGAGGGTGTGGGTTATCGTTATTATTGGACTGCCTGCGTTGCCAATAATCACTTAACCAACACCCTCGAGTGTAATATTGCGATTATACAACAGTTGCCCTTAAAAAAAAAGACGTCAACTTCATTTCATTGTAATTAAGATATTCAATAGAAATGTGTAATTTTTTAATGCCACATTTAGCTACTATGTCCCTGAACGTCACATGAAAACTGCTAGCCTAGCTGCTAGCATAGTGTTGGGAGAGGGAGCGCTTCAGCTCTTTTGCGACCAGCACAGCTGATATCTTTGTTTGATGAGACCTGTGTTGTAGTGCTCATTATTCGCACGGGTAGGGAGCTATTTCCACCAATCAAATTGCTTTGTCAGGAACTACCTGTTGTATAACATTAGTTTGTTACACTCCTGTGTTTAAAGTTTAATTTAAAAGTTAAAATTATCTACATATCTCAACACAAGAGTGCACCATACAAATCTAATTCTGTTCGTATATAAACTCTGAGTTTATAATGTTTTTCAAGGGGTGAAAAACGTGATAAACAACGAAGACGAAGATATAAACTCTAAGGTCTGCTAAATGTGGCAGAAAAAAAGGTCCCATATCCACGACGATGTGGCGAAAACACAACTGACCCCTGGTTATATAAATGCAGTTGAAAATGAAATTCTCCTCATCGAATGTTTTAAATGTAAATTGTCTCTGTACGTAGGCATTCTAAAAAAGAAAAATCACACCTGTGCGAAATGAGTGGTGCAAACACATTTATTCTCATATCTCCTTGCATGGGCCTTCTGTCTGTTACCTTATGTATATATGAGCTAATACTAATACATTCTGTACTAAAAACCGACGGTTTGCACCGCTCAAAAAGGGGGTGGGGAATAATTACTGTGTGAACTAAACTGCACTCTGTCGAGGTGCCAACTTGCCCCTTGTGCAATTGTGGCCATGTATGGCCGGTCTACTTGTGCGGCAGAAGATCGGTGCGATCGGTGCTGGGTATGTGACGACACAGGTTGGTTGGTGGTGACGTCTTGGCGACCTCACATCTAGAGTGAGGGTTATTTATATCAGGTCCCACCTGGTAGTGGTGACGTCAACGAGAATGCTGCTCCCTCATTGGCTAAAGGCCCTGCCTTTGTACTGTCGGCCGGAAAACAGACGGCACCGAACACAGCACTTGCGTGCTCCGCTGGTGCAAGTAATTAACAAGATCTATGAGATCAACGCGTCGCATGCATGATGTCCACAATGTTAGCTTTGAAGTACATAGTCAAACAAAGTCCCATATTCAGATTTGAGAGTATCAAGAATGTTCTGTAGGCTGCGGTTTGTACTTTCAGATTCTTCTAGTCTTTCCTGCATGGCCTTCAACTGGCTCTGGTAGTTAGACTCCATTTCCTCCTTATTTTGGATTAACTGGCTCAATTCAGTTTCGGCAAGGCCCAGCTGGGACTCCATCTGACTCTCCGACTCCTCCATGGCCTGCTCCAGTTGTTGCTGAATGGTTTTAATGGCTGCCTCTTTCATGCAAATATCCTGGGCCTTGTCTTTGCTGTCCCGTGCCATCTCCTCAAGTTTCTTCTCCAAGCGCACAACGTTATCCTTTAACAGTTTGTTATCTTCCTGAAGTTGACCGCTATTCTGCTGAGAAGCAAGCGTTTGTTCCTGAGTCTCTTTCAGCTGTTTCTCAGTGAGTTTTTGTTTCTCCATCGACTTCTCAAGCGTAGCTAGATAATCGTGCAGCTCTCCCCTGAGCTTCTTTATCTCCCTCTCCAGGTGAGCCTTCACTTCCCGCGCCTCCTTCTGCACCTGCTCGAGCTTCAGAGAGTACTCCTCTGGCTCCCGGCCATCTTGGTGGTTTGTGTCTCCAGCCAAAGCCTTCATACTCACGTTCTCCGATGTGTCTCCAGCCAAAGCCTTCAGACTCACTTTCTCCGACTTAGCAGGGGCAGTACTCTTACCCCCGTGACCCGATTCCGGATAAGCGGTTGAAGATGGATGGATGGGTGGAGCATCGGTGCTACGCGCCGTCGGCTCTTCTCTAGTATCGGTGCTAAAGCTACGCACCGTCAGCTCTTCTCTGTATACTCTGCATTTGTCCTCTTCAGCACGCAGCCTTGAGGTCATTTCAGTCACCTGGGTTTTAAAATAGCTGACTTCCTTCTCAAGCCGGTGTTGAATGCTAATGCTATGTTGCTGGTCCGCCAGCTCTTCTCTGTATTGTCTGCATTTATCCTCTTCTGCATGCAGCCTTTTGGTCAGTTCAGTCGCTTCCTTCTCCAGCCGGCTTTTAATAGCCAGATCTTTTGTGTGGCGAACGCCCCATTCCTTTGATTTCGAGTGAGCCTCTGCTAGTTGGCTCTCCCTCTCCTGTAGCTCTGCGGAGAGTTGCCTGGCAGTCTCAGTGGCCTGCTCAGCCTGATGTTTCACCACGGATACCGTTTCCATACTCAGTCTCTCTCTGTCCTGCCGCTGCTGCTTCAGCATTTTCATCTCGTCCTGCTGAGCCTCCATCGTCTGAACCAGTTGTCTGTTCTCTGCTTCTTTCCTGCGCAGTTGAGTCTCCAGATGGTTGCAGGTGGACTGGAGAGTTTTGGATATCTCTGCAGTGGTCACAATGCTGCCCTTTTGAAACTCCAAGCACCCGGCAAGCTCGCTAGTCTCTTTCTCTTTGTTGTTGAGTTTGGCCAAAAGGACACTGTTCTTTCCTTCGCTATCAGCCAGTCTCTTTGCTAATTCGTCCTTCTCGTAGTTACACCACTCTCGCCTTTCTCTGTCCTGTCGCTGCTGCCTCAGCATCTGCAGCTCCTCCTGCTGAGCCTTCAGGTTGTGCTCCATCCTCTGTATCTGGGTGGCCAGGTGACTGCTTTCTGCCTCTGTCCTGCACAGTTGATTTTCAAGACGGTTGCGGGTTGATTGGAGCGTCTTGGATAGCTCGGTAGAAGCCATCATGTTGTCCCTCTGAAAGTGCAAATGCCCAGCAAGCTCGGCAGTCTCTTTCTCTTTGTTGTTGAGTTTGGACAAAAGAACAATATTCTCTGCTTCGCAATCAGCCAGTCTGTTTGTAAGTGCATCTTTCTCATAGTCGCGCCACTCTCTGAGACGGCCTCGTAGTTTCCGATTTGTGCTGTCAAATAGCTTGATCTTTTCCTGCAATAGGTCTCGCTGTATTCCAAGTGAAGCAGCATCGGTCCTCGATAGTTTTTTATCCTTGGGCATGCTGACTACAGTGTCCATCAAGGCTGACAGTTGCCTAGCTATGGAATCACCATCAATCTCGGCTTCTACCAGTGTCTTCAGTAGCACCTCTGTATCCCCATGATGCTCCGCTGCATCTAATCTGACGTTCCTATCTTTGGATGCAGCATCTGTGGTGGGCAGATAGGCATGCATACTTTCCGACTGCTGTGGCAGTCCCGATCCCTTCATCCACGGCTGCGACTCATTCTTAGTCATTCCTCCTAAATCATCCAGCACGTCCTTGCTGCCATGTTTCTCATGCAAGTAACCCTCTTCAGCATCCGCATTTCTGCAAGGGTCACCATGTGATCCAGATGTAAATGGCTGGTTTGACGTGTGCCACTTGTATGTTGTGCTTACATTTCTCTGTGGGCTGCAGGACTTAGACCTGGCAGAGGGGTGAAAGTTCCCGGCATTGACCTTCGAGTGTGTTTCTCTGGTCTTGATCTGTGAGTTCTTATCCTTCAACCAATGGACATGGACATGTGTCTTATCTTGGACATGGACATGGACGGGCGGTGCTAAACCTTGTGCACGTTGTGACTTATTTTGTAAAGGGACATGGACATGAACAGGCGACGACAAACCTTTTGTTTTCATCCTTCACAGGCACTTCCAAATGTTATCATCTCTTAAAATAGGCATATAAATGCAGATTTAGCTAAATACTGTTCAGAAAAACAAGAAAACACAGATATGTTTTACAGCCTATCTTTAACAACCATCCTGTCTCTCTTATGCTGATGGTGACGTCACAGTTGTTCGTCATGATCTCCAAATACAGAAAAGGACAACAGAGTGCACTGTTTAACCTGTATTCTAGCAAAAAGCCACTGGCAACTGTTATGGCTGCAACATCAGCCTATGTAATATGATTCACCCCTTTCAATGGAAAGGGATTACATCCACATGTCCCAATTCTACGTGGGTGGAATTGTACAATATCACCCAGGTTACACAAATGACTCTCAAAACACCATTTAATTGTAAGGCTTCTCCATTCTCTCTGGACACCCAGACCACCTGGGGTTACAATATTATTGCCAAAATCCCATTGGCAATAATATTGCCAATGGATTCATTGGATTGGATTCTCCATTGGGAGATATTAACGTGTCCTGTCTGCAGACAAAACATGATGTACGATTCTGTCCCTATCGTACCATCGAATGACGCAGAGCCAGCTGAAGCGGACTTCGTAATCCTCGTGGCTCAAGCCCACTTCAACGGCATTACCTCTGCGTAATTTCAACCAATCAGAAGAAGGTGCGATTGAGGTTGTAGAGATTGTACAGCTCCACCCCATAGAATGGGGACATTTGGATGCAATTCCATTAAAGTGATCCCTGATTTGTAAGCCATGTAGGCCTTAATATGTTATAATAACCCTCTTTAACCGAAATATACCTTTTAAAACACTTGGAATATATTCCTTTGAGAGAAAAAAATGTATATGTTCAACCCCTGGGGGGAGCCATTGCACTGTTCGTCTCATGCAGTGATGACGTAGGCAATGCATTTTGGCTGGTCGGGCCCATAGGTTTAATATGGAACGTCAAAACAACGTTCTCTTTACAATATTTAAAACATTGTCTTGAAGCTCAGATTAACTGTAGTTAGTAGTGTGGTGCTTTTCTGTTCTGTTCATATCAAGTAGGATGTTTTGCCGTGCCTGTAAGTGTTTAATTCAACATCTAAAAGTTGTTTACACCGCCATTTTAAATGGGCCCGACCAGCCAAAATGCATTATACGTCATCACTGCATGCGACGAACAGTGCAATGGCTCCCCCCAGGGGTTGAACATATACATTTTTTCTCTCAAAGGAATATATTCCAAGTGTTTTAAAAGGTATATTTCGGTTAAAGAGGGTTATTATAACATATTAAGGCCTACATGGCTTACAAATCAGGGATCACTTTAAATGTGGTTTTGGGAGTAATTTGTCTAACGAATGGGGTGATTCATAATAGATCGGGTGCCAACAAAACATATTCTAAAACGCTGAATTCTTTTCGGCTTCGGAAGGGCTTGCCGAACCACTTGTCTTGGTTCTACTCTACTGGATCTCTCTACTAGTCGTTCCCTAATATTTTAGTCTTTATTTGTTTTTTTTACTTTAGTTTTTATTTGTTGATGAAATTGCAGTCAACCAAAAGATTTTGTCAAAGTTTTAGTCGACAAAATTAACACAGGTACAGAGGCTCTATACATACATATAGCAAACAACAATTTTACATAAAACATTTTAGTCGCACAGTGGGATTATCCGCAGCCAACATTTCTTCAAAAAGTCACGATATGTGTGTGTGTGTGTGTGTGTGTGTGTGTGTGTGTGTGTGTGTGTGTGTGTGTGTGTGTGTGTGTGTGTTGTGTGTGCGTGTCAGCTAACCTCCATCACCAGAACTATATCAGTATCTTTGCACACTCACTCCCAGCAGGCCAAAGAAGAAGCTCTACCTCTCAAGTTTCAAATGGTCCTCATGGTGGCGCTATAACATATAAACTATTAATAGCATAATATAATCAGTGTTGGGGATCGTTACTTGTTGTTAGGTTACTGCAATTGAAAAATACATTAATAAATAATTTAAGGCTGGGACTTTAACTGATTAATTGCGATTAATTAATTACAGAAAATTAACGCGATTAAAAAAATGAACGCATTTTAATCGCACTTAGTTTTTGCACCACAGAACCTTCAGTTTTGGGCATACCGATCATAGCGATGCACCAACCAAGAAGAGACAACAAACGCAAAGGGAGAAGTAGCCGATCAGAGCGCTTTGCTTGGCCTAGCCCTAGTGGATGCGAAATTTAAATTAAAAAAACTCACTTGTTGATTCACTCGTACAACAAAATGTGTTTTATTTGAAAAAAATGCTTCTCAGGTCAAATATCGATGTGCGATTAAAATGTGATTAATTGTGATTAATTAATCACAGAGCCTGTAATTAATTAGATTACAAATTTTAATCGCATCCCAGCCCTAAAATAATTCTGTTACTGCGCTACCCACTGAGAAAAGTAACTTGTTAGCTTACTTTTCTGTTACTGACAATTAAAACATGCCTGCGAGGAAGTTTGGTAAACACTAAATCCAGAGTGTCGCTATACCGGAATGTTGTGGAGCTGTTCTGGACTCATTTGCATTGATGTTTCACCAATATATCCAAAAACAGTGTGAATACTTCCAAAGCCTTACTAAAAGGCAAACTCTGTCTTCTCCCATTCTCTGACATGACATGCACATGTGCATGTAAACAACGTCACTCCTGTGTGTCACACCAAAAGTAGTGACCTAATGAATACCGTGGATTAGACCAAGAAGTCGATCTATCACCGATTTTCGTGTAACACCCGAGAGTGGAATCGTGCATGCATGTCTCCACCGACAGATAGAGGGATAAGCAGACGACCAGATTAATTTAGGAAACAGCACAAATGTGTCAGATGGATACTTTTTCCTTTTCTGCAACAGAAAGAACAGGGAAATATAGGTCTTAAATGCACCAAATAACACTGTTATGTTTTGTAAAAGTAACAGTAACTACTGCATTTTAGCACTGTTACATCCAACACTGAATATAACATAGCATATAAAACAGGACGCTTCATGCTTTCCCCTATTACTCTTGATCCCTAGGTCGTACATTTCCCCCTGGGTTCCGTGGCTCACGGCACAACTACCCATGTAGGCCACCTGATTCCACCAACAAGACTTTCTACCATTTTAAGAGTTCTTCAAAACACACATTTGTACTTGTCCTACAGATTTGGTCCAAAACTCACACAAATGACTGCACATTATCTCTGGAGTCCAGTGAATAAGCAGTATGTGTCAAAAGCACAGTAAGATAATGCAGTTCAGTCTACTAATAGGATTTAAACCCAAGAAAGCACAATGGCCTGTTTACATTGGGCTCATTTTGTACTCAATTCACAGAGAATAGGCCTTGAAATGTAATGGAAATCTAAGGTTGACCATCACTCAACCAGAGTGACCTCTAGTGGTTGTTCATGTAAATGTTTACAGAGTTTACAGCACAATTCAAAAATAGGCTACATAATGTAATGAATGGTTTTTTTGGAGCTGTGTGGAACACAAGCTCCCCTATACGTGGCCGTGTGTGTAGGTATGTGGGTATGTGGGTGGGTGGGTCTGTGGGTCTGTATGTAGCCTGTATGTAGTAACCCTGGGTGACCAGAGAGGTGCTGTTGAGTCTAGCCTGCCCTGAGCATCAACTGCAATACACACACACACACACACACACACACACACACACACACACACACACACACACACACAGCTCCACTTCGAACAGAGGTTCGATTTTTGCACACATGCATAGCCTGCAGCTTACCCTCCCACACGTGACCCTCACTCTCTCTCTCTTTCTCTCTCTCCCCCCCTCTCTCTCTCTCTCTCTCTCTCTCTCTCTCACGCACACTCACAACTCTCTCTCTCATGTGAGGGTCAAGACAGCAAAGAGCTATACGAAGCACAGGTGTCACTGGAATGGGCAGCGCAGGTCTCACTGAAAGTATAGTACTAATATGTACAATAATATATTATATTATAATAATATAATTAATAACAACATGGCTAGTAAATACATAACTATATAACTTAGGTATGATTACTTTATAATAATATAGTTTATAAGTATGTCACACAGTGCCATCAATACTTTTTTATGTATTATTATCAGGTTAATATGATAATGCATTATACCAGATGTAGACCTATATACACCATTTAGGATGGATCAATTTTCAAGCAATGATATACAACGAGTACTCATTGTTTATTAGTTTCCAGTGGTAGGTTTTCACACAGTTTACTTCTTCATAAAGATGAAATAATATCACTGAATAATAAGGCAGAAACAAATGTTTTATGCTTTTCAGTTGAATCAGGTTTATTGTTGATGAAAAACTCAAGTGTTTTTTGGTAAATTAACTTCTACTTCAAGCAGAGTTGCTTCATCGGCCTGCTCAGCTCTGATTGATGGATGAAGTTCACGAGTTCTCTTCTGTTTCTAAACGACATGGAAAAGCATATTGTGACGAAAAGTTTCGTTTTTAGAGTCATATTTGAGTCATCAATCATATTGAATGAACTGCATTAGATAAATATGTTTGTCAGTGTACTAAGTACTTATAGAGTGATCTACCACCAGTAGAGTAGATCCAAATGACTGATCATATTGATCAATCATATTTGATACATTAGATCACTAAATGTAGTTGTAGATCGGTGGATCCCAAACTTTTTAACCAGAGACCCAAAAGAGAATCCCACCCAGGACCCAAGCTGATCTACAAGCTTTTTCTTTTTTTTAAGTAATTTTTTTAATGTATGGAATTTTGTTGATTCTATTTTGAAAATGTTAATTTAAAAAAATCTTTGATCGGTATAATCATTTTTGGAAGAGCGTTTGAAATAATGTTAGCCTAATAAGAAACAGAATATTCACTTGTGTGTGGCGACCCATTAAAATGGGTAACACTGCTGTCGATCAATCATATTGATCAATAATAACTATGATTAGCCAGTGTACTCACAGCACTTGTAGAGCCTGTTCAGCCTGTCGATGTCGTTCTTGCTCATTTCGGAGGCCTTCCCCAGCTCCACGTTACTGTTGGGGATGGGCACCATGGTGGGACGGTTGTTCTTGGAGAAGGCATTCCTGAAACAAGAACGAATGACATATCATTGTGACTGGGATACCGCAGTTTGTTCATGGTGGAAATGATACAAATCGCTAAACACAATTATTTTGTCTTTTGTGTTCTGGTGGGTCTTCTGGCGGTGCGAGCCTGTATAATGCAATATTAATCAATACTGAACAACTACATGATCTATTAAATTCCATTCCATATCGCTACTCTTGGTCTATTGATAAATGTGTGTAATATCAGTGTTCATGTCAAGGTGCAGGTTTGGCAATAGTGTTGACATAATAATATGTATTTGCCTGCGGATCACCGTATCTATTTACCGGTATTTATATCCATAATAATACATTTTTTCCAGCAATAGTGATACGTTTCACACAGATTTAATTTCTTTGCCAAATAGTTCCTATTTCGATTTTAAATCATCAAATCGTATCGTTTCACCATGAATGAACCAATATCGTCCATGTATTGTATCGTCAACCATGTCGTGATGTGTATCGGATCGCTATTAAAATGTATCGTTACACCCCTACTCACACAATGCATTGCAATTCAGCGACCATGAATGATACTTACTTCGAGTACTGCATGACAGAGTTGTAGTCATAGGAAGTGCCCTGGTTCAGCGTGGCTTTCTTGTTGAAGTTGTGTTTCTTGTCTGAAAAAGGGAATGATTTCACTGAGGTGCAGTATAGGAATACTGATGTTCGTTCAGTTACATTTCAGGTCTCATTGTACCATTTGATGTAGGGGTGGGCGATATGGAAAAATACAATATCACAATATTTTTCCAAGATAGACGATATTATGTTGTTTTTTATGGTTATTGTTTCAAGTTACTTAACAGTATAACCACCTACAAGGTAACACAAACTAAAAGAGAGTCCAGGGACTCTCTGGGTTCCTTTTGGGAGGTCTAATTGACCCTTACAAGTATGTAACTCTGACAGTATACATGAAACCAAATTTGGTTTCATTTGTACACTGTCAGAGAGAGTTAAGGGGAGACCGTGACATTTTAACGTTTGAGAACTACTGATTTAGACCAAAATGCAGATTTAAATGAATTCTGCAATGAATCTCCGTATTAAGATTTCAACATGATTTTGTATAAGGCTCCCTTCCCTCCCTCATTGTATCGATATACGATATCTCTGAAAAGGCATTTCGTGGAGACATTGTATCGTCTCAACGATATCTATCACCATATCGCCCACCCCTAATTTGATGAGGTGTCAGGTCTTACCACCGATAAGGATTTTGTAATCCATTACTTACTAGGGCATTCACGAATAGTGATTTTTAGTATTCAAATTATTCGACCTCAAAGTATTCGAATAGTCGAATATTCGACAGGACTGGCCAAACTGTCAAATATTAAGTACAAGAGGCGAACAATATTTATCTGCGGAACCGAGTCACATTAAATGTAATACCTACAATTCCAAGTGCTTGTCAGGGTGGGGGTCCCCAGTTCAAATATGTTTATTTTGGGGGTCACTGCCTAAAAGGTTTTGAGAACCCCTGGTATAAAGCATTAAAAAATTCATCCACCAGGGGCATTGACAACTCATTCTTATGACTTCCTATCTAGCCAAGCTTTATAAACTATATCTTTTTTAAAGAGAGAAAAAAAAAAAAAAAAAAGGCGAATATTCGACTTCGGTGAACAACGTTGAATAGTGACTTTGATATTCGAATATTCGGTGAATGCCCCATTACTTACCCTCGATGACGTTCTCCCAGACCACACGGATGTGGTTGTCTCTGTCACTGCGGGTCTGCTCGTGGTTGAAGCCCAGGGCGTGGAGCAGCTCGTGCTGGACGGTCCTGTGGTACAAGCAGCCACGGCGGCTCAAAGACACCGTCTGACCATTTCCCCGACGGCCCACGTAGGAGTAGCAGCTAGCGACGCAAACACGGTGAAAGATCAATACAATCAAATCAATACAATCAATGGAACATTGAAACAGTAAGAGGGTGCAGTTGGGGAAAGTATAAGCAATACTGAAGAGGTGGGTTTTATAAGTGCTTTGCGTACCTAGAAAAGCACTATATAAATCCAAGCTATTATTATTATTATTATTTTAAGACCGGGTTTGAAGGATGGGAGGGTGGGGGAATGCATTCCACAGGTATAGGGCAGCAAGGGAAGAAGCCCTATCGCCCCAGGTTCCATCGAGGCCTACAAGCTCACAACACATTGTGAGCTTGTAGATCTGCTATTTTCAAACATTTTGTAGGCTACTTTTACTTTTGGTAGCTACTTTAAGTACATTTTGAAACTTTCATTCTTTTACTCAAGTACATTTTGAATTCCGGACTAATACTTGTAATAGAGCATTTCTACATTGCAGGGGCGGCAGTGGCTCAGGGGTAGAGAAACCACCATTAGAACACAGAGGGTTCCCGAAGGGTTCCCAGTTCGATCCCGGGCTCCCCCAGAGTTAATGTCCTTGAGCAAGACTCTGAACCCCAGGTTGCTCCTGGTGAGCATGGTTTCTCCGCCATCGGTGTATGAATGTGTGTGTGAATGGGTGAATGTAATGCACAATCTCTGTAAATCGCCTTGGATAAATGCACCATTCACCATTATTGATATTTTTAATTAAAGTAAAAATTATGTGAGTACTTTTTCTACCACTGCTTAACAAGTCCTACCCAGTCCTGGACTCGATGCTGATCCAGTCCCTGTCAGTGCTGCGGGAGGGTCTGAAACGGATACAGGACACAGAGGAGAAGGACTCCAGACCGCGCTCGATGATGGCCTTCTCACGAGAGGCTGGCAACGAGAAGAACAAGTTCAAGTTCACTTCAACTTCAATAAACCACATGAGACAGCTAGTAGCCCACTGCCTGTAGAAGGAACTGAGAACAATCCTTCACACATGCCCATAGAAAGTCTAGACTCTAGATAGAGATGTATATCGTCGTTGTCGCGTGGAAACCTTGTATGTCAAAAAAACGTTCGTTTTTGAAGCGGTGAAAGCCGCTTCCAAGGAGTGGCTTTGTGTGTCCCGTACATGTCCCGTGCATGCAGAATTGAGGATTGGTCAAGCTTCACATGACAATTTGGCCCTCCAGACAAAATCATTCATTCATTCAGAATTCATAAAAATATAGAACTAAAGCACATAGAAAGTAGTATAGATCTAGAACACAGAATGTATAGATCTAGAACACAGATTTCATAGCTCTAGAACACATAGAATAAAAATTCACCGCTTCACTTCGGACTGAGGTTTGATTTTTTGTTTATCCTTTTAATAAAATATTTAAACTAGTGAAAATAGCAAATCGGCTGTTTTCTAACCCTAGTTTAAATAATTTTCTGTTTTATGCAATAGTCTTATATGATGAGGCATTTACGAAAAAAACATGCAAATTTGAAACTTGGAGATACGAGGAGATACAAGTGGTGCATACAGTAGTCGTTCTTGATGTAGTAGGGCACATAGACATTTCCGTCAGTCCATTTCCCCCACAGACAACCCCTGGAGGTGCAGGGATCTGCATTCTTCTCTGCCTCTGAGTCCACAGCAATGTCTCCTTCAATCACCTCAGGCTCGTCAAAGTCAGGGGCTGTCAGGTGACCAAGGTAAAAAATTATTGGATAATAATAATAATAATGATAATAGTAATACTATATGCAGTGTGTGTGGACTAGGGGTGGGCGATATGGAAAAATACACAACACAATATTTTCCCAAGCTGTATCACGATACACGATTTTATCGCGATTCTTTTTCACATTGGTTTTTATGGTTATTTTTCAAATTACTTGACAAAAACTAGACTCTCTGGGTCTTCCTTTTGGGAGGTCTTATTTGAACTTTACAAGTATGTAACTCTGACAGTATACAAATGAAACCAAATGGACCCGTAATTCATTTGTATACTGTCAGAGTTAAGTGGAGACCATGACATTTTAAAGTTTGAGAATTACTGATTTAGACCAAAATGCAGGTTTAAATTGAATTCTGCAACAAATCTCTGTATTAACGATTAAACAGGATTTCTTACAAGGCTCCCTCATTTGTATCACGATATATATGATATCTCTGAAAAGGCATATCGTGGAGACATTGTATCGTCTCACCGATAATTATCACCATATCGCCCACCCCTAGTGTGGACACAGCCCGTAAATGAAAGTCTTGTCGCAGCCCGGAATCTCCAGTGTTTTCACATAAACGGTAATAAACAGCTTAGATTTGGGGAAAGTGAAAAACAAGCATCGTGGTTGTGTGCATATGCCAATGGTCAATGCCCGTGTGCAAGTTAAGATCAATTGCCCAACCCACAGGGGAGAACCATGAGGAACAGACAGGTTATGAGTGACTAAATGACTGACAGGTTTCCTCATATAGTAGGATAGGATAGAAGGATACTATTGTTAGGTATTTTGTTGTGGTTTATGTGGTGTATATCATCTTTTTATCAATTCATATTGATCACCACCTGACCCTAAGGCACAGTGACTGTGTCATATAATGTCATGTACAGTACACACAAGGTCTGGTAGAAAGGCCTTATCTACTGCCATGGAGCCTGTTCCTAAAACAATGAGAATTGTTTTGGTTCAGCTCAGACGGCAAGGACATCTCTTCCCCCAGGAATCTACTGTATATGGACTCTTTGTCTTGTCATTCGTGGACAAGAAACATATCCTATGAACTGTTGAAACGTCATCTACTGACTGACCAAATGACCATACATAAACTCATGTCAAAACATCATTTGTCAGAGAGAGCACGAACCATTGATTATTCTGTTGTACCTTTGTCTTGAATACTCTCTCTCCATAGTAAAACATTCCATTCTCACTCTGATCACTCTCCTGTCTTATTTCTGTGTGATGGATTATTGTATCTCATAGGGGAATAAGAAGGTGTTGTTGTTTACTAATAATATATTCATCAACTATAATGATAATTATTACAATGTTAATAATCCTTATCAAGTAAATAAATAAAGCATACATAATCCAGGTAAGTACATTTACTTAAGTACTGTACTTAAGTACACTTTTGAGTTATTTGTACTTTACTTGAGTAATTCCAATTTCCAATACTTTTACTTCTACATCTCGGATCCAAATATTGTACTTTTACTCCACTACATTTATTTCAAAACTTTAGTTACTAGTTACTATGTAGATTTTGATTATTATTACACTTCAGCCGTATATACATTTTTGGCCTTTTGAAAATAGCAGATCTTCAAGCTCACACGCATTGTGAGCTTGTAGATCGTCTATTTTCAAATGATTTTTATACATTTATACATAATATAACTTGTAATGGGACATTCTGCACAATGAGTACTTTTACTTTTGGTACTTTTAGTACATTTTGATACCAATACTTTTGTACTTTTACTCAAGTAAATATTGAATACCGGACTTCTACTTGTAAGGGTGCCCTCACTCCAAAATACCTTGAGTGGAATCCGCCAATACATTACAATGAGAATGGAGCGTGTTTTGCAGAAATCCTCTACTGGCGAAAAACACTCCATTCTCATTGAAATGCATTGGCGGATTCCACTCTAGGTATTTTGGTGTGAGGGCACCCGAACAGAGTACATTGCAGTATTGATACTTGGACTTGGACTTTTACTTGGACTATGTACCGGTAAGTACCTTTTACTGCTCTTTATAGAGTTGTCTCTTTTTCTTTTTTCTCCCTCTCCATGGAAATTATTATTAACATGTTTACATGAATTGGGATTACCAATCGAAACATTTCCACCCAAGTGATGACGTTGTGTCACGTTTACATTTGTTGTGCCGTGTTGTGTTGTGTTGTGTTGTGTTGTGTTGTGTGTTCCATACTCAGGTCTCTGTTGGCTCTCTCCAGCAGCTCTCCAACTGACAGTTCCTGAGAAGAGTCCTCCTCAATGACAGCAACATCTGTACAACATTACAATACTTACTATTATTACTAGGCAAGTTAAGGTATCGCGGTCAATTAAAAGAACTGGGGGGGCCAAACATGAAGAACAACATGTTTTTACATCGATTTGCTGAATGAGGTTGTAAGCCTTTTTGCAAATGTGTGTTTTCTGAGGTGATATATGAAACATTTATATTGATTTGGAAGCTAAAACTAATATATGGACAATTCAGCAATTAATACAATGTACTGTAATAGTTTTTAGTTTTTCTCTCCTGAATTGTTGAGTAATTTATGTTAGCTCATGTTCACGTTGGCTCGTGTTCTTGGAAACATACTGTAATTTTTATGTCCATTTTGGGCACATTTGATGAAATTAATTCAAGTCTCATGTACTGTACTGTATATATATACTGTAGATGCCTTACCTTCCTGTAGACAGCCACAGTGATAGGCGGAAAAGAAGAGGAATGCATTAATGAATTGTGCAATTAAAAGGTATGAACAGTAGGTCTACTTCATTTCCTTAAATTTTTTCGCTATTCCTAATCAAGACTCCAGTCAAAAAATATGTCTCAAGTAATGTGATTATGTTGAAATAATATGTGTGTTCATACTGAACCTCTTCAGCCCATGCAGACGTGACCAGCAGCAGGGCCAACACAGCCCAGGAGAACTTCCACACAAACATGACTGGAACAGACCTGCAGACAGACAAGAACAACACCAATACAATACAAACCTTGAATCTCTAGAGTCACTATAAATAAATCCACCTAATAACAAGGAAAGCTGTCATAGTTGAGAGAGCAGAGATGTTACCTTGGCGCTTCCAGAAGGAACAGGTGCCTGGGTGATGCCCAGGGGAACGTTTATATACTGTACTGTACTTACATAAAGTACAGTATACAGTACAGATAAGGTGAGAGGAAACAGTGAAATGTGCTGGAGCTGCAATAAGCTGGATAATACTGGATGTATCCTTGATGTGTGTGAAACATAACATGTGTGCAGACAAGCAACTGTGTTTTTGTGTGTGTGTGCACACTTAAACAGGTACTGTCTTGTCGTGGACTGGCCCTGTCTTCAACCCTATCCCGTTGAGGACAAACTTTGACTGAGTGGCGCGCTATGTTTCTTTAGTACAACAGTGCGTGGCCGCAGTTATGTTTCATTAGTACAACGGTGACTGGCCGGAGTTGTTTCATTAGTACAACGGTGCGTGGCCGGATTTTTAAACTATAAAAATAGGAACAGATTGAGAAGACCATTGTTGCACAGCCTAGACACACACACACACACACACACACACACACACACACACACACACACACACACACACACACACACACACACACACACACACACACACACACACACACACACACACACACACACACACACACACACACACACAGGGACGTGCTGGGCCCCTGATTCAGCCCAGGAAAAAGAGTTGGAGAGGCCCTCATTGCTGCTACTCAAAGATTTGCCATTTCAGATCATGACAAGTGACAAGCCAGTAATGAGTTATATTTCGTCATTGTCGGGTGGAAACCTTGTATGTCCAAAACCGTTTGTTTTGTATTTATCATTTTAAAAATGATTTAAACTTGTAAAAACAGCCGATCTACCAGCACACAACGTAGATCTGCTGTTTTCACTACTTTTGTGCAACGGCCTTATATGATGAAGCAGGGCTTTGCTTAGCGAAAAAAATTATAAATTTGAAACTTGGAGATACAAGGTTTCTGCCCGACATTGACGATTTACTTTGTTGGCCGCCCAGCCCCAAAAATGGAACGATGGCCGACATTTTTTTTTTTTTCCTAATGGCCGGCCTGGACCGGCCGGGAATGAACCGGCCGTTCGGGAGTTGTCCCGCTTTTCCCAATGGCCAGCGTGTCCTTGTTCCAGACTCTGAATCGCTAGTCACACCCCTTTAAAATTGTGTTTAACGAAATGTAAATTCAGGCTGAGTGTCAGGCTAGAGTCTTAAGATCACGTCATACAAGAACTGTGTTCCAAAAATAAACAAATTCTCCAGGAATTTCTGTCATGGGGTGGCTCTGCATCATTTATGATATTCATCCATATTTGATACAGCCTGTTTCTGGAGAAAAACATATTCTGCCTTAAAAGTAGGAAACTACACTTCCAGGACTGAAAAGTTAATAAATTGACACTTTTCTGTCTGGGTTGCCCAAAAGGTGAAGAGATCTCATGCCATTGGCCCCCTGGTTTATCTCTCAACTGAATACCTGGCCCAGTGGCCCTAGCACAGGCTACAATGGCCCAGCTACAACTAGAAAACAATTACTAAATAAAATAAAATTAATGAAAAAAGTAATCGAAACAACATGACCCCCTCACGTATTAGGAGGTCAATATGAGTCACCAGAACCAAGGACGGGTGTTTTCGATGAAGCAATCATGTTTAAAATGGAATATCAAATATCTAAATACTGAAACATGCCATTTAAAAACTGTCTGGAGTGCATGCTCACGAGTAGATGTTTAAATGACCCCAAACATGTTTGAAAGTGAAATATCCCTTTAATACTTGTCAAACATTTCGGGATTTGCAAGCTTATAGTTTTTACGACAAAAAATAAAAAGTCGAATATGGGTGTTAATTTTTTTAGGTTTCTGATCTTTTCATTACACACTCACTCACACACATAAACACAAACTTGAATGCAACACAACGAACTTGAATGCATCTTGCTTGGAGCAGGTGTTGTCTTATCTGTACACATTTCCCTCCTAGTTTTTGTCCAGGTGATGTCAAACATACTGTAGAATGTAGATCAATGACTACAGCAGAAAACCTGAAAACTAAATATAACACAAGCACTGCATGCACAAACTATTAGACCACCTATGTATCCATTGGTTTACCTATCTGACCAAGTATAGTCACTGCTAAAAATACATTTTAAGTCCCTTTCTATTATGTGATTTCAATTTTTTCTAGGTCTCCTCTCTAAATAAGAGGATCAATAAAATATCCTACTCTGTAATTGCATGATTCAGCCGCTTCATGACAAACACTAGTAGAAAAGTGAGCTCCTTGGAGCGCAGGTCTCACCAAGGCCCACAAATTCTGGAAGGCAGTCAATTGGATCTGAACAATCTGACTGATATACATCTTGACTACATGACTCCATGGCCTGGTGGGTCTATATGGGGAGTTGTGTCATGATCCAAGTCCTTCCACATTGATGGAGACAATTAGTCTGTAAGTCCAGAGGTCCAGCTCATACACTGCTATTCTTGTGTCAAAAACATATCCCGAACCTCTAGTGTCCTATGTCCAAAACTGTTACTGTACTTTTCAAGATTCAGATTCAAAAAGAGCAAAAGTAGAAGATCTGCAAGCTCTTTTACTATCGGTACACAGTATCTCTATGGGGCTTTTAAGCTGTGACATCATTTTGTAGTCAGACCTCCAAGCAGATTTATTATCAATATGTGTCCCTCGCTATTCTAACAGATCCGAGACAAAAATAACGACTAAAGTATAATTCTACCATTTTACTTTCAACAACAAAGAGAAGAAAAATTAGTAAATAGTAAAAATAGTAAAAGGATTCACGGGCGTTGGGGCCATTTGCCCCCAAAAGTTCTCTGCCTACAAAATGATGTCAGACTTAACAGCCCCATAGTCATGTGATCATCGTGGATCTGTCTGATTTTCCATATTCCATCCTGATTGGCTAAGATTGGCTTCAAAAGATGGTCCGTTTTGAACAAAATGTCTCAAATCATGAACGCAGCATGCGATTTCCAGGAAATTGTGCACGCACATTCCCACTAGGTTTAGGAACAAATGCCACCCTTTTCACAATGGCCACCAGCAGGTCGACTTTTGCTAAACACATTTTTGGAACACAATGCCTCAAATCATGGATGCAGCGTTTGATTGCCGTGAAAGGTCAAAGAAGACGTGGCACCCTTTTCACATTGGCCTATTCTAGCGCCACCAGGAGGCCACAATAACCTACCTGACCTGGCGGAGACCTGTGCTCGGAAGCAAACTGCTTCTAGTTGTTTATCAGTAGAAGGTTTACACAAGGTTTACTGCTTCATAAAGATGAAATCATTTCATAATAAGGCAATAAGGTAGAAAAAAACGTGTTTTGCTTTTTCAAGTGAATCAGGTTTATTGTTGATGAAAAACTCAAGTGGTTTTTGGCAAATGAACTTCTACTTCAAGCAGAGTTCCTTCATCGGCCTGCTCAGCTCTGATTGATGGATAGCGTTCAGTTCAGCTCTTCTGTTCCTAAACGACATGGAAAAGAAAAGTTGTGAAGTGAAGTTTTGTCCTCAACAGTACAATAATGACATGTGATGATATTGCTCTATATGCAAAAGTTTAGTCCAATGTAGTACAGTTGTCCAGTCAACACAAAACTAGTACATAATATTTAAAAACGTAAAGCAACAATCTGTACGTTTTATGTCTGTCCGTAGGCCTATAATCAATCATATTGACTAGGGGTGCAACGATACATTTTAATAGCGATTCGATACATATCACGATACATGGTTGACGATACGATACGCGGACGATATTGGTTCATTCATGTCGATACGATACGATTCGATTCAATGATTTAAAATCGATATAGTAACTATTTAGCAAAGAAATTAAATCTGTGTGAAAGGTGTGAATAGTGCAGGTTTTTAAGGGAAACATGTATTATTATGGATATAAATAAGTAAACACAGTGATTATCTGGCAAATACATGGACATTGTATATTGACAAACCTGCACCTTGATATGATCCCAGAGATTACACACATTTATCGATAGAGCAGTGTACAGTAGCTATATGGAAAGGAAAAGTAATTAAACCCCTTCTTTTCATTTGTTCTTCTTAAAAATGCTAAATACAATGCACAAGTAAGTATTGATACAATCGATTCTTTGCACTGCCGGTTCGATATGATACAAAATCAAACGATACGATTCAATTTTAGCTGTTTTCATTTCGATATACTTTGATTTTTTAAGTTAAAAACGATATTTCGATGCAGTTACTATATCGTTACACCCCTAATATTGACTGATCTGCATTAGATAAATATGATTGTCAATGTACTATCTACTTGTAGATCCTGTTTAGAATTAATCATATTGATCAATAATGACTATGACTAGCCAGTGTACTCACAGCACTTGTAGAGCCTGTTCAGCCTGTCAATGTCGTTCTTGCCCATCTGGGTGGCCTTGCCCAGCACCACGTTACTGTTGGGGATGGGCACCATGGTGGGACGGTTGTTCTTGGAGAAGGCATACCTGGCAAAAACAGCACCACACACAGGCTAATGAGTTTCATTTCAATTAGGGATGGGCTCGCTATTTTTTTATTGATAATAAGCACCTTATCGATCCTGCTTATTGAGCCAGGCTTTTATCGAGCCCACTGGTCTTCAATATTTTGCGGAAAGAGGTGAGACGACAAATTCTGAACAGAACTGGTATCTTTTTTTTATTGGTCAGTTAACTTGTGACTGTGAGTTTGTGGCTGACCACCATCTATGACAATTGACAAAACTAACAAATATTATCATTAGATATCATTAAAACAATCATTCATTAGTGTGCAATAAGTGTTAATGGCTTTTAGTATATTATGAATAGTACTTGTAGTGGCGATCCTGACTAACCAAACATTTCGCCACTGTGGGCACTAAGGAAACTGTCTTTGACGCGTTCCATAGAAAAAACAATGTCCAAACGTTAAACTGCTGTTGGGGTGAGGTGGTTCCCATTTATTACAGTTAAGAGTAATTACAGCAAGTTTATATGATGCGAATGAGAACGGTAAAAAACGTGAAATCTCCCCAGCGTGCCCATACCATTTCCACTGCGGCACCCCTCCCCCCAGGGCGGGGGTCAGCAACCTGTGGCTCTAGAGCCGCATGCGGCTCTTTAGCGCCACCCTAGTGGCTCCCTGGAGCTTTTTAAAAAATGTATGAAAAAGAAAAAAATGTATTTTTTGTTTTAACGATTTTTTTATCGTCACTGTCGGGCAGAAACCTTGTATCTCCAAGTTTCAAATTTGTATGTTTTTTTTTCGCAAAGTAAAGCCCTGCTTCATCATACAAGACTGACGCACTAAAGTAGTGAAAACAGCAGATCTACAAGCACACAACGCCTCGCGGTGCGAGGCGTTGTGTGCTTGTAGATCGGCTGTTTTCTCTAGTTTAGTTTATTTTTTAAATGATAAATACAAAACGAAGTTTTGGACATACAAGGTTTCCACCCGACAACAACGATTTATAAGGCTTTAATAATTTTTTGCGGCTCCAGACAGATTTGTTTTGGGGTTTTTTGGTCCAATATGGCTCTTTCAACATTTTGGGTTGCCGACCCCTGCCCCAGGGTAAACCCGCCCATCAAGGTGCTCAGGCAGAATGGCTCCTTCAGTGCTGTTATAATTTCTTGATCGCCTCTTGTCTTGACTGTTTAAACATGACGTCATGGGCCGCTATGCTCAATAACAAGCTTGATAAGCCCAAAGCTTATTGATACCGGGTACTCAATACATTGGTTATCGGGTTCGTAGTGGACCCTTGTTTCGAGCTCCATCCCTAATTTCAACACACTGGGGGGCCACTTAACTCATACCCTGCCAAAAAAGACGTTTTCTATAATAAAAACGTCTTTTTAACTATGGACCTCCCTGCCAGACGTCTTCTGGACGTCTTTTTTTTTAAATAATAAAACAAAAAAAAATGTACTAGCCATGATCGCGATCGCGAAATTGCATGTTTAACCCCCATACCAACCCCATCTTTCAAACATGGCGGCCATGTTTGTTTACATTTGAAGAAAACATAAGGGCTGCCTTCTCCTGAATGCCTGAACGGATTTCCAAGCGGATTTTTTTGTTTGAAAGCTGTGAAAAGCATGCACATGCATAGTGCATGATCTGTGCACGAATGTGTGCACCAGCGTGCACACTATTTTTTTAACCCTTTGTTGGCGAACCGGCAATAGAAGAGGTCCCACTTTAAATATGGCACCGAAGAAGTTAAACCCTTCAACTTAGTCCCTTGTGCCTGTACTGGGGTGAACCATTTGCAGAACATGGCGTCGCAGATCTATTGTTTTCATCTAGAGATTTGGTGTAGACTAGAGGGAACACAGTAGACCAAATATAGAGCTCTGGGGACCCCAATGAACTAAGTATGTAGTGTTTAAACTAGGGCTGTGAATCTTTGGGTATCCGCCGATTCGATTCAGAATCGATTCTTGGGGTCACGATTCACGATTTTTTTTCGATTCTTTCAAATCCAAACGATTCGAAATTCAGAAACGATTATTTTCCGATTTAAAAACAATTCTCGATTCAAAACGATTCTCTATTCAATTCATATATCAGGATCTACTCCAGTCTGCTGGCATGAAAGCAGAGTATATTTACATAGCTTTTATAATTGTAAAGGTTTTATCAATTTATTGCAATAATGTAAACAAACAAAGGTAAATCCCAGACAACATGTCTGATTTATTCATGCTTGCACACATTCTTTTAACGTGTACAAACACAATATAATATCTAATAAATTATCGTAATAAAAAAAATCATAATAAAAAAAAATTTGGAAAATGAGAATCGATTCTGAATCTTACCATGTTAGAAACACAATTCGAATTCAAATCGATTTTTTCCTGCACCCCTAGTTTAAACTCTATTTTGTCCGATTTACAACTGAGTGTTATGGTGAAAATAGCTTATCTGCAAGCTCACAACGCATTGCAATTCAGTGACCAGTGAATGACACTTACTTCTCGTACTGCATGACAGAGTTGTAGTCATAGGAAGTGCCCTGGTTCAGTGTGTTCTTCTTGTTGAAGTTGTGTTTCATGTCTGGAAAGAGGAAAGATTTCACTGAGGTGCAGCATTGGAATACAGATGCTCTATGACCGTGATTCTCAAAGTGAGGTCTGGGCCTGGGACCCCTAGGGGGGGTCCCTAGCAAAATGAGTTAATACAGCATTAAAAGCTGTGCTAAATGCTGTAAACTGTAAACTGTAAGATGTTTTCACTAGGCCTAAATAGCTATTGTTTTGGTAAAGCTTATCTTGATATGGTTCAGCTTGTACTTTTAGTAGAGCATAACTGTGATCCCTGAATTGTGCCTCCTTGCAGAACTAACATAACACTGACATGAGTATTAAATGTACTTCTGACCATGGTATCATGTTTACATAAACCTAACCACCACCACCACCACCTAAAACATTGTCTTGTCTCCTAATTTCCTCATTGATTGATCAGAATTCATACAACATTACTTACTCTCGATGACGTTCTCCCAGGCCACTCGGATGTGGTTGTCTCTGTCGCTGCGGGTCTGCTCGTGGTTGAAGCCCAGGGCGTGAAGCAGCTCGTGCTGCACGGTGCTGTGGTACAAGCAGCCACTACGGCTCAGAGACAACGTCTGGCCACTTCCCCGACGGCCAATGGAGGAGTAGCAGCTAGCGACACAAACACATGATGGAAAACCCCGGTCATACCACTGCTAGGGCTGTCACGATTATGCCATTTTACATGACGATGTAATTGTGATTAACGATGTAATTGTGTTTTTGTCGTTGACAAGTTTCTGTTTTGCTTGTAGGCTTTGAAGTTGCACAACATGGCAGATATGACACATAACCTGAATATACAAAGAAAATGACACATTTGACAACTTTATTCTTAAAGAAAAATAACATTGATAGTGGAAATAGCTGTTCTACAAGCTTGTAGATCTGCTATTTCCACTATTTTTTAAATTGTTGAAAATAATATGAAAATATATTGTTTTCAACATGGAAACAATTATGACGATTATGACAAAATAATTGCGATCATGTCAAATAATTGCGATTAGACGATTATGTAATAATTGTGACATTTAATGCCTGGGATTTAAACCCCGGTTAGGGAAGGCATTAGCCAGACTGATAATGTGGGTTCACTCACACGTTCCCCACAGTAACTAAGCCTTTTCAAAAAAATTACTTAACTAGCAAACCCACTTAAAAACAAAGTAAAACCAACTGAAACTGAACAAAATGAGTGAAAAGGTAATAGAAAATAAAAAACTGAAAAAAAAGAAGAAAAAATATATAGGCTATATTAGTCTGATCTAAGTTCAAAACTATTGCACCAGACCATGTGTAGACATGTCATGTTCATCTATCACAGGGGTTCCCAAACATTTTTGGCTCAGGGAGGGCACCCCTATAAATATTATTTTCCTACGAGGCACCCCTACATTATATTCATACTTTTCACTCCCAACCTTCAGCATAACAGTATAATCTAACAATGTTTTTTTTTAAACAACATTTATTTATTTTTTTGTTAATTATTATAGGGGTGCCCCGGCCGTCACCCACTTTGAAAACTCCTGATCTATCAGTGTCAATGGTTGTGTGAAAGGTTAACAGGTAGGTGTCCTACCCGGACTTGGACTCGATGCTGATCCAGTCCCTGTCTCCGTTGCGGTAGGGTCTGAAACGAATGCAGGACACAGAGGAGAAGGACTCCAGACCGCGCTCGATGATGGCCTTCTCACGAGAGGCTGGCAACGACAAGTTTCAAGTTCACTCTCAAGTAAATAGCATGTAATAAGTAATACATGTAATAAAGTAGTAAACAAGCGGTGCATACAGTAGTGGTTCTGGATGTAGTAAGGCACATAGACATTTCCGTCGGTCCATTTTCCCCACAGACAACCATTAGAGGTGCAGGGATCTGCATTCTTCTCTGCCTCTGAGTCCACAGCGATGTCTCCTTCAATCACCTCGGGCTCGTCAAAGTCCCTGACTGTCGGGTGACCAGGGGAAAAAGTGCATTTAGTGGACAGAGCAAACATGTGACTGTTATGTGCACTTTTTTTTTGTTTGGCACTGTTTGCTAAATTATGCTTTGAGTATAGCTTTTTTGGGTGTGTGACACTGTTAAGTTATGCTTTGAGTATAGCTTTTTTGGGTGTGTGACGTGTCACTTATGAGCGTTGAATGTTTCGTGGTCACTTTATGTATATATTCTTTTTTTTTAGTTTTTTTTTTTTTTTGCAATAACTTTGTTTTATTTATCTTTTTTGTGCTTGCTCTTTGGACTGTACACTACAGTACTCTTTTTCTTTCTTCTCTGTATCTTGTAACCTTAACTGCTGTGCTGCCTCTGGGCAACTGAATTTCCCCCGTGGGATAATAAAGGTATCTATCTATCTAAACATATAATAATATAAAGATAATTATATAATGATAAATTATTATGTTAATAATCTTTTTTAAGTAAATAAATAAAGTAGGCCTATGCATATCCAAAGTGACAGGTGCTGGCCAGAAACCGACATCAAACTAGAATAGAGTCGACTCTACACACACTGGCTCAAACTCCAATTTTACTCTTAGACTTTTAAACTTTTTTACTCTGCTTCCTCCTGGACTTGTCCCTTTTTCTCTGTGCTTTTCTCCCTCTCCATGGAGATTATTATTAACTGTACATATTTATTGGGATTACCACCCAAGTGACATTTGCTGTGTCATGTTTGTTCGTGTTGTCATGTTGCATCATGTTTGTTGTGTCAGGTTGTGTTCCGTTTTGTGGTATTGTAACTGTATCATGATAGGAACTGCATTGTGTGGTGTGGTGTGGTGTGGTGTGGTGTGTGTTCCATACTCAGGTCTCTGTTGGCTCTCTCCAGCAGCTCTCCTACTGACAGTTCCTGAGAAGAGTCCTCCTCAATGACAGCAACATCTGCACAACACAAAACGTACTTATTATTATTGATAATATTTAGTTGGACTTCAAAAAATGGCAAGTTAAGGTATCACAGCCAATTATACATTTATATTGATTTTGGAAGCCCAAAACAATATATGGACAATTGAACAATTCAGAGATAAATACAATGTAACTGAACTATAATAGTTTTTAGTTTTTTGTAATTGGAATGTCCATTTTTAGCCTGGGTGCCAGCCTGTTTCGCTACGTTCCGTGGATGTGTTTTATCACAAATGACAAAAGAAATCCATGGAACGTATACAGCGAAGCAGGCTGGTACCCAGGCTAGTCCATTTTAGTCATATTAAAAAATAGCAGATATACAAGCTCACAGCGCGGCAGTTGCAGATTCTGTAGATGCCTTACCTTCCTGTAGACGGCCACAGTGAGAGGTGGAAAGAGAAATGCATTAATGAAATGTTGCAATTAAAAGTGTGATTTAATAACATTATATTTGTAATTTGTGTTTTCTTTTTTCTTTTACTATTCCTAATCCTAATCAAGACTCCAGCCAAAAAATGTCTCAAGTAATGTGATTATGTTGATTTAATGTGTGTTCATACTGAACCTCTTCAGCCCAAGCAGAAGTGACCAGCAGCAGGGCCAACACAACCCAGGAGAACTTCGACACAAACATGACTGTAACAGACCTGCAGATAGACAAGAACACCACCTAAAAAATACAATACAAATCTCGAATCTCTAGAGTCGGTATAAATAAATGCACCTAATAACAGGGAAAGCTGTCATAGTTGAGAGAGCAGAGATGTTACCTTGGCGCTTCCAGAAGGAACAGGTGCCTGGGTGATGCCCAGGGGAACGTTTAAATACTGTACTGTACTTACATAAAGGCCTGCGCTGCAGATAAGCTAAGAGGAAACAACAGTGAAGTGGAAATGCAATAATCTGTCTGTACTGGATGTCTCCTTGACATGTGTGAAATATCACACGTGTGCAGACATGGCATGGCCAGACTATTATATCACTGCGTAGATATTAGTCTGGAATCTGTGTGTGGAACCTGCATTTTTATTTCCAAGGGGCATATTAAAAAAAAAGGCCTCTGGTGATCAAGCCGCGCCTGATTGGTCCCTCACTACTTCGGAGGAAGTGAAATCCAATCACAACCGAGCGGTGCCAGACCAAATCTTCCCGATTGCAATGGCTAGGTTCTGACTTTACGCATTAGAAGCCAGTCATTGTGTGTTTTTAATTCATCTAATATGGTTAAAATAAAATAAAAGTATGTTTTATACTATTTTACAGTCACTTATAGGTGGAAATCTTGTTCAACACAGTTTAGTTACTTTTCAGAAAGAAAATAAAATGTGTTCCAATGTATCAAATGAAGCTATTGTTCAGTCACAAGATCTTTATACTTTTAATTGGTTCCATTTTTATTTATAAAACACACAAAGACTAACCACTTTCAACCTATAACCTCCCTATTTTGGGCATGCATTAATGGCAACTTTTCAAAAATATTTCAGAAATGTTCAAAAATAGTTCATTTGCAAGCTTAACTAGTTTTGAATTTAGTTATAAAAAAGCATAAATAGCTAGG
The DNA here is from genome assembly GCF_963921795.1 of Nannobrachium achirus. NCBI lineage: Eukaryota > Metazoa > Chordata > Actinopteri > Myctophiformes > Myctophidae > Nannobrachium > Nannobrachium achirus. The sequence goes on along the minus strand of NC_137826.1, from coordinate 6,302,258 downwards.
GCGTTAATTTATGAGAAGTCTGCCCCATAGTGGTGATATGCATGTATCCATGTCTTTATGAATACTTTGATATGCATATTTGATACGCATGTATCCATGTCTTTTCATGTTTCGCACCACACACACCCCTTGCTTGGCAGCATTCCAGGTGTTGTCTTATCTGTACACATAACCCACCTCATTTTTTTCCAGGTGATGGCAAACATACTGTAGATATCAGGCAGACAACCTGAAAACTAAAGAGAAAACACAAGCAAGTACTGCATGCACAAAGTATTATAACACGTATTCTTTGTTTTTCTTATCTGCCTGAGCTAGTACACACACACACACACACACACACACCATTAAGACCAGAGGCCGATTCTACACATGCTGGAAATCCTTCTAAAATAAGTAGTTCTCACTCAGATTCTTCAACAATGTTAAAAAATAGTTGTACAAGCTGGTATGACACAAAGTGACACGCTGTGAGTTGTATATCTGATGTTCTTTTAAAGCAAATAGTAGTTTTTTATTTTGGCCATGCAAAATAAATTAAAAATGACAGATGCTTTCCCGTTTTTAATGTGGCTCAAGTCCCTTGCCATTATGTGATCTCAATTATTTTTAACAAGTCTCGTCTCTAAATAAGGAGATCAATAAAATATCCTAGTTTTCATCTGGACTTGCATGATTAAGCCGTTTCATGACACCACAGTGCAGATCTCCTCCAGGCCGGGGTGCCTACCAAGGACCACAAACTTTGGAAGGCAGTCATGGCCAATTGGATCTGAAAGCCAGAAATTATGTGTAGCGATTTTTGAGAGGTTTGGAAATAATTTGTACAAGTAGTAGCAAAAAGCTTGTTTTGAAGAAAATGCCAAATGGCTGAAAACAGTCTGGCACAAATTCCCCATTTTACACTTTTTTATATTGTCATAAAATCTACCAAAAATAGCCAAGCTTGCAAATCAACTATTTTCACTATTTTTGGAACATTTCAAAACTTTAATGCAACATGAATGCATTCCCAAAATAGGTCTACAACGTATATGGGGAGTTGTGTCATGATCGAAGGCCTTCCAACTGTGGAGACAACTACTAAGTGCAACAGGTACAACTCATACACAGCTATCGATTCATCAATAACATATCCTTCATATTTTTTAGCACAAAAACTATTTCGATAAAGGTAAATTAAAGAATATAAAGCAGGACAAATGGGTGATGACAAGTCAGGGAACTGACTAAAACTTTTATTGCACGTAATTTACACGGAATTGAAACAAACATTCAAGTTGAAGATATAAAAATACACAGTACAGTACATGCTAAATATACTATTCCAATGTTGTCTGAAAATGTATCAAATTCTACACTTTACAAGAATGCACATCAGAGCCGTTTGTACAGGAGTTATGTTTAAGACAAATAAGGATGCAGATTGTTGAATTTCTTCATACAATATGCAGTGAGTTTTGTTACATACATACAGTACTGTACTAGGGCTGGCCCCAAACGTCTGAATATTCCATCATTAAATTGATGCTTGGATTACTCGTTCATTTATTTTCTGGCTCATGACTGTCTCATGGCTACCCACTCTGCATTTTCCTGCCATTCGGTTTTGAGAGAACACCGAAATGGTCAGAGTGCGTGCATGTACAGTATGTGTCTTGTGAAAATCACTGGTTACAGAAGGTGGGCTTGTAGAGCCGGATTCGAGCACAGAGCAGTAAATGAAAGCGAGGTATTCAACAGTTACTACTGTGGGAAGATCGACACAAATTAAAAGTTTAATGTTGAGAATACATTTTATCCTGGAGTGGTTGACAGATTCAGGGAGTTCAGAGGGGGAATAACTTAAAGTCATACTATAGAAGGGGATTTAGCACAGACTAGTTAAGACTAGCATTAACCACATTAAAGCGCCTTTCAGGCGGTTGACGCGGGCATTCTCGCTTGGATTGCACCACGGTGGAGACACAATCGCTCCATGAGTAAACGCCGGGCGATAATTTACAACTATGACCACAATCCAGCTCTTGCCGCTGCGAGCATTGCATTAACGAGCACGGGAGCGAGAATTTCACGGGACCGCGTCCGCTCTCCTCTCAACTTTGCCGCGCATTATGAAGTGTTTGGCCCCGTTTGGCCTAGCTCAGACCTACTCTGGAGTGGATACTTTTTAGTACCACTTTTAATACCACTTTTAGCACCACTTTCACACCACTCCTACCCAGGTCCTTGTAGTGGAAAACCTGGCACAAGTGGGTGCGGGCGGTGTTGTGTTGGGTCATGTCAGTCGAAAAGGGGCTAGTGTTCTAGGGTTAAGAAAAAATAGCATAGTTAAAACATGACAAGCGATGAACATTAACAAATGATTATTATGATGTACAGTCAACCATTTCCATCATAAGGATGGTCAGTCAACTATTTCCATCATCAGGAAGGAACAGGGGCTTTTCCGTCACATACTGTACATTCACAGAGGCAGCCCAATAAACAATTTAAGTTTAGTTTACCTCCATCCCCGGGCCACACTGGAGTGCGTGGCACATAGGGACGTGCTGGCCATTGGGAAAAGCGGGACAACTCCCGAACGGCCGGTTTATTCCCGGCCGGTCCAGGCCGGCCATTAGGAAAAAATTAAAAATAAAATGTCGGCCTTCGTTCCATTTTGGCGGCTGGGCGGCCAACAAAGTAAATCGTCACTGTCGGGCAGAAACCTCGTATCTCCAAGTTTCAAATGTATACATTTTTTCGCAAAGCAAAGCCCTGCTTCATCATATAGTGAAAACAGCAGATCTACAAGCACACAACGCCTCGCGGTTTTGGACATAGAAGGTTTCCACCCGACAACGACAAAATATAACTCATGTACAGTAATTGGCCCACTGGCTTGTCACTTGTCATGTTCTGAAATGGCAAATCTTTGAGTAGCAGCAGCGCTATAGAGAGAGATCTCTCCCTATAGCGTGCAATGAGGGCCTCTCCAACTCTTTTTCCCGGTCTGAATCAGGGGCCCAGCACGTCCCTGTTGGAACAGATCCATTCCGTACCCCAACAAGATAACCGTCTTCAAATAAATAAAAACAAAGGGTTTGAACGTTCATTCGGAAACGCCACAGAACGTCCAAACCCCAATAAATTGCTTCGGGGCCAGCCCTGATACATACGGTCCATACACCTCTCAAGTCTCTTCATTCACCCTTCTCAAGTCTCTTGGTTCTGTTCATCTCATGTTGTCAGATGTTCATGGCCCACCTTGTCCATGGTGGTCAGAGCTGCTATGCAAAACTGACAAAAAGAGGAGAAAAGAAAACGCCAGCTAAATGGGTGAAAAGGCATCCTCAACAATAATATGGCTGTGTATTCGAAGCACCTTTTTGAACATCTCCCAAAGGGTTTGACTGAAGAAAACACGAAATCCTTTAGATGTCCCTGAAGGTGACTGCTGAGGTTCCTGCAGTGATAATCTTAGGTATTTGTTCTATATGGCCTTGTGCCTACAGGCCAGTCACAGCCATGCTGATATACAGCACAACAGCATGATCTTATACAGCAGAAATATGTATCCAAGTAATGGGAGAGAATGGCTTTGATTTGGATTATTTTGTTGTTTCTTCAGTTCTGCCAACAATATATAGATAAACAGAAATGTTGCAAGTCAAACAAAAATAACAGGTTAACAGTTGCTAGCTAGGGTAACAGTTGCTAGCTAGCTAGTCTGGTAGTCGTATTATTGTCACGGGGTGAAGTGATTGTCCAGAGATGTCCAGTAATAGAGTACTTTGCACATAACGGATCAATAATCATTATTATCCTTTATTGTAGCCTCGGTATCCAGGCATTTCAAGAAGACAAGCCTGGGATAACTGTGGTTCATGACATTTGAATTGTATATAAAATAAATGTAGCCGTGACATCTTATTTTACATCAGTATTGTTCATGTGAACTGGTTTGTTTGGGCCTATCCATTATAATTATACAATCGCTATGATTTATCACTCGTTTTCCACCGCTGAAGCGGACAGCAGCAGGAGTCATGTCCTCCTCCGCGTCCATTCTAGACGCCGGGGGACCCGGTGAGATTTGCCGGGGGCATAGAATGTCCGCGTTAGGCGAGACTACCTTTATTGTGATATGCGAAGTGAGCGGCGACAACACGTGCTTATACCCTTGTACGGCCGTTCTGTCCGTGGCGTCTACTTTGTGTATGAGCTTTTTTTCACTGACACACAAAGTAAAACGTAGGAGCGGTTTGCAACACAAAAACTCTTAACGTGGACATTTTTATTTAGCACGAAATTGTCCTGTCATACACTCTGTGAATTTAGCTTGGGTGCCAGCCTGTTCGCTCCGTTCCGCGATTTGTTTTGTCTCTCTGCATCACAGTCTGGAAAGACTCCCATCTCCAAGGGGAGGTGGGACACAGAAGCGGGATTCACACATCCATGGCTTCCGATTGGTCTTTGGTGGTGTGTCAAACACACCAGTGTGCCGAGTGTGTTTATGATGATGTTGCTACTAGGGCATTCGCGAATAGTGATTTTTAGTATTCGAATTATTCAACCTCAAAGTATTCGAATAGTCGAATATTCGACAGGACTGGCCAAACTGTCAAATATTAAGTAAGCAAGAGGCGAACATTTGTTGCGAGGCGTTGTGAGCATGTAAATCGGCTATTTTCACAATATTTCTCTGCGGAACCGAGGCACATTAAATGGAATACCTACAATTCCAAGTGCTTGTCACGGTGGGGGTCCCCAGTTCAAATATGATTATTTTGGGCGTCACGACCTAAAAAGGTTTGAGAACCCCTGGTATAGAGCATTAACAAATTCATCCACCAGGGGCATTGACAACTCATTCTTATGACTTCCTATCTAGCCAAGCTTTATAAACTATATATTAAAAAAAAAAAAAAAAAAAAAAGCGAATATTCGACTTCGGTGAACAACGTCGAATAGTGACTTTGATATTCGAATATTTGGTGAATGCCCTAGTTGCTACGATAACCCTACTCTGATTCGTTGGAACATCCAATCAGCAACGCCTACGTCACAACTTGCTTCCTGAAATAAGAGTCAACTGAATCATTTCCAGACTGTGATGCGGAGAGACAAAACAAATCGGAAACGGAGCGAACAGGCTGGTACCCAGGCTACGATGGATTAGCTTTTTTTGAGCTGCAAATTCAGTACCACCTTAAACCCTGTATAGTTGATAAATGGACCCGCTAAGAGTGCATTTGGATTTGGTGCGCTATTATTTTACTCAAATCCAGTCACCAAAAATTACAGATCTACAAGCTAGATCGTCTATTTTTGCCAAACGTCCTCCCCCCTCCCCAAGAATATCGATGTTGGGTGGTTCAGGTGTTTAACCAAAATGCCATTTTAGGTTTTTGAGCATATTTTTACTATGGGGATAATAATAATAGGTTTAGATACCTGGGTAAGTCTTACCCAGTAGACGTACTGGGTGGATGATGCTCTTGGCAGGACTTTTCTATGATGACGGTACAGTACCTGGGGGGAACAAAAACATTACATTTTCCAAAAGGAAGGGTGGCAGGGCAAAGAAACAAGGTTTTTGTTGCTTGAATCCTACCCCCTTTTACCCAAAGGACCGCAATGGAAACAAGCCTACAGTCTTTCTTGTGTTTGTATCTTTTTGAATTTATTTTCAATAAACAAATCAAACAATAGTTTATAATGCCATTTGGGTTCATTACTGGTCGATCCCACCCCAGCACTATTACAGCAATTATATTTTAACCCATTTAGAACAGGTACACATTATTGTGTATCATTATTTTATGCTTTAACTATTGAAAAATAGCAGATATACAAGCTCGGTGCCGCGCTGCAAGCTTGTAGATCTGCCATTTTTGAAAAATCATGAAAATGAGAATTTTGACACGATTCTATAGTGTCTTTTGAATCCTTCAAAGATTTTTTTGAAAAACCTATGTTTCTATTTCAGCAATCTGGCCAGCCATCGTCAAAGAAAAGGTCCTTTTCACTTAAATGGAGCTCAGTTAGTCTGTTCTTGAGAGACTACTATGTCAGTGGTGCTCAAACCTTTTCATGCGAAGGACCCTCAAAATGATATGTATTTGGCCACGGACCCCCATCTCAAAATATTTAGTTCCAAGGACCCCCCTGAAGCAAAATTTGAGTTACAAACGTTCGTTTTGAAAATACATATATTCAGATTCAGGATTTGCACACATTTTCACGACTTTTTCAAAAATAGATCTACAAGCTCGCAGCGCGGCACTCGGTGCCGCGCTGTGAGCTTGTATATCTGCTATTTTTCACTAGTTAAAGCATTCAATAATTCTAGGCCTAAATGGGTTAATAAACATCCTCCACCATCCCCAACAGATGCAAGCATATTTTACTACAGTGTACCAAGCATTTAACGTTATTTATTGAACCCAATGTATGATGAACTCAGCCATTTGACACCAGTACAAAGAAGAATCTTACCTCTGCTATTGACAGTTGAACCAATCATCTCTGCAGCCTCCTGCTCCGAGTCTGTCGACGGCTGGACCTAAACAGAAACATTGTTATCAAAATAATAAAATGACCAGTTAACCACTGAAGCCACTTTTCAAACCTCATATTTAAAGAGGCGGTGCCATAGTTTTGTACTTTTTCTGGTTTTCATGTGTCTAGGAGGTTGACAGTATTTCATTAGACCCCCTGGTGTGGTTGTTATGAGCAATTATGTATTGCCTTTCTATTTGGGTTTTAGCTGTAGGCTGCCACCTTGTGGGGGTCAAACGTGCCGGTCAAAAAACACAGATACTTATTACATCACAGAATCAACCCCTCCCCTAATTACCATTCACCCAACATACATGGGTGTGGCTAACTTCAGCTGGGTCACCACCCACCATGACAACCACGCATACCAATGAACTGGTGGGTGTGGCCACATAAAAACATAAAACATCTTCCTCCTAGTATAATCACAATACTTGATAATCATGTTTTAGAGGGGGGAAAAATCATGGCACTGCATCTTTAACAGATGTAAGGATGTCCAAACAAAACATATATACCTGGTTGGGGCCACGTGTAGTTCATGTGCAGATAAACTGTAGTTAAAACGACTGATCAACTAAATTACACAAAACATGTTTAATTGTAGATGATAATTTGTTATAACTATTAACTTCGTCGTAGCATGAACAGGTACAAGCAATATTCAGAAACAAAACATATCAAATCAATCCGTAGTCATTTCATGTCAGACGTGCTCAGCAGGGCTCCAGACCAACTTTGGTCACTTTAAGCCTGAGACTGAGTGTTGCCTGCAAATAACGTAATCCAATCTGTGAATTTACAGATCTATATCCACAACTTTCCAACATCCCATCGTGCATTGCGCTGAAGTTGCACAGAGCTTCCGGCGCCGCAGCCGAGTGTGATCTACAAGCTCACAGCGGTTGCATCTGCGACGCGAGCTTGTATGTCTGCTGTTAACCGGAAGTGTGGTGCAAAAGGTTCTCCAGTAAAATCCCTCGGAAAGAGGTGGATAGTACAAGCAAACATGTTGTGTCGCCTTGCATGTCAGCTTGTAAATTTAATTTTATATTTTTTGCATGCGACTCCTCACGTGTATATGGGCTGTATTATCGTGATCATTCCTGCACACAACCCGACGTGAAGTTTAAAAACATCAGTAGAAAATGTCATGTCAGTCACTTTGAACGAAAGGATTGTTATGCGCAATACAGAGCGTCACCGTTTTGTCATCGTCACGTGTTTTTGCCCTGGGTTTGTGGTAAAAATCTATTTCATGTATTTTCGGTGAATATACTATTAGAATGCCCTTGATTAAAAAGCTCACTTTCTGTAAAACGCACCGTTACATAAAGTGTGCTTCCACTGGCTCTTCTTTAACTCAGTCTGAAACGCAAATCTTTGGTTTTCAGTCCGCTGGTTGTGTGTGTGTGTGTGTGTGTGGGGGGGGGGGGGGTGTCAGTCTACCTTGACATCTGCAGTCTGTTGGAATTGTTCAATGACGTGTAGAGTGCCATCGAGTTGCTCTCTGATGGAGTCCATCGTTTCCTTCTGTGCAGCAGCGATCTCTTTGACTTGTGTGCTCAGCGCTGCGTGTTTGGCTTTGATGGCCGCAAGGTTTTCCAGTAATCTGGCTGGGTTCTCCTGTAAAAAGCCATAATTTATTTTAGCACCTTTGGCAAAAATAGCAGAGCTACAAGCTCACAGCGCATCATAATGTTTACAATCTTAAAAAAGAAAAAGAAAATACAAGTCTATATGAGGCTAGTTCTTTAAACTTATACTGAGGATTTTGCAGTGTTATGAGTGGACAGCTAATTTAGAGATAATCTGCTCAATTGTCAATATATTTTTTGGAAGTCACTTCACCATGAATAAGATGAAATTAGAGCTGTCCCAATCCCAACTACAAGATCGTGTCCAATTAAAAAAGATTTTAAATCACTGTTCTATATCAGGATTTGCTATTTTAAGCCTGATCAAATGCCTCATCCCACTGTGCACTGTCTACAGAAGCAGACATTAACCACAACATGACAGAGAGCCAGAACCATTATCTATATATAGAATTCAATAGTGATTCTTCTCCTGTAGAGCATTACATTTACAGTGGATGAATTGTATCATTAGCCATCACCTTGACAGAAGAGCCGTTTTCTGTGGCGTCGGTGAGAAAGTCCACTTTCAGACGTTTCTCAATGTAATCCAGATCAGCCTCAGACTTCTGAAACTGAACACAAAGTTTGACTTAGTGCTCTGCACTACTCACAGCATCTGTTCCACCAGCATTAACAGCAAGCAAACACCACCGACGGAAAAGAGAAGAAAAAAAAAAGAATGCATGTGTCGTGTACCCCTTTTTTCACATTTATGTGGGAATTGGCCCAGTGGTAGTACTGTAGCTGCTGGTAGATGTCGGGGTGTGCACCCCCGACACATAGTTGATTGATGTTTGTCTGCTCTGACAACTCTCTGGACCTTCCAGTTATTTATCAGGACTCAACCAGGTTTACGTCACTAATGAAAAGCTATTGTGGCAACAAGGTCCTCAAAACTGCGCCAACAGCAAAATAACATAACAATAATAGTGTGGATATATGACATGACAAAAATATAAATAAAATGTAATGATTGTCAATTAAGTCCCAATAGGAATCGTTTCAGCAGCAGCTTAGTGTCTCAATTTACAGATACAGTTATAGGATTCATCAGTTTAATTTTAGTTCTTATTTTTCCTATTTACCTCGTTACTGGGATGGTGGCTGTCCTTTGCAATCCATAATAGATTATAAAGCTTATATTTAGCTTTCTTGTGTATCCTTTTGACGTTTTATTTGTACACCGCTTTGTTCTGTGCATAGTCAATAAATCAATCAAAAAAAGAGGGGGGGGGGGGGGGTCTCATGGCGTGTCCTCTGGGAGGTTGGTATTCGATCCCCGGCCAAGTCATACAAAAGACTGAGAAATGGGACCTAGTGCCTCCCATGCTTGGCAATCAGCATCAAGGGTGTGATTGGGTCCCTGTAACATACTAGCATCATGTCCAGGGGGTGTACATCAAGCTGCCTCACCCTACAGAAACCGGAGATAGGAGCCTATGGGCCTCATGGCTCGGTAAAGCTTACTTTTTACTTTAAAGTAACAAGGGAGGGAGGACTGGCAACAAGAACAACCCAAAGTAAACCCTTAAATTACATTCATTATCATGTGTGAAGCTGCATAAACAAATGATGGTGATTATGGATGGTGATTGCTGGATCATAAACTCCTATACATGACTCATTCATTTCTTACAGAATGAAAAGGCGGTCTGAAAGGCAAATATGAGATGCAAAAAACAGAGTTTATTTGTTTAAAACCAACAAGTTAGATCAGGGTCATACACACTATAGTAAAGCAGTTCAAATACAAAAACATAAGATGAACAATTACAGAGACAATACTCAGCTTTGGGCCTTATGAGCCTTCGTTTGATACATACAATGTCTAGACAGAAAGCACTGAGCAAGAACAGGGGAGTGACGGACATGTAGGATTGTTTATCGATTTGTCCATAAACATATTGATTTGTCCATGCATAACATTTCACATAATAACAAAGGGGGAAAAGGTGTGTACATTACAATATTGTCATCATGTGTAAAGAGAAAAGACAAAGATCACAGCCACTGTCCACTGAGTAGCACAATTGAATTGCTTTAATCAAATCAACTGCCGTGTCTATTCTGGACATACTTTCTGCACAAATAGGTAAATTAGATTATTTTCTGCACAAACCAGGATGTCTGTCATTTTAGCACTTGCTTACATTTGTTTTTAGCAGCACTGAGTGGATGGGATCTTTTTAATCGAAACAAAAAAGGACAATGTACCATTGATGTTAAGAGAAACGTACTGTACATACACATGTGCAAAAACAACTCAAAAACCAGTCTGTGGTTATGCCGAATAGGCAACCTCTTCAAGTTGTGAAACATAAAGTCACAATTCAAATGCCAATGTAACCCTGCAACTTGCTGCTTACATCAACACAAGCAGAAATTCACAGCAGCGCCTCACGGCCACAGGAGAAGGCAATCCAAAAGCACTGAGATAAACCTGTGTGCATTTAATAGCTGAACATACATAATCGTCAATAAAATATGGTCTGCAAATCAAAAATCGCCCAGTGTGACAATAATATAAACGTTCAGGGTTTCCGGAAGTCCATTTCAGGCTGGGCAGTGCGCCCGGCCTGAAATGTCCACCGCCTGGTCAAGGCGCACCGACCGAAAGGTTAAACGTCACCGCAGCAATAAGCGCACAATAAAGTAAAGCAGCCTTTAGTCCTCGGACCGCGGTGGAAAGCCTGGTGTGAGGTTAAGCTTCGGTAAAGGCAGCCATGGCCGTGTACCTCACGTTTCAAGCGTGGAATAGCTCGTTTTAAACCTTCATCTTTAGCCGCGAGTCACAAAGAAAAACTTCCACAATGATTTAACTCCAGGGCGGGCGGGCACAAAGCTTTCCGTCCGTGTGAAAAGCTGGGTTTACGTTGGGTTCATATGCAAGATTAAAAATAGCAGCGCCAATACGCTACTGACGATAGTGTATCGGACGTCCGATCACTGGTCATCATCATCAGCTGAGCACAGCAGCAGACTCAGAGCTTGGTGTGGTATGTTATTGTTCGACAAGTCAGACAAAGAAAACCTGTTACTCCCGGTTCATAGGCTTCATAATAAAAGTACCCACTTTTGCCAAACACAATGTTGGATAAATGTGAATAATGATAGCATGTAGTTATATTTACCATCATCACACCAACTCGTTAATATTTTTAGGGCAAAAATGATAATTGATTTAATCAAAAATCTAAATAAGTTCTCTTAATATTTTGAGGGCAAAAATAAGAATTAATAATACAAAATACGCCAATTAATTAATGAATTAACAAAATGTAAGCGTGTGCGCCTGTGAGTCCCCCCCGGCCAAGACTTTTTACTGCCGGAAACCCTGATCAAAAAGGCCTAGTGACATGCAGAAAATGGTCCGGCCGGCCAGCTTGCCGTCCCAATTATTTCACCACAGCATCAGACGTTTCAGCCTAAATACTGAAACCCTATAAGCAATATTGCACTACTCTGAACAATGTGGACAGCAGAGGCAATACTGATAGGGTTCCAGGACCTAGAATCCATCCGTGATGCAAGTCAGGTACAACACAGAACAGTGACACTGCATTGTGTATTAAAAAGAGTGAGTTTTAATCCATCAGTGTTCATGGTCGATCCATCCATAGTGCGTCCAAAAGTGCAATGAAGGTTCAATCAATGATGCCTCCAATTGCAGCCTCAAAGCAAAGAAATAAGTAGGAATAACTCAACCTAACCGGTAGTCGTTTTCAAACACCTTTGGCTTCAGTACTCCCTTTCCCTGACTTCTCAAACATAGTACCCTTACCCTATAGGTTATCTATATTTTGCTTAGAAAACAGCAAAAGAAAATAGAAAAGTGAGTTCCTCCGAGTATAGATCTGCACCAGGGTGGGTTGCCTACCCAGGGCTGTGTCAGCTGTGGGGAGCGGCCATCAGGACATGAGAAAGCTGCAGGGGAAATAAGAGTTTGTACAACATGCAACGTTTGTACCACACCCTTTGGGTTAAAGTGACAGTGCCTTCGGAGGTGTGCACTATTAGATGCAAGAGGCCCCTGAACATGCGATTCCAATTTGGATATGACAGGATGTTCCCTTCGTGACATATCACGTTTTTTAAGGCAAACGGTATGGACTATCAAAACTCTGATTGAAGGTCATTGTCCCCTTGAATCCGGAGACCATTTTTAACCAATATGGAAATCACATTTCTGCAGTGCACAGCAACAAATAGTGACATTTGTGGCACCCAAGGCAATAAATGAAATCACAAAAGGCTCTGCGTTGTTTAGGCCTCTCAATATAAAATTTGGGTGAAATAAGTCAGAAGAAGCTGCATTCAAGTAAAACATCTTCTCTAAATCCCTCTGTTCCATCTCTATTCCCCTTCCACATCTGCCTTGGTTCCTTGTCATGTCTGTTTATGAAGCGTAAGTTACCCTTTTCATACTATTATTACGAAAAAAAACTGCCAGTGTCCTAATTTTTGGCCTCGGACAAGAATGTATTTCGGTCCACAACTAAAAATAAACTACCAAGGAATATAGACAATTTGAATTTAAGCAATTTGCCACAATCAGCTGAATGAGAGCAGTCAGAGAATGCATTTTCTGTGTCATTAAGCGATCTTGAAGCCTTGGAATTCAAACGTTTCCATGTTACCATTGGGGAGTGGGTAGTAGGTACACATTTCTCTGCCAGTGTAAATGTTATCTAGCCAAACTGAGAATCTGGATATGAGACTGTACTTTGACACTAGGGATACAAGGCTACTACTCTGTATAATATTGTACCAAAGTTGCGGCACGCCATCCATCCACTGTTCAATACGGCTAGTTGACACCTTTATACTGTTACTGTATATTCTTTGCAATGCAATCCTCTCATCGCACCTTATCGTTTCGATGCCCATTGCTCACTTGTGGTCCGTGCGGCTTTCAGATGCTTTGACAATACTATTGCACTGCTAGCTGTCCAATACAGTAGTGCAATGAAGTCAGAGCACCTGCCAACAGCATACTGCTCATGGTTTAATAACTCTCCCGTTGTGGCTGAAACTAATTCTGGTTGAGCCAACGCATCATCATGGTACGGTGCAAGACTGAATAAGTCACAGTGAAGTTATAAGTTGGGGCTAAAACTTGCAAACTTACAGCTCTACTAAAGTCCAGAGATCCATCCACACAGGATGAAAATGTTAATAAATGATCTATTAATAGAGCTCTAGGTTTGTGGGCTTTGCCTTCTCTTCACTGAAACTGTTCCTGGCCAATGCCCTTTTAACATTGCACTGCTTTTCAAGAGGGGTCACCAGTAGTACAATATAAAAGGAGCACTGGCCAGACAGAAATTATTTCCGGAATCCAAAGGGTTCTTCGGGTATCGTCTTGATGAGGAATGTGTGACTTTAATGGCATTTTCAGTCTGTAAATGGGGAGGGGAGGTAAAGCAGACATGTCTGTAAAAACCTGACACGAAGCTTCGTGCAAATTTCCCATGGAACCAAAGATCTTCATTTCATTACGTGCTACTAGGAACTTCCATAAACATATTGTTCAGTAATTACACATTAATGCATTGGTAATTGCAATCAGTCATTGTGAAATGGGCCATTTTCTGCACGAGTAGTTTAACTGCAAGTTAAACTGATGCTAGTACCTTTGCACCTAAAAAGACTCTTACTTGTTGTTGTAACAGTATTTCTACATTGGTATTGCTAGTGAATAATCTGAAATGATCTACTTTCAATTTGTTAGCTCAAGTGGTTCTCAAAGGCCACCTCCAAAATAATCATTTTTGAACTGGGGACTGCCTCCTTCATATTTTGACAATTTGGCAAATGTTTCACCAGTTTTGATAGTATAGTTAGTTTGTTGATTACTTTTGATGCAGTAATGGTCTTTTTCCAGGTCATTCATTTTGCCCCTTCTAAAAAAAGTATTAAAAACTCAAGTCCTTAAATTGTCACTTTACTAGCTGTCATCTGGGACAAAAAAAAGGGTCCCGACCCAAAGGTTGAGAACCACTTGTGTCAGCTTGCAGATCCGTTCCTGTCGGCAGGCGACACACCGTTCTACGATGGAGTATAGGTCTATAAACCATGCTGTGTGGAAGGGCCGATGCATGGCATACTCCACTTTTAGAGCAGAGTTTAATTCGGTTCGGGGAGTCACTCACAACATCGCGGCAGCACCGAACAGCCGACTTTATGACGGCTCTCAAGTCAAATTCGGCTCAAAAAGTGGAGTATGCATGCATCTCTCGGCCCCTAACCTAACCTAACCCAACGGTCATGGTGTTCAGGTCGCTGGCGCGGTGCCTAGCGTGGAACTGGAAACTGTAAAAAAAGAAGAAAAAAAAACCTACGGGCGCATATCAGTTCCGTGCTGTGCTAACGCAGGCTAAAGTATTTAGCAGGCTAAAGTAAACAAGTCCCACCACCACGGGCCACAAACAATAATACACAGATGTTTACACGACAAAACGTTGCTATTTTGGCCCATACAAATGCAACATTATACGTTACGTAAAACAGCGGATGGAGCGCTTTACTTTGGCGGTTTTTCGTCGGTCTTTTTCCGGGGGGTTTCGTGATATCACCGCGGCGAGCAGAGGAAAAGCATGCCGTGTCGAGCTATCCCATCACAGCATTCTCTACGACATCAACCGGACGTTGCTAAAGGCTCAAAAGCATTATATAAAGGAGTTTTATCCCAGAATGGTTCGGGGAAAAGGTGAAAATAGTCTTGTTACAAACGCTTACCAGCGCCTCCAGCTTTTCAACTGTTGTCTCCATGTTGAATAGTTGACATTCCTCAGGCAGGCAGTCCCAGAAATATGACACTGTACCGCTGCGTGCTCCGTGATTGGCTGGCTGTCAAGAAACGTGGCAGTGGATTGGTCAGTTGCGTGACACGTGACCCTACTAACGGTGAACGACGGGCGCCATGTTGCTGCCCGGTGTTGCTTTTTTCAGCTGCTGATTTTTTTCAACAGCACAAGCAGTGGTGGTGTAAAAGTAACTAAGTACATTTACTTATGTACTTAAGTGCAGTACTAAGTACACTTTAGAGTTATTTGTTTATACTTTACTTGTGTATTTCCAATACTTTTACTTCTCCTCTACATCTTGGACCTGTTCTATCCGTCTGTCTTTCAATGTTATATGAGATACATAAAGTGTGAGCCGTAAGGCCTTCTAGGATCTCCTTTTAGTTGACCTTGTACCATGATTTGTGCTGTCATTTCTATTGCAAACTGCTAATAAATTCTTCAATCAATCAAAAAAAGACCAAATATTCCATATTTTACTCCTCTACATTTATTTGAAAACTTTAGTTTCTAGTAGGCCTACTTTAGATTTTGATTATTACAAAACCTACATTAATTAAAGTCCTATTTCGGCCGATCTACAAGCTCACAATGCCGCAATGCACCTTATGCACGACTCAATGTGAACTTGTAGATCTGCTATTTTCAAATTATTTCTATATTTGAAAAATGGTACATTCAACATTCTGCATAACAAGTGGGCTACTTTTACTTTTTTTTAAGTAGATTTTGATGCCAATACTTTTGTTCTTTTACTCAAGTAAATTTTGCATTCCGGACTTTTACTTGAAGAGTATTTCTACATTGAAGTATTGATACTTTTACTTGAGTATAAAGTAAGACATGTGAGTACTTTTCCCACCACCATTGAGCACATGTAGCAGGCAGAAACGGCCATGGACGGAGCACGGCTGTGGCGCTAATATGGCGGCTCATCAGGGCGTTCAGTGAAAACGTGCCTCTCATTTTCGCTGTGGCTGCACAGTGCACACATGCAGAATAGGACAGGTCTTCAGGCTATCATCAGCCTGAGAATATTTAATTTAACTAATCAAAATAATATCTGAATTAAATAAGTTGTACACTACATGCATTTGAGACTGCATTTGAGACAGGCTTATGTTATTTATATCTTGTATTTGCAATAAATAATAATAATATTAAAGTTGTACCATGTAACTTTTTTTATAAAACAAATCTTAAAATTGTCCTAACTGTTAAATCGCTAAAGTTTTAGAACACCCACTCCGTTATTTTCAGCTTCTGAAGCCTTCTCTTTATATGTTTTCTATGATCCTGGCCGTGGACCGGATTTCGCGCCAAAATGACGTAATCTGCATCATCTGTATACGTTGTGTATACGTTGCCCAATCACATCGCCGATCATGCACACATGGTACACTACCGGCCAATCACAGCGCATCTTGAAGTGGGGTCGCCATATTTGTAGTCGCCCGTGTGTCTCTTTACTCAAAAGGTAATCTCGCCTACCAGGCAGGGTGAAGTAGTCCGTTTCTCCGGAATGCCTGAACGCACAGGAACCAGGGACCCCTCTAAAGATAGCTCTCGGCGTTGTGGAGGCAGACGCGGGGGTGTGAAGGTACGAAAAACGGGCGAAAGACGCGAACGCGACCGCGGTTTGCTATAGGGCTACTGACCACTAGTTGAGCATCTTACACAGTATAGCTTTAAGAAGAAGAAAAATAAATCACAAAATGTATAGGCCTACACAAAACTTTCCAAACCATTCTTAATTATGTAAAAACAAAATAATTGTAGTTGTCAGTGTTGTGATTGATTGATTGATTGATTGATTGATTGATTGATTGATTGATTGACTGATTTAAAACTTTATTAGAAGTTTGCAGAGAAAAAGGTACAGTTTCATGACAGTAGTGCAGTTCACTGCATGGTGCACCAAATCTGGCATGTGTTTTACCAAATTATTTGGATATGTTTAAAGTTCTGAACAAATAACATATTTGACAGTCAGTGTCTGTCAACTCTTTTCTCCTCACTTTTAAATGACCTCTGTGTTTACTGTTCCGTCTTTCTCTTTTAATATGCAAGCACTTTCTTTCCCTCCTTTTTTTAAGAGGAAGAGTGTAGTGTTTTGTAAGCCTCAAGGGGAAGGGGAAGTTTCATTGACCATGAAGTACATTTGCACATACTTGGAATGTGTCATCATAAATGCATTAACTCATTCTAAGAGCAGTTGGCAGCCACTGAGCAGCATCCATCCAGGCCTGCAGGGAGCACTTATTCCATGGTTCCATGTCTTGCTCAAGGTGCACTTTGTCCAGGAGGAGCTTATAGAATCAGTTTCCAATTCCCAAGTGACTACTCTACCTACCTCCTGGGCTATATATATAGGTTTACACACAGCATTTTGTTATTAAAGGTATATTCAGTGATGATGAAAGTGGCCGGGGGTCATCCTGTTTTCCTTACTGGCCTTACAGTGTGGAAATGTTTAGTTTTTTATAGATTTTTTAATTATAATGTTCTCGTTTTGATCATTAGACCCAATCACTGAATATCGGTAGGCCTACGTCTCCAGCTTCAGGATATGTATGATACTGATTTACTACCAGACTGTGGCATTTTATGAGTTCAATAGTTTACAATATAGGCATTTACAGTAGCAGACGTTCTTAATTCAGAGCGACTGTGGTTCTCAAAACTTTTATTTTGACCATCATAACTAAACATCATAACATAACTGCGGCCATACTCTACCCTGATTGGTCGAGGACTGGCTGGCCACCTCTGAAAACAAAATCTAGCTATGCCCGTTAACACGGGCCATGGTGGAAGTCCTTATATGGTCAGCACACATTCTAGTGAAGAGAATGAATAGAAAATGTACCAATTATATATTTTTTTGAATGAAATACAATCACTGAATATACCTTTAAGGCCTTCAGTTACCAATGCTTACCATAACCTGATACAGAACCTGGTTTCACATTTACATTTTGAAACCACAAGAGGTCAGTGCTGCTTGTTATAACAAAGTTATTGCTCTGCTCCTTTTTATGACCAAAGTTTTATTATTTTGGCCTGAAGATGGATGGATTTTGGCCTTAGGATAGGTTAGCCCATTTAATGCAATGTAAATCATGTCTGTCTGTGTATACATAGTATGTGCACTCATGCATTAACACATGCAGAAACATCATAGATCCAAACACCACCATATACATATATGGGGTCCCCAGTTAAAATAGGATCAGTTTGGGAGGTTACAGATTAAAGGTGGTGTTAGGCTACACTGCTGCTGATGGAGAAGTGAGCATGCAGACATCATGTCAGATGATTATTGAGCGGTGCAAACCGCTCCTATATACGTGGCTGTGCGCGTGTCCGTAGCCTTTTTCCTCAGCGTTTTGCCATAGTAAAATGTGTGTGCGTAGCATCATGTTTGTCTAGTGATGTCATATGTCGTATGTCTGTAGCCTTTTTCCTCAGCGTTTTGCTAGCATAGCCTGTACATCCTAGACTTAAATCCTAGTCTGAAGATGTTATGCAAGCACGACCACCGCTCACTTCACATTGGGTGTGATTTATTTTATTTTTACACAATTATTTTGTGCTTTAACTATATTGAAAAATAGCAGATATAGAAGCTCACAGCAAGGCACCAAGTGCTGCGTTGCGAGCTTGTAGATCTGCCATTTTTGAAAAATCGTGAAAATTAGTTTTTGAATATTTACGTTTTTTGAAAAACCTATGTTTCTATTATGTCTGTGGTGCTCAAATCTCATGTGAAGGACCCCCAAAATGATATGTATTTGGCCACAGACCTCCCCATCTCAAAATATTTAGTCCCACGGACTCCCCAGAAGCAAATCTTGAAAATGTTCACTTAAAAAATGTATTGTACAAAGACTTGCACCCATTTTTAAGACTTTTCAAAAATAGCAGATCTACAAGCTTGCAGCGCTGCGCTCGGTGCCGCGCTGCGAGCTTGTAGATCTAGATCTGCTATTTTTCAGTAGCTAAAGTATAAAATAATCAAGGCCCCTCCACCTTGGGCCCTAGTAACTCAGTCCCACTCCCCCCCCCTTGTGACGCCCCTGCATGCAGACATCATGTCACATGAGATGAAGTATAGCACTATTATCTGTTTGCAGTTGTTTTCACACTAATCAAGCAGCTCACATTCAAGGTACCAAGCAAGCAGTCATGTGCATTAGGAGAAAATAACACTGTGCCTGTTATAGACACAAGTGTCTATAACAGGCACATCACACCTTGTGCACAGTGTCTCCATTATTGTGAGTACATCTCATCTCTAGAACGACTGTCTTTATTCTAGATGTTTGTCCATATAAAAATATGCATATATCCACATATTTTGAACTTGAAGTGTCATTTCAAAACAGATATTTGCTAAATGTATTATTAGTATAGTATCATATGAATAAATAATACAAATAATAATCAAAACCAATGGTGGGCTAATAGTGCTTTGGCAGTGTAACAATCCGAAGTGGGACGAATCCCATGGCGGGTAGAATTCCCCCCTTTGAAATGACATCAGCGGCCTCCCACAAGTAGCCTAACATGCAGTCAACCCAACCCACCAAGCAAACAAGCCTCTCCAGCCTCCATGCATCATCCCATGTATGCATGGGCTCAGGTTACTGTTTTGCCTTTAAATAACACTGTAAAGACTAATCTTCCTTCCAGCCAAGACCACAACCAGTTAAACCAACTCAAAATGTCAGATCTGAAAGAATCTTAAAATAATAATAATAATAAATCAGGCTATACTATAAAATAATTTAATTAGTCTTAATACAAACAAATGCTCATTATTCTTATACTTGTTGTATCATGTAAAAACTTGCAAGATAAACTGTGTTGCTATACCTGGATTATTACATGTTATTGCTCAAGTCCGTTTAAGAGATAGCATACACATAGTTTTATACTGCTGTGTGGTAGTAATATTCACAAATCATAAAAACATAATAAAACAATAATTGACGTGTGTCAGACTGGCCGTTACCCATTTCAATATACCGTTTTAATGTCACACAGACAAATATCACTTGAACTGAAATACAGTTTCTGTTACACTATAAAGGCACAAAACGGTTCCCCATGCATCAGCTCAGCTTCACTAGAATACAAGCCACGCCATTGGTCGGGAGGCACTGTCGGTCAAAACGGTTTGATCCTCCGCCTTACGACGGTGTCGCACCGCCAAAGATAACCGATCTAAAAGCCCGGCTTTGCCGAATCGCCGTATGGGCCGACCGCGTAGATAGCTTGTAGATCCGTTCTCTCGGGCAACGCGACGCTCTCGCGAGACGCGGCATAATAAATCAGGCTTTATGGAGCGAGGACATCCAGAGGAAAAGCATAAGCAGTGCTGCTGCCGCTTAAACCGCCCAGGGAGGAAGACACAAACTGGGGCTTTTTCTTTCCGTTGACTTCTGCCCCGGTCCTCGGTCCACAATGACGCGGCGCTGAGGAATGTAAAGCCTGTAACCTGGACCCACTGACAGCCCTGCCGGTCCTCTCGACGCCTCCTAACCCGGATAAAAAGACACCTATTTCGGCTTATTTCGTGCAAGAGGGGATGCTGTTTTAAGGGGCTTTGCATGTTAAGAGGCTGCTACCATTCTGAAC
Organism: Nannobrachium achirus; assembly: GCF_963921795.1. NCBI lineage: Eukaryota > Metazoa > Chordata > Actinopteri > Myctophiformes > Myctophidae > Nannobrachium > Nannobrachium achirus. The sequence continues at coordinate 6,281,623 of NC_137826.1, read as the reverse complement.
GTCCCAGCAACACCCGAGGACCCCTTTTGTCACCTTTCCTGTTGCTTGCTGTGCTGTTTCCCTCCTCCTCAGTTTCTTGCCTAAAAAGCTTGGTTACTTCCACACACGCGGGAGGAGAGACCCGAGTTCGAATTCTACTTTAGTTGGTTCCATTCGCCGCAATAAAGCTAGCGCTGTGGTGAAGTGAGGACGGGAGAAAGAAAAGCTACTTTTAATGTGGGAATTCCTCTAGCCTATATTCATCACAACTCCCCTGCAACAAAGTCTGGTAATTGGATTTCTTTTGACATCATTTTCCAGCAGCCACACACCACCACCACCAGCAGCAGCAGCCCAAGTCAGATATCTCACGCCGCACCTTGGTGGTGTGTGAGCCGGGTGGTGGGTCGTTGTCATCATCATCATCACCATCGTCATGGGGCTCCCCGCTCTGGAGTTCAGTGACTGCTACTTGGACAGCCCGCAGTTCAGGGAGAGACTCAAGTCTCACGAGCTGGAGCTGGACAAGACCAACAAGTTCATCAAGGAACTCATCAAGGATGGCAAGGCTCTGATCCAGGCACTGAAAAGTAAGTAAAGGCTGTCTAGTCTGTCTGTGTGTGTGCGTGGGAATGATAAGGGGCATGTTGACAGAGGGCAGAGGCTTGAGGGCAGGCTGATGCCAAGAAAGTGTTGACATTTTGACCATGTGATTAGGAATCAGTCATTCTGTGACTGTAAAAGTCCTCCTATTCCATTTTGTATACTCTCTGATTCATTGTTTTCTACTGTGTGTCCTAGTCTGAAGTTGTCAGTGCATTCATTGTGTGGTTCGTGTTCGGGCTATGTAATTACATTGTAATGGCACACAGTAGTTGGCAGTGGTGTCATGTGTAGGTTGTTGAGGTCTAATCTATAAAGTAATTTGAGCTTTGCTTTGCAGCCTCTACTACAGTATCTGTTAGGCTGTACTATCTGCATTCTGTTGTATCATGATGTAAATATATAACGGTAATTTAGAGTAGACCTTGTCACAATAACATAACATGTACAGATAGTGGATGGTGACTTGTATAATTCTGCAGGCAATTACTTTTGGCACCTTGCACGCACGCACACACACACACACACACACACACACACACACACACACACACACACACACACACACACACACACACACACACACACACAGAGTTGACCATATTATTGTTATCTCTATAGTAAAAGCCTGGTTCTAAAATTGTGACCAAACAGCGAGGATGCAGACAGAGTCTGAGTGAACCAACCACTCTCGGGGTTTGTTTACAGTACGTTACTGTCTAAGCAAACAGTTAACCAAGCAGCTCTGTGGGTTTTAACCTTTGTGTGTGTAACCAGGAAAGCTTGCCAGTAAAGTCCTGATTCATACAGAGTTACACCCATGGCATGTACACTTTGGTGTTGCCCAATTCAACCGCAGTCCACTACTGTTGACCTTTGTGTGCTGCCAGTGCCCAGTAGCCTACCACCACAGTTAAGTTTCACTGTTGGCCACTGGCCAGATTTTCCTGACTGGTATGGGTACTTGATCCTACATCTTTTCAGAGATGGGCCATGATCTATCTGTCTTTGATTCACTCTTTCCCATTAGTTGATATATGATATGATATCTATGATATGATATAGTACTTTATTGTAAAGGAACAAAACAGGATTACATACATAAGGACATACTAATACAGACAAGAGCAATGCTTATGCCTACCCATATCCAAACTCCTGATTAAGCCTTAAAGTCGACTGATGGACAAAGGACCTTTTTAGTCTGACCTTATTGTATGCTGGAACACTGTATCTCCTTCCTGAAGGCAGCAACCTATATTCTCTATACACATGGCTATTGTTAGAGGTAATATTCCTTGCCAACCTTAGAATGCTGTTATCATACGTAGATGTACTGTACATAGCCTCTGAAGTGGTTGTCCTACTATCTTTGAACGAATGTTCAGTTGTTGCAGCAGTTGTGACTTTAGGGCTGCAGACAAGCATCCATTCCAGGTGGTTACTACAGTACTGAAGAACACTCATAATAACAGAAGTGAATAACAAAAGAAGAATCTGTATACTAGCACCAAGTGATCTTAAACGGCGAAGAAAGTAGATTCTTTGCTTTGTTTTCTTACACACTGATTCAAAGTGATCTTTCCATGACAAAAGATGGTCTATTTACTTACCAGGTATACGAACATACCTGGTTGAAGTTAACCTAGTTTAAACTCTTATCGTTTTTGTCGGGTGTACTGTAAACCTCCATACCTTATGTCCAAAACTGTTACTTTTCATTCAAATTCGTCACATTGTGAGCTTGTATATTTTTGCCAAATATTTGCCTACTTTGACATGCCCAGAAAAGAGAAGCCAGGGTTCCAAGTGGTTAACCAGCACTAGCCTGGCAGCATTTACAAAACTGCACAAAAAAATGCAATCTATGCCTTTGAAGTGCTGGTGCTGGGATTCTGGAAATCCTTCTATATGTCTGACACTCAAATGTGTTGTTCTTTACATCATGTACTAAGTCGGTAAAACGCTTGACTTTGAATGCAGTGCTTGAATAGCTGCTTGAATTTCAAGTGGTGTGTGTAGGCCACAAATGTATCACTGTGACGTGCTTTCGCAATACATAACATAATGTCTTTGGCACTACAGCAAAGAGAAGTATGGTGTTTGAGTTGGAATCGTCTTCATCTGTGTCTTTGTTCCATCACGTATCTCATCTCGTCTTCTCTGTGACTGCAGGGTGATATTTACATTGCAACAACTGACGATGTCAAAGTCACGTTTATTTCCGATACCCATAACTTGTGCATCCGTCGATCGATATAGAGTACCGATCCGATACCAGTGTGTAATTTAAAGAAATCTTGCACAGTGATTCTCAAAGTGGGGTCCAGGGACCCTCAAGGTTCCTTGAATGGGTTCCAAATGGACCCTTAAAGGTCTGTAACTCTCAGTTATGGGGGTCCATGATCAGTACTACTGATCTAGGAATAAATAAAAAGGCCAGTAATAAATGTTAAAGTGCATCTCCAAGTAAGTAAAATAATAACACAAATAGTACAGTAAGAGTATAAAACAGTATTGTGCAACATCAAGCGTCCAGCATTTTAGGCACTATCAGTTTTGGTCACAATTGGACAACTCTAGTTGTCAGTTGATGTCACTGTCAGTGTGACACATTGCCTAAAATCAACATCTTGCTCAAGGACACATTGACGCAACAAGGATTTGAACCTGTCACTTTTTTGGTCCGTTACAACAGGGGGGAGGAATCACTCACACAGCTGCGTGGAACACGCCTGGCCCAGCAGCCAGCTAAACGGCAGAATAGGAACATTCACTGGAAAAGTCCAGGGTGGTCCAATGCCAGTCTGTTAGCTGGCAACGTTACCTGAACTTTCCGAGCCCTGTATTATCTCCTGTAGGTATGATGGATGGTTTAAAAACAATACTCCAAGCCAATAAAAGGCTTGGCTTGGGTTTGGGGCTTAGCCCACTGACACAAAGCACTGTCAGCTGACGTTTTTCGCTGCGTGGACAATTCCGCTATTGTCCATCAGTCAGATCTAGAAATTAAACGGCATGACCTGATTTGCTGAGGTCAGAGAGAGACAGAGACAGAGACAGAGAAGGTAGGGAAAGAAGGCTAGTGTTGATAGACAGATGAAGAAAGCGTGAATGAGATATAAAGAGATACTATAAAGTGTGTGAGAGAGTGAATGAAAGATAAATGGAGACCGTAAATGACAGAGAAAGAAAATGAGTCATTTGCTGTGGCTATTGTGCCGTTCTAAGCATACAGTAGCAGGGGGTGTTGTTGAAAGCCAGCGTAGTAACATGGCTGGCAACACCCGCTGCCCCGCTTTGAATAAAAGCGTTACAATAAAAAGCCCCACCACACTATTGTTGCCTGCTCCCCGCTGCCAGGCTGGGCGTGGGACAGAGCATAGGCCAAATCTGACTGCTCAAAAACACAACTATTTTGACAAAGGCTATTCCGGGCGTCAACAATGTCGTACCGTAACTGTACGTCTGCCCTGCCCACAACTGGAATATTGACCGCTTTGTAACAATGGCATAATTTGCAAACAGATTTCGCAAGAACAATATTTGGCATGATTTCTGTAGTTTGGAGACATACTCGTAAAAGAGACAATTTCATTGAACCCTAGCGCGCTGTATCCCTATTCGGGACATGTCATGATATTGTAAAGCGAACGTTCAACAAAAATAGATGACGATTCAGCTAAAACGAGCTGTGTGAACTTGTAGATCTTTAATATATTTTCAAAAAGAGTTTTATACATTATGCTCATGTGGAAACTTGTGAAACGGGACATGCATCTGTGTAATGCACACTTTCTACTTTTGGTACTACTATACGTACATTTATTATGATGCCAATACCTTTGTACGTTTGCTCAAGTTCTTACTAGTAACAGAGTATTTCTACATGATTGCAGAATTGAATGTGAGAACCCTTTTCCACCACTGATGCAGAGGCAGAGGGTGACTTGTTCCAGGGACATCTCCCCCTGAGGTTTTGTTAGCTGCCTGCTAATTGCTGAGTGATCATTGCTCAGCGAGTCGACAGGCCTGACATGTGTTTTCCATGTAACCGCTACATGCCAGTGACCGCAGAAAGAGAAGCTCAAACATAAACATTGGGTGCATGCAACACTTCTTGGACCCTCTGAACACGCTACGGAATGCTGCTACTACTGATGCCAGTGAGAGACACACACCACCCAATATCCTGTTCATATTCAAAACGCTTATACTCCACTGCAGGGGTCAGCAACCTTTTTGAAATGAAGTGCCGTGTTTTTATTTTCTAGATAGTCAGTGAGCCATGTCAACATGCATTTTAATGACACCCCATCAAACATTCAGACATATTTTGATTGGCAGGACATTGTTATAATGATCATGAGACTCCTAAAGCAATAACCCTCTTATATCCCCGACTCCCTCCCCAGTCAAAGTTCAGAATTTTAATTGACCACGTTTAAAACAATATTTTATTTTAAAATATAAATCCTGTCCCTCAACCTCACTCACACTTCTGCCAGTGTGCCAGTGATCACCCTCCCCTGTGCCAAGGTTGGCACCCGTGCCTAAGGTTGCCTACCCCTGCTGTACTGTATAGTGTAGTGTATGCTTATTGCTTAACAATATTATCTAATACCAACCAGTAAGACGCCCTAAAGGGAGTGGTCACGCACACGGTGCGTGCACATGGGCATGTGCACATGGCTGCTTTGACATGTACCTATACCCTTCTGCTGAGCTGGTCGAGTCATCACTGTGATGTCTGAACAGGTCGGCTATATCCATATATGGAATCCGTGAGGTCAGATGTAGAGGTATTGACCAGCTCCATGTATGGAGATCTAGGTGATGATCCAGTTGTCTCCATGTATGGATAAGCCAGGGTTTGAAGAGGTCAGGGTTAGGGTTAGGGTCATGATCTTCATATATGGATATCCATTCCAGGTGATGATAGTCAGCAGTCTTGATTTGCAGTTGAATTCTGTCTTGGCCATATGTGTCCATATAATGGGCTTAATATTGATGACATCAGAGATCTCCATAGTCCATACCGTATAATTATGATTGCCAGAAGAGGCTGTCTTGGTCATTGAGTCAACAATTTGATGTCACAACATGTCAGCTATAGACATTGAGGCGTTACTCACTGCCGGGTTTCATAGTAAACCGCGACCGCAATGATGCTATATAGATTTTTAATAGTGAATATGCTACCTATATAGCATGCTAAATGTTAAATTATTTTATAATGATTAGAGTGATACATCTTCATGTCTTTGTTGGTAAAGCCTGTTAATATTGTTTCATGATATTATAATATAGGCCAAAGTAAATACGGATACGGATAATACGGATAATACGGTTTAACTAAACTTTCCTTAATTACACAATTCAACAATGTACTTTCATAGGCTGCGTTTGCAGTGTTCATTTTTAATCTGTGAATAACAGAATAAAGGCATATATATGATTATCATCAGAGAGCTAGTAGTGAGATTACACCGTTGAAAGATAACAATATTTTGGTATTGTATTTTGCATATTCTCGATCATCTATTGGACAACTAGATATGTTGACTGGCCTTTTTGAAGTCATGTAATGTAATCTATTGTGATTTATGAGCAGCATTTAGGCCTACTGTACATGGTCTACTGCTTTAGATGTTCAGTAACATGTGGGAGGTTGGTGTTTGAGGCGTTGCGGTCTGTCTGACACGTCTGGGCTGTGAATTTACTGCAGGCAGGGCCAGATGTCACGCTGGTCTGTGCAGCAGTTCTGCAATGCATGCATGCATGCAGAACATGGCTGCATGTGGCCTACATAGGCTGTCACAATCATTAACCCATTAAGTCCTGGGGCTGATTCCACAAATGCCTTCTAAATCAGTAGTTCTCAAACTTTTTTGTAATTCATAAATTATTCAACACACAAGCAGATCGTCGTTGTCGGGTGGAAACCTCGTATCTCCAAGTTTCAAATGTATACGTTCTTTCGCAAAGCAAAGCCCTGCTTCATCGTACAAGGCCGTCGCACAAAAGTAGTGGAAACAGCAGATCTACAAGCACACAACGCCTCTCGTGGTGCGAGGCGTTGTGCTTGTGCTTGTAGATTTAAATCATTTTTTAAACGGTTTTGGACATATAAGGTTTTCACCCGCCAACTACGAGATATATTGTACAACAGGGGTTCCCAAACCTTTTTGGCTCAGGGCACCCTTATACATATTCTTTTCAATCGAGGCACCCCTGCATTATATTTATAATCTTCACTCGCAGCACCTTGTATATATGGCATATTTAGCATAACGGTATGTACTAACTTCTTTTTAGCAAAATTATTTTAATAAACACGGTTGGTTTCATAGGTTTCGACCACATCTGAATGAATTTGTGTTTTATTGAGTAAATCACATTACTTGGCACCAGCGCCGCATTTGATAACTTCTCCGGGCAAAGGAGGCATACTGGTTTGGGGCTCGTGGCATGAATTCCAAATATTATCACATTTTCTCGTGGCACCCCTGGTCTGCCGTCACGGCACCCCAGGGTGCCTGGGCACCCACTTTAAAACCGGCATGAAGTGCAGCATGAAGTGGCACACTGTGAGCTTGTAAATCTGCTATTTTAGCTATTTTTCAAAGAATTCGTTTATACTTATAAATGGAAATGATTGATTATGCCAAAATAATTCCGATCTGTTGTTAATGTACGGTAATAATTGTGACATGCCTGTCAATTGCCTACATAGCCTAAGCCTACACAGTACACGCAAACCTGAGGCCCCATACATACACAACCGCACATGAATGTGGACCGTGGACGCATGTACAAATTACCTTAGCCCACACAAATTACATACTGCATTGTTGCAGATTACACACACACACACACACACACACACACACACACACACACACACACACACACACGATGGTCTTGCAGCCACACAGCCGAGTCGCTCTGCTTTCAGGAAGTACAACACAGTCTCCGGTCTGTACATTATATATATCGTTCCGTTGGGTGGAAACCTCATATGTCCAAAAGGGTAACTTCTTGTCATCGTTCAAATTCAAAAGCAGCAAGGAGTAGTTCAAAACGCGTTGCTTCGCACCACGTTTCGAGCTTGTGGATCTGCTACTTTTGATGATTTTGTGTGACGCTAAAGCCCCTATCATAGTCCAAGGTGAAGAGCTATCTAACGCAAATCCTAAGTGGAAAGCTTTCCACCTCAAGTCAGAAAATAAGTGGAGGCCATCAAAGTCAGTCACGGTGAAGTCCTATTCACCGTGACTGACTGGTCCAGGTCGACCAATCAGTGAACGGGGTGAAGAGTCTGAAAGTAAAAACAGAGAGATGTGTCGGGACTCGCGGTGGATAGCTCTTCACCGCGAGGAATGACGTAACGTTGTAGTTTTATGACTCAAAAAGACTACACCGCGGTGGGTAGCTCTTCACTGCGGTACCGACTCTGATAGGGGCTTCAGTAGGCTGTCACGGTAATTTGCAAAGAAAAGTTAAAACATTTTAAAAATGGAGATAAGAGGTTTCTGCCCCACGACAACGATATGCATGTTACCCAGATGTCGTGTAAGGCCATACAGAACATCATGAAGCCAGCTGAAAAACACTAGTCTCTCTGCTCACAGACTAGACACGTTTAATGGTTCCTCAGGTGTTTAAATCCCACATTTGCACCGGTGGTGCAGCGCTCGAGGAAGCTCATATTTTAGAAAGAATCATAAATAATAATATAACAAAGTTGGCTTTGGCCTGTAATATTCATGATCTGTTTTCATGCAGTGAAGTCGAGTCACACATTTCTATGACGTGACGTGAGTGTCAGAAGTCTTCCGGAAGGCACTTTTCCTGAATGTTTCTTACAGCCCTGGTTTCCCTATTTTGGGTAAATGTGAAAAAAAAGAAGTGTTATGAGCTTGTAGATCGTCTATTTCCTCTATTTGTTGTATGTGTGTATAGGGCTTAAATTACATTTAAAGTGTCTCGTGCTATTATACTGTACATTTCGTCCATTTGAAAATAGCCGATCGGATCTTTCAAAATATGTTTTTAGAATACTTGTGAAATGGGACATTCTGCATAATGAGTACTTTCTACTTTTGGCACATTTTACCGGTACTTTTACTCAAGTCCATTTTTTATTCCAGACTTTTACATATTTCTACAGTACATTGCAGTAGTGATACTTTTACTCCAGTGAAAAATTAAAGTACTTTTTCCGCCACTACAACCGCAGTCTTCTACTGTTGGTCAGTCAGTAGGAACTACCCAGTAAGTACAACCAGTCTTCTACTGTTTGCCGCAGGGAGCTGCCCAGCACAACCACAATCTTCTGCCGTCGGTCACTGGAAGCTGCAAAGAAGTACGACCCAGTCTTCTACTGAGAGCTGCCCAGTACTAGTCCTATAATGCAGTGTGTTCAACCTTTTTTCTGCATGGGCACACTTTTCATGTCCCAAGAATCCATCATGGATTCTTGGGACTGGATTGTTGGTGTGCCCATGGATTATCCATGGGCACACCAACATAATACGGGGGTGTAAATATCGTCACTGCCGGGAAGAAACCTTGTATCTCCAGGTTTCAAATTTGTATGTTTCTTCACAAAGTAAAGCCCTGCTTCATCATACAAGGCTGTCGCACAACAGTAGTGAAAACAGCAGATCTACAGATCTGCTGTTTTCACTAGTTTAAATATTTTTTAAAATGATAAATACAATACTGGCTTTCACGCAGTTTCAAGGGGCACACTTGACCCTTCTCAGGGGCACACCAAAGGTCCCCAGGCACAGTGGTTGAGAAACACTGCTATAATGTGATTATTTTGGGTGGCCGTGGTCTGAAAAGCTTTAGAACCAATGCTTTTTAGGGCAACCCGTCACTCACTCACAGTTGTGTACGGTATCTTTCCAGGTTGTTCGAGACGGTCCAGGGTTTCCCGGCTATAAATACGCTTCATTTCCTGACCTCTAAAGCTAGGTTGTTATAAGGCTTCCATCCATATATAGGCAGGTTGATTGCCATTGCGAGAGGTTTCACCTTTCACAGTGAGATCACCACTGGCTAGAATGACACGGCTTGATGTCATCATGGCCTTCCTGGGGTGAGGAATGTTCTATTATTATTTTTTCTGGAATATTATCATGTCCTATTGTGGCATCCACACCTCACATGCATGCAAAGTTACAAACACACACACATACACTAGGGATGGGACGATAAGTGATATTATCGTTTATTGTGATAAAAAACACTCACGATAAGCGTATCGTGGAGATTTAATTTATCGTGATATCGTCCTCTGTCGTGCACTGGGATCAATTCACCTTTTATTGGCCGAGCTGCATATCCGGTACCACTAAAAACCTCTATTGGTAAAACATACTTATAATATACGTACTTGTCTGATACAGTCTTTTTTTCACTCTTTACCAAATCTCTTTGCCAAAAAATAGCCGATCTACAAGCTCACAACGTGTCGCAACTATTTTTTTGGCAAATGTTCCGCCCCAGGGTAATGGATGTTGGGGTTATTTTGATTATGGTGAATAATACCGGAAATCGTGATTTCTTTCGTCACAATAAAGATATGACATTTTCATCCCAAACACACATACGCACGCCACTTTCACTTTTTTTTCATTTGGAAAGTGAAAACAAAAAGATGACATTATTCTTCTGGCGTCACACACAGATTGTCTTCCATTTGTATGAGCTCATGTTTTCAGAGCCAGGATCTCATCATGAAACATGAGAGGCTGCAGTCCCAGGGTGGAGTTGTTGGATACCGTGTGTTCTGCCATTTTAAGGCTTTAATATTTTCACTGTCGGGCAGAAACCTCGTATCTCCAAGTTTCAAATGTGTATGTTTTTCCGCAAAGTAAAGCCCTGCTTCATCAGACAAGGCCGTCACACAAAAGTAGTGAAAACAGCAGTGAAAACAGCAGATCTACAAGGCGTTGTGTGCTTGTAGATCGGCTGTTTTCACTAGTTTAGTTAATTTTTTAAATGATACAAAATGAACGCTTTTGGACATACAAGGTTTCCACCCGACAACGACGATTATGTTTCTCTTCAGGCACGTGCACACATAGACATCAAAGGGGGCTTGAGCCCCTGCCCTTTATCTGCCTGTAAAAAGTGCCCTCTCCAGACCATGAATGCAGTTCTTACTATGGTGAAAGAAATGCAAATGCCCCTCTTTCAATGCCATACCTGAAGGAAGCATTCAGAGCATTCAAGCCTTGTCCAAACTCTCCTGAACTTGAATGCAGCATCTTATGTTGAAACTAAGTATTGCCCTCTTTGTGTAGAATTGCATGTCGTACGCCACATCTCTAGTATTATTTATGTTTAGTTCAGTGTGGTATCAACTATCAAGCACCGAAAATAGCTGACCTTAGCTTGGAGGTCTGCTATTTTTTATTTTCGTTTTCACCAAAAGGCCTTTTTAGAAATTTCAGCCCCTGCCTCTCTAACATTCTCTGCACGTCCCTGCTCTAAAACAATCATTGTGTGTGTGTGTGTGTGTATATGTGTCATAGCCTGTAGACCTGTGTCGCAGTGTATTTTTTATTATTCCGCACATAAAAGAAAGCATTCCTTCCTGTACTGTGCGTGCGTGGGGGCCTCTACTTTGTGTAACCAGAGAGCGCCTACATATCCTGAGTACTAGAGTTGGGCGACGTCTGCCGAGAACGTGACCTCACATTTGTTTTTAAGTGCACTGCAGTGCACAGTGCACTGTTATTGAAACAATCACCATGTCTCAACCCTCGCCGATTGCTATCAATCACTGTCGATCTGACGACGATGACATCATCCACGGAGTCAGCAATAATTCCGATGAGATAACAAAGACCACACAGACGGAGAGTTCTGAAGAGATAGGGATGGGGACAAAGGCAGGGATAGGCTGAAATACTATTTTCCATTATCCATTATTGTCTTTGTGATTAATCGTATCAAATCTGTTAGTTCTTTTAAGGATGACTTCACCCATTTTCATAGCCTAGTTCCAGACCCTGAATCGCTAGCCACACCCCTTTAAATTTTTGTTTTGGCGATTCAGGGGTCTAGAATTGCTGTCATTGAAGAGGCCTTCCTCGTTCGAAAATTCGTACGGCGAATCAGCGTCTTGTGATCAGCGTGGGTGGGGGTTTCCCAGAACTCATGTGTGTTTCCAAGTAAACCAGCGCCGCCGCCGTACCGTACCGCGCATCGCGTCGCGGTAAAATGCGGTAAATTGCGGTAAAATGCGATCGTATCGATCTCGCTATGAAACACCAGTAGCAGGCATGTTATGTTGTGTTTGATTACTAGTTCGTAGTGCTCCTATTCTGCCTGTTTCTTTGGTTAGTAAGTAGCACTAGCAAGCAACAGGCTAGCCACTAGCCAGCCACACATAACAACACTACGAACCAATCGCAGAAGGCTGCCTCTTTGGCAACGCCCATCCTTGAAATTGCCTTAGATCAGAGCAAGTTCAGACTGAATAATGGAGTGAAACGAAATGTCAATTCAGGCTGAGTGTCAGGCTACCATTTTCAACCTATCGTCATATAATTGGTCCTCACCAATGTTGGTAATAATATGGTAAAAATATTCTACTCGTTCTGTGAGGAGGGCTGTGGACAGTTCAGTAACCTAGTGACAAGCAAGCTCAAAAGACATCACTTCACGCCACATTTCGAACTTTCAGATCTGCAATTATTTTGTCATTATTATTATTTATTTTTGTGGCTTTTATGCCTTTTTAGACTGACAGGAAATGGGGAGAGAGATGGGGAGTGACACGCAGAAAAGGTCGTCAGGAACGGGATTCGAACCCACAACATGCTATCAGGCTGGCCGGGCAATTCGACTAAGGGTTAGGTTTAGGTTTTAGGGTTAGGTTTAGGCATAGTTTTACTGAGGTTAGGTTTAGGCATAGTGGTTAACATTGACCAGGTTAGCATTCAACAGCGTCGGCAGGTTAGCATTTCACCAAGTTAACATTCACCCGCGTCGAACAAATGGAACGTCGAACAAATGTTATGTCGAAATATCGACACACTCCCGCCTGGACCACCACGCCTGTGTCCTGGGCCACACAGATCTGCTACGTTTGATGCTTTTGCTTGACGCTGTAGTTGTAGTATGATCAAGTAGGGTGTTAATATTTAGAAAAGAAGGCGTTAATATTCACAAAAGAAACACAAAAAGTCAGAATACCAGGGTTCCCACGGTCATGAAATTCCTGGAAATATTTTGAAATTAGAAGAATATTTTTCCAGTACTGGAAAAGTTTTGGAATTGATCAATGGTCCTGGAAGATCCTGGAAAAGATAGCCATGCATTGTCTTTGGTTAATGATTTTGTTAATACCTCTGAAATGACAAATGAAACATTGGCCAAATTGTCAAATATTAGAGGCAGAAATTGTGAAAATAGCCGATCTACATGCGCACAACGAGGCGTTGTGAGCATGTAGATCAGCTATTTTCACAATAGAACCGTGTTATACAAAATTCCTCTACTCTTAATGCTCGTCAGGGTGGGGGCGTCCCCAGTTAAAACATGATTATTTCGGGGGACACAGCCTGAAAAGGTTGAAAACCACTGGCATACACTACTTGTCTTTAGGCATTGCACATAGGAGTAAGAGACCTGTTATTGAGCTGAATTATTGTTATATAGTCCTGGAAATTGGGTTAAATATTCTGGAAAAGTTTTGGAAATTAATCGGTAAAAAATGTGTGGGAACCCTGGAATACGGAGATAAGAGTTTTCTGCCGCCGACAGCAACGCGATGCAGCTTAAGCGTTGGTGCCGCCGCTGCCTGCTAGCATCACAAAGGAAATGCAGTGAAAAGTAAGCCCCCGGTACAGTACTAGACAGGATGAAGTTATTATTATACATGCCTGTTGGAGCATGATGTGTCTTACGTGTGCTTCATGTGTGTGGCATGTGAGGGGCCTGCAGCCCTGCCTGTATGCACCCATTATTACACTGCTGATAATGGCCTGCCTAAAGCCTGCTGACTCCCAGCTGAACCTGGCTATAACTAAAGCTGAGTGGCTGTCTGTGTGTGTGTGTGTGTGTGTGTGTGTGTGTGTGTGTGTGTGTGTGTGTGTGTGTGTGTGTGTGTGTGTGTGTGTGTGTGTGTGTGTGTGTGTGTGTGTGTGTGTGTGTGTGTGTGTGTGTGTGTGTGTGTGTGTGTGTGTGTGTGTGTGTGTGTGTGTGTGTGTGTGTGTGTGTGTGTGTGTGTGTGTGTGTGTGTCAACAACTTGAAGAGGCAGAGAGAGAGGGAATTCCCATTCTATCTCTCGCTCTCTCGCTCAAATTTTCAAAGCAGCTTTATTCTTGGCATGAGAATTTATAAGTTTACGTTGCCAAAGCAAAAAGTGGAACAATCGGAAACGAAAACCATGTATGTACAATTTAAAAGGGAATAAAGAGAGGTGTAAACAGAGCTGTTACAGAGCTGAAGACATCCAGGAAATGTTAGCTTGGCATGAACTTAAAAATATTGGATAGCCTACAATTGTGAACAATAGCCAAGTCAGATAATGTAAACATTGGCCAATCATACTCATCATACGGTTCACCGCAGCTCAACAGTCAGTGTGAGGATTGGTCAGGAGATGTCTAACTGTACGTTTTGTGTATCTCTCTCTCTCTCTCTCGCTCTCTCTCTCTCTCTCTCGCTCTCTCTCTCTCTCTCTCTCTCTCTCTCTCTCTCTCTCTCTCTCTCTCTCTCTCGCAGCTTGTGGTGACATGTGTATGTCATTGTGAGACGTGATTGTTGCTAATGTAACACACTCAGCGAGATCTGATTTTGTATGGATTTTTTAGATCTTTGATATATTTAATGTTACTGTGGCAGAGCATTTAATTTAGCTTGTGTATGCTGCATAGTAAAGTTGCATAATGCAAGCGCACAGGGAAATTTGACATACAAAATGATTCTGATTCTGCTTCTTTTTCCCAGTGGAGGTTTTGGAATTAAGGTAACAATTATATTATCTGACTTTGATACAGGTCATAGTACTGTATTCTCCATTCCTTTGTTTAAAAGGAGTTGGGGGCTGGGGGTGGGAGAGGGTACGTGTGTACGTGTGTGTATCTGACTGTACATGTGTGTATTTGTATTGTATCTAATGTTTTGCTTAAGTGTATAGGACCCCCTCTAAAATGAGGGGGCTATCCTTTTAATAAATTCTGACCAAAATTCTATATTACCCTTGTCTCTGGGTAACCGCGAGGATCTGCATGCGGCTCAAGTCACGGATGCTGGGGTTAGAATTGGTTTACATGGAGAATAGAAACCTAGAAAGAAAAGGGGAATGCACAGAAATTCTTCAGAAATTCAACTACTTAACCACATCCTTCCCAATCTTGGGCAAGTAAGCAAACTTGACCAATTGTTTACTGTAGTGAAAACGACAGTACAAGCTCACACTCACACATCTACTATTGTCACTATGTCGTTGCTGTCGGGTAGAAACCTCTTATCTCCATATTCTAACTTTTCATAAATGAACACCCTACTTGATCACACTACGTAATCCAGGGTCCAGGGACTCTCTGGGTTCCTTTTGGGGGGTCTAAATTGACCCTTTCAAGTATGTAACTCTGACAGTTTACAAATTGGTTTCATTTGTAAACTGTCAGAGTTAAGGGGAGACCTTGACATTTTAAAGTTTGAGAACTACTGATTTAGAACAAAATGCAGGTTTAAATTAATTCTGCAATAAATCTCTGTATTAACAATTCAACAGGATTTTCATTGTATCACAATATATATATGATATCTCTGAAAAGGCATATCGTGGAGACATTGTATCGTGGAGACATTGTATCGTGGAGACATTGTATCGTCTCAACGATATTTATCACCATATCGCCCACCCCTAGTTTTGGACATATAAGGTTTCCACCTGACAGAAGTTTTGCTGTATGACAGAGGCTATATGCAGGGCTTCGGTGGTTAACTAGGACAGTGTCTTCCCACTTTGGCCTCTTGCCATGATGGAACTACAAGTCCTTCAGTTGTCTGGATGGAAGACGCTCATTAGATTGTGTGTGTGTGTGTGTGTGTGTGTGTGGCTCTCGCTTTGAGCGCGTGCACGTCTTACAGATAACAACACATTGTATAGTATTATTATGTTGCTGTCAGGCAGAAACCTCACATCTCTTTCAAATTAATTTATCTTTTGTAAAATGAATACCCGACTTCATCCCATTACAGACAGACTGTGTCCCACAAAAGTAGCCCACCTATAACTTCTTGCATTGTGAAGTTATAGATCTGCTATTTTTGCTGCGTTTTAATTTGAATCCTGTTTTGGACATATGAGGTTTCCACAGTGACGACGTACAGAACTATGTCCACTGTCTCACATGGACGAGTCGAGCAACGTATAATCAGCTCTTTAGGCTCATGCATCTCTCTCTCTCTCTCTCTCTCTCTCTCTCTCTCTCTGTGTCTTTGTGGCCTTATTATTGAGTCTTTGTCCCTTTGCTTCTGTCTCCTCTCTCTCTCTCTCTCTCTCTCGGTAGATCGCCCATAGTGCTGTTGGGCGGGGGGAGGGGGGTAATAAGGTTAAATACTAGTCATTCACTGCCTCTGCTGTCAGCCTCACTGATGTATGAGCTCCTTAAGCACGCACGCGCGCACGCGCGCACACGCACACACACACACACACACACACACACACACACACACACACACACACACACACACGCACACGCACACGCACACACACAAACGCGCGCACACACAGAGTGACCATGACTAATTCCCTGTTTTTGGGCCACTGAGGGGAGGGACGCGGTCTTTCTTTACAAAAACTACACAACACAAGAAGTGCACGATGTGCCCCTCTGCCAGAGAGCGAGAGACAAAGACGGAGATGGAGAGAGAGAGAGAGAGCAAAGACATGTTGGGAGGAGGAGAGGAGGAGGTTGTGTGTGTGTGTGTGTGTGTCATTGTGTCTGAGGGCATTCCCCTGCTGAGGAACAATGGCTGAAATGTGCGTGCGTGCGTGCGCGTGTGTGTTGCATACTGTACAACTCCGTGGGAGTGGGAGTGAGCATTTGAGGTGCGTCTTGCTATCTGCATGCATCCCAGTGCACGTCTGTGCATTTATTTATGTCACTGCACCTGTCCTCCCCCTCACCCATCTCTGTGTTGTCGCTGCTGTTGTATCCTATACTGCAGGGTTCCCCGATTAGTTTTCCCCAAGGGCTGAATTATGTCTAGGGTACCAAGCCGAGGGCCACAACATTGCAGGGGACGACGGTGGTGTTCCCGCTACTCCAGCGACAGTTCAGATATCGTCGTTGTCGATTGGAAATCTTGTATGTCCAAAACCGTTCGTTTTGCATTTATCATTTTAAAAATGATTTAAACTAGTGAAAACAGCCGATCTACAAGCACACAACGCCTCGCGGTGCGAGGCGTTGTATGCTTGTAGATCGGCTGTTTTCACTACTTTTGTGAGATGGCCTTGTATGATGAAGCAGGGCTTTACTTTGCGAAAGAATGTACAAATTTGGAGATACGAGGTTTCCACCCGACAACGACGATATACTAGTGTTGTTGCTGCTCTTATACCACCATAATTACTGGGATTGGTGGGGGCCAGACAGTAGCCCCCCGCGGGCCATTTGCGGCCCGCGAGCCGCCTATTGGGGACCCCTGCTATACAGGCTCTCCTGTCGGTGAGGAGCCCCCACCGGGAGGACATCGAGCCTTCGTCCTACTCCTCCCGCGCAAAACACCCCCGGCGTAGGAGTGTAAAGGCTCTAACAGAGTCCAGGGTGAAGAGCTATTCACTTCACCTTGTTGTAGTTTCCTAGCCATCACCTAGGCTTTGTTATGTATTTTTGGAGCGGTGAAAGCGCTCCCAATAGACAGGTATGTCTGTGGCTGGCTGGCTGGCTATGTGGGTATGTCCGTAGCCTGACAGTACCTGTACCGACCACACATGTTAAAGGAGGGGCGCTGTTGTGCAGGCACTCAACACACACACACACACACACACACACACACACACACACACACAGGGTGTAGCTGCTCAGATTCACCGCTCCACTTCGAACCGAGGTTTGATTTTTGGAGCTGTGTGAAGCACAGGCTCCCTATACGTGGCCGTGTGGGTCTGTCTGTGTGTGTGTGTGTGTGTGTGTGTGTGTGTGTGTGTGTGTATGTAGCCTGAACTTCCTAAACTTCGGCACGCCACTAGTCCCACAGTTTTGCCACCACACACTCGCGCCATGTCAAATCGACCGGCTTACTCGGGAATCGTGGGCTATTACTTTTCTAAGAGAAAGGTTCTATAGTTTAATTGATATTAATTTATTAGTGAATTAATTTTCCCCATTGACTTATAATGGGAATTGCAAAAACTCACATTCAATTATTTGTCTCTCGCAAACCATAGGGGCTAGAGTTTCAAGACTTGGAGAGGAGGTTCATAATGATTTCAAGGATTAAATAAAAAATAATTTTGTCATTTGGCCGCATGGTGGCGCCATAACACCCCACTTTACGTTTTGGCCTGTAACTCTTGAACCGTAGGTCGGAAAATTAAAATTATTTTTTCCCTGGATTCCTTGGGTCATGACGCATCTCCCCATATAGGCCACGCCCATTTGCGCCATGATAGATTTTCCGCCATCTTGAATTTTCTCCAAAACACACTTTTTGCTCCTTTTCCTACATATTTTCTTCAAATGTCACAAAAATCGGTACACATGATCCACACACACACACACACACACACACACACACACACACACACACACACACACACAGCTCCACTTCACACGGGTGTGATTTTTAGGTGATAGCTAGAAAACTACACCGCGGTGAAGTGAATAGCTCTTTACCCTGGACTCTGATAGAGGCTTAAGTGTTCTAGTGACAAATAACACCCTCCCTGCCTGCTTGGTTTCTCCCCTCCCCCGAACACGGGGCCAATTGTGTTCGTATAGACGTTGGACAAAGCAGCATGTACTGCCGTGGATTCGAACCCCCGGGCTTTACCACTGCGTCACATGAGCACCAGCACCTGTGTGTTGCAGTGTGTTGGGAGTAGGGATGGGACGATAAGCGATATTATCGTTTATCGTGATAAAAAAAAGAAACACTCACGATAATCGTATCGTGGAGATTTAATTTATCGTGATATCGTCCTCCGTCATGCACTGGGATCAATTCACCTTTTATTTGCCGAGCTGCATATCCGGTGCCACTTAAACCCTCTATCGGGAAAACATACGTACTTGATAGTCTTTGTTTTAACTCTTTACCATATCTCTTTGCCAAAGAAATAGCCGATCTACAAGCTCACAACGCGTCGCAACGCGGCGTGTTGTGAGCTTGTAGATCTGCTATTTCTTTGGCAAATGTTCCGCCCCAGGATAATGGATTTTGATTATCGCGACGTAAATCACGATTTCTTTCGTCACAGTCATCATGATATGACATTTTCATATCTTCCCATGCCTAGTTGGGAGATGGGGTTTCTCTGGCCTCCAGTGGTAGGGAGAGAGAGAGAGAGAGAGAGAGGGAGAGGGAGAGGGAGAGGGAGAGAGAGAAAATAGGCCACAACTGAAGCAGGCTCTGCTGGTATTGTTGGTCTCCTCTCCTTTGTCAAGGCAGAAGGCCTCTCTGACTGTCTGAGACCCGCACAGACATCTGCACGTGCCCAGTGATGAGGGCTGCACTGTGCTAGGTCATGGTGACTTTCTGTTGCCAAAACAACTCCCACACAGCGGTCTTTTATTCCGTCTACGGACGGATGCAGCTCTGGACACTTTTCTGTCTACAGATTATTTTTAGATTTTTGATTCTCGATTAATTGAATCATCGAGAAGCATGTTTTCAAAAACGGAACAAAAAAACCTATGTAGTAGTAGTTTATTTATTTTGGTCATAAAAATAAAATTCAACTGATATTAATTGAAAAATAAAAAAATTAAAATAAATGAATAGACCAGACGAGCCCCATTTTGTTATTGTTTGAATTAAATTAAATCACTAACCCTGCCTTTAACTAACAGTAACACCCCTAATTCCATCCTGACGGCA
The DNA here is from genome assembly GCF_963921795.1 of Nannobrachium achirus. Taxonomy (NCBI): domain Eukaryota; kingdom Metazoa; phylum Chordata; class Actinopteri; order Myctophiformes; family Myctophidae; genus Nannobrachium; species Nannobrachium achirus. The sequence goes on along the minus strand of NC_137826.1, from coordinate 6,261,954 downwards.
AATCTTTTATTGATCGATTTATTTTTAGAACTCCTCTAATAACGGTCCGGTATTGTTTTGCCATTACAGCTGTTGGGCTTAACCCCTTGACTGATTGATTGAATTGATTGAATATTTTATTAGGCAAAAATGGAGAACAGTACAAGTATAGTCAATACAATAAAAATATAGTACAGTTAAACACCCTGCCTAAAAGGAGCATCCCAAATAAGCCCTTTTACGGTCTTGTTTATGTCGGAAGTCCTTGGACGTAACAAATAGCAAGCAAAAAAATAAAATAAAAATTCAATAATATCGCAGTTATAAAAACACTATATGTACAGGGTAGGGGAAACAAGGGGGGGGGGGGGGTGCTCACTTCGCCTGTCTATGGGAGAAGTGATAACAACCTCCTTCTCTGGCCTCCTGAAAGGTGAGTCTTCAGGGCAGTTTTGAAGGAGGCCAGTGAGTTGTTTTTTAGGCCTAACCTATAGAATAGGGCTAAATCAGAAATTAGCCTACAAAACAAATATGTTGCTACATACTGTACATGTACTGTAAGCCCCTCCCAAACAGCAAAATGTGTTCCCGGCCTGAATGGGTTAAGGGCATAGAGTATATTAACAATAGAGAGCGGACCGGCCCCGCCCCCACTATCATTTCAATGCAAGTGCTCAGTGGCGTTTTGAAGCAACGGCTACGTGCTAGCATGTAGCTAATCCAGGTGCATTCTGGGGGAAATTGGCCACTAGGTAGTGGCCAATTTCCCCCAGAATGCACCTGAAAATGACGTCACGCTGCTCTCCGCTCAGAAGAAGGATTGTCTGGAGTGGAGGGGGCGGGGCCAAAATGCGCGTTTAGGCTGCAGTTCCAACTTTGGCCACCATCGGGGTTGCTTCAAATCTAGCCCTGGGTTCTGGGGGCTTGGTTAAGGGAGGTAATCAAGGAATTCCACACCTGGGTGGCATTGTTGCAGAAGGAGAATTTACCCATATTTGGTTTGTGTTATCAGATCATTGTGTGCGCTCCCTCTGGTGTTGTTGTGGCTGTGGGAGTGGGAGTCGCTAACCTTTTGGAGATGTTTGGTCTTAACCACTTGGTCTTAACCCCTAGAATCGTTCACCTAAAAATAGCAGATCTATAAGCTCACATTGCGTCGGGTTATTTAAAGATATTTAGTATAGAGTCCTTGGGACTCCGGTTGCTTTAGCCCCGAGCTCTGCGTTCCCATTCGTCAGGAATTCAGTGAACATTCCCGGGGCTGGGTTTTAATTGGTGATGTCTGCACTGTGTTCTCTGGAGCAGGTAGAGAACATGTTAGGCCTCGGCTCTGCGTTGCGGTGAAATGTCACGTGTGGTTTGAGCCCTGGCTTCTTGCAGACGGATCTTAGTAATGAAATATGTCCTCAAAACCCCAAACTGCTTGGTTACGTCACATCGGCGGTTTTGCGAAACCCAGGGAACTTATCGTTTACAAAACAACTGAGTAAAGGGGGGCGTTGCCCCAAATGTTTATGTCTTCTAAAACCAAATGTGATTTTTTCCTGTGATTTCCTGCCATGAATGTCTTCAATATAGTATTGAATAGACCAGGGGTCTTCAACGTTTTCAGGCCAAGGACCCCTTAGTTGAGAGAGAGATGAAGCAGGGACCCCCACAACGTATTTTTTGTTTCATCGTTTGACAGCACGATCATCAGTGTATTTTGGATTCATGTCAATTCGTGTTTTCAGATATTTAACCGCTTGAACCGTCAATACTTAATGAACTTGACCTTTCACTCTGTACTTAGTCTGCTCTTTTTGCCCTCTACACCAAACCTCTTTGCCGAAAATAGCCGATCTACAAGCTCACAATGCCTCGCAGCGTGAGGCGTTGTGAGCTTGTAGATCTGCTATTTTTTGCTAAAGTTCTCAGAATATGGACGCTAGGATTCAAAGATTTGGAGGACCCCCTGTAGTAACTCTGAGGACCCCCTGTTGAAGACCCTTGGAATAGAATGAAGTGACTTAGCTGGGTGTTTGTCACAACTAGGAACCAGAGGAAATGTATAACATTTTGGAGGCACGTTTCTTTCTCCCTCTGTCTGTAGAATACAAACATTTTAAGACCCTGACTAACTGCCGATTGTGTCACAAAGCGCTTGCGAAGTCACAGCAAACATTAGAGAGACAGACCTCGGATCGCCTCGCCTCCCGTGCCTTTTGTGTGCATTTAATATCGGCTCCCGATCCCCTGGGAGAGTTCTGCTGGACCGAGGCTGGTAAATATTTTAGCCGAGTGGAGCTATTGGGTTACGTTGCAACGGGTAATAGTCCAGTGACTCTGCTCTTTGAAGGTGTACCAGGCTGCTGCCAGCTCAATATGTTTCCACTCATACCCACTGTGGGGAGTTCTGGCTTCTTCTTTCCTTTCCCCCGGAATGCCAAACACTGCACTCACTTACTCTTTTTTAATGTGGGCATTGCCCTGGCCTACAGTACCTTCTTACCTCTGGAGTATATCGTCTACGTCGGCAGAAATCTCCTATCTCTGTGTTTTAACCACCGAAGCCCTCCATATATTTTCTTTCGCAAATTAATGCCCCACTTCATTGTACAAGTGTCAATCAAAAGTAGTAAAACATTGCCAATCGACAAACTCGCAGCGTGTCACGACGCGCTTTGAGTTCGTAGAAGACAAAGCGTTTTAATATGGAAGTGTATGCCCGGCAGCAACAAAATAGTGACTGACAATTAGGGCCGTCACAATTATTACATAATCGTCTAATCGTGATTATTTTGACATTATCGCAATTATTTTGTCATAATCGCCATAATCGTGAATGTTGAAAAATGACCGAAATAGTGGAAATAGCAGATCTACAAGCTCACAACGCGTCGCATCGCGACGCGTTGTGAGCTTGTAGATCGGCTATTTCCACTAGCAAAGTTATTTTTTAAGTAGTAAGTTGTCAAATATGTCAGTAATTTATTTGTGTATTTAGGTTATGTGTCATATCTGCCATGTGCAATTTCAAAGCCTAAAAGCCAAACAGGAATGTAATTATCAACGACAAAAACACAATTAAATCGTTAATCGCCAATTATTTGAGTGACATTTAATCGTCATGTAAAATGTCATATCGTGACAGCCCTACTTACAATAGCCATTTACAGACACCAATGTGAGTTTGAAAACATGACGATGACAAAAAAAAAACTCCCATAGCTACTGGGAGAAATACAACAATAGCACAGCAGCAAGATTTGTGAACTGTTGCGATAAAAGAATGTTAGCCAATGGAATACAACCACCCTAAGGACTACTAACCATTGAGTGTCCCGAGTAGACCTCCAGACCCACTGTACATATAAACAGAGCTGCTACCATTAAACACATTTTAAATCTGAGGCTTTTTTGTATATCATTTAAATAGTTTTAAGAGAAAATGCCACAAAGTGACTGCAGCTTTATACCCTGTATATATAACATACTGTAGCTATAACCACGCAATGTGACATAGCTCTGTTTACACACTGCTGCACCTCCTCCAACTGTATATGCACTTTCCCCATTTTCAACTGTTTTCATTCAATCTTTATTCTTTACACTTGCTTTGGCAATGTATACGTATGTTTTCTGATGCCAATAAAGCTCCTTTGAATTGAATTGACTTGCCAAAAATAGGGAAGGAATCTCTACTTCAATCAATAATTTAACCTATTAAGAACACTTCTTTGTTACGATAGATTTTAACCACTTTAATCATTATTTTATGCTTTAACTACAGTATTACAAAATAGCAAGCTCACAGCGCGGCACTGCGCTGCAAGCTTGTAGATCTGCTATTTTTGACAAATCCTGAGGATTTGTGCAAATCTTTAAGTATATATATATTTTTAAAGCAAACTTTTATAAATCTTTGCTTCTGGGGGGGTCCCTGGAACAAAATAGTTTGAGATGGGGTCGGCGCTCAAATACATATAATTCTAGGGGTTCTTGACATTAAACAGTTTGAGCACCACTGATCATGGAAACATATGTTTTTTAGAAAACCATTATGATTTTAGAAGATAATTTTAGGTATTTGTCTGGCCAAATGGCCCATTTAGGCCTGGGATTATTGAATGCTTTAACTATTGAAAAATAGCAGATATGCAGGCTCACAGCAGAGCTTGTAGATCTGGTATTTTTGACAAATGTGTGCAAATCTTTGAATATATGTATTTTTAAAGCGAATGTTTGTAACTAAAATATTGCTTCTGGGAGGTCCCTGGAACTAAATATTTTGAGATGGGGGTCCGTGGCAAAATACATATCAGTTTGGGGGTCCTTCACATGAAAAGGTTTGAGAACCACTGACATAGTAGTCTCTGAAGAACAGAGAACTGAGCTCCAGTTAAGTGAAAAGGACCTTTTCTTTGACGATGGCTCGCCAGATTGCTGACATAGAAACATAGGTTTTTCAAAAAACCTTAGAAGGATCCAAAAGACACTTATAGAATCGGGTCAAAATTCAAATTTTCACGATTTTTAAAAAATAGCACGGCACTCGGTGCCGCGCTGTGAGCTTGTATATCTGCTATTTTGGAAAAATGTGTGCAAATGTTTTTTATTTGTATTGTATATGTATTTTTAAAGCGAACATTTGTAACTCAAATTTTGCTTCTGGGGGTCCCTGGAACAACATATTTTGAGATGGGGGTCTGTCCGTGTATATACATATTAAGGTTTCTGCCCCACAGCGACGATGTCTCCCTTTCCCTCCATCTGTCTCTCATTCTCACTCTCAATTTTCAGTTCAATTGGCTTTATTGCCATGGACGTCACATATACCCTTCTTTCCACCTGTCTCTTTCTCTCCCTGGCTCGCCTTTTACTGGCCGTTTCTGTTAAAAGTTTCTCTGTGAACTGCTCCAGGCTAGAGTTAACCTCACAAACACTCGCAAAAATGCTCTCTCTCTCTCTCTCACACACACACACACACACACACCCACACACACACACACACACACACACACACACACACACACACACACACACACACACACACACACAGTCACACACGCGCACGGCGAACACACAGATTTAGGAAGTGGCGCTCGCACTCACACGAAGCGAGGTGTTTATTTGTAGAGCGCTCGGCGCTGTGTGACTGCTACTTTGTCATCATCGCGTGCAATAAAGAGGAATTAACGTCGCCTAGAATAACCTGCAAGCTTCCTCTTTAGCTAAAAGTAGAGCCGTGAGAGAATTGAGTGGTGAGGGGCCTTCTCATTTAAGCTGTGACAGAAATGCACCCTTGCGTGCATGCATGCATGCGTGTGTGTGTTTGTATGTGAATATTGACAGTATTATACAGTAGCACTGGGGGAATTAACCCATTTTGGCCTAGAATTATTGAATGCTTTAACCAGTGAAAAATAGCAGATATACAAGCTCACAGCGCGGCACTCTGCGAGCTTGTAGATCTGCTATTTTTGAAAAAGTTGTAAAAATGTGTGCAAATCTTTGAATATACAGTATGTATTTTTAAAGCGAACATTTGTAACTCAAATTTTGCTTCTGGGGGGTCCCTGGACTGAATATTTTGAGATGGGGGTCCGTGGCCAAATACATTTTGGGGGTCCTTCGCATGAAAAGGTTTGAGCACCATTGACATAATAGTCTCTCAAGAACTAACTGAGCTCCAGTTAAGTGAAAAGATCTTTTCTTTGACGATGGCTGGCCAGATTGCTGACATAGAAACATGGGTTCTTAAAAAAAAAACTTAGAAGGATTCAAAAGACACTTATAGAATCGGGTAAAAATTCAGACGTTCATGATTTTTCAAAAATAGCAGATCTACAAGCTTGCAGCGCGGCACTCGGTGCCGCGCTGTGAGCTTGTATATCTGCTATTTTTCAATAGTTGAAGCATAAAATAATGGGCTATAATGTGTACCCGTTCTAACTTGTGTGAGGGTGCGTTTGGCACTCAGCACGCATCTTTTGGAAATGGACCACTTAAGCACTTAAGCCCTAACATCATTGGTGTCGGGCAGAAACCTCTTATCTCCATATTTGAACTTTTTTATGTGATGAATATAACAGTATCAAGCAAAGGTTGTGAGATTGTAGATTGTCTGTATTCACCACATCTGAAAAAGTTACATTTTTGGACATTCCAGGTTTCCACCTGACACCAATGATATACTTGACACTAACAGGGTAGCCTAGTGCAGCTAGACTCTATCTGTCATTGCTAACACAAGGCAGAGAATCCACGCTGTGTGATATTGTCTGTCTGTGCGAGGCTACAAACAGGGAGGATCATTTGTTTCTGAGTTTTTGCTGTTTGAAAATAAAACGAATTAACCCATTAAAACCAGAGGCCGATTCTATGTTCTTGTACAAGGAACCCCAAAATGAGGCGTATTTGGCCACAGAGTCGGACCCCTCCCCCCATCTGAAAATGTTCTGTGCCAGGGTTAAGGCTCTTTTCCACCGGCAGCGGTAACGATGACGATAACGATTTAAAAAAGTGGGTTTTCAATTGAAGTGGATCGGCAGCATCCACCCAACACCGATACAGACAACGATAGCCGACAACTACATCGTTAGGATCAACAACGATGTGGTTAAGATCACAGTGATATGGAACTGGGTCTCTGACAAACAGCCTAACCCTAACCCTAACCCAAACAGCGGCTGTTAATTGGCGCCTCTTCACATTGATGTCCGATAACTTTATCGGACATCAATGTGAAGGCATAATTATCGCTGTGATATTTTATGGCTATCGTCATCGTTATCGCTGCCGGTGGAAAAGGGCCTTTAGGGTTTATAGCGACATTTCCCCAGATAGGAAAGCCAGGTTGAAAGTGGTTAACAGAAAACCATTATAGGGGAGGCTGGCGCGTGATGCCACGCTGTATCGAACACACCCTGGGTTCCAATCCAACTCAGCACCTGCCTGGTCCTGTCCTTTGTACCGTGATGCCCAGTAAAACAGAGACGCTTCGAAAAGAATCCTCCGATATCTACAGCAGTGGTTCTCAAACTTTAAAAATGTCAATGTCTTCCCTTAACTCTGACAGTATACAAATGGAACCAAATGGACCCGTTAACGGGTCCATTTGGTTCTATTTGTACACTGTCAGAGTTACAGACTTGTAAGGGTCAATTTAGACCACCCTGAAGGATCCTAGAGAGTCTGGAATCCACTTTGAGAACCACTGATCTACCGCCTTGGCATGCATTGTCACATGACGTAATAATCTGCATGCACTTTGCACCCTTTTAAGTTTCCACCTGAGAATTCACTGGGCTCATAAAGTGAGAGAGTGTGTGTGAGAGAGAGAGAGAACTTGAAAGAATGTGATTTTATTATCTGCTACTGTTTGGCTGTCAACGAGAAGCTCTGCTTTTCACAGCGTTTGTAAAAATAAAATAAAGAGTGTTTCTGTGGAGCTTGTTTGTTTTAATGACAATTAAAATCATCTGTGTCATTTTAGATTTGAGCTTAAAAGCATGATTTATTTATTTATTTGACTTATAAATAGCAGGTATACAAGCTCATAGCGTCCATGACACAACGCACATTCAACTCAATGGTCCATTGGTTCTCTCACACACACACTCCCCAACACACACACGTCTTATATTATTTAATAGCTGCAGATCATGTCAGGAAATAGACATCTACTGTACGTAGAAGTCTATTTTGGTTCAGAACATGTCACAAGACAGACCCAGTATAATGTCATTACTTATGATGTGTTATTGGCGAAGAGCGCGCACGTGTGTGTGTGTCTGTGTGTGTGTGTGTGTGTGTGTGTGTGTGTGTGTGTGTGTGTGTGTGTGTGTGTGTGTGTGTGTGTGTGTGTGTGTGTGTGTGTGTGTGTGTGTGTGTGTGTGTGTGTGTGTGTGTGTGTGTGTGTGTGTGTGTGTGTGTGTGTGTGTGTGTGTGTGTGTGTGTGTGTGTGTGTGGTGGCAGTTCACATACTGTAGTATTCAAGAGGGGAAGCTACTGACTTAAGTTAATGATTGAATTGCATAGATGATGGAATGAAAACGATATTCCTTTCAGAAAGTGAGAGAGCGATGAATGATTATAGAATTGCAGATCTACAAGCTCACAATGTGTCGCGATGCGACGCATTGTGAGTTTGTAGATCTGCTATTTTCAAGACTTTTATACATCTGAAAACTTGAGAAATGGGACCTTCTGCAGAATGACTGCTTTCTACATTTGATGCTTTAAGTATGTTTAGATACTGATACTTTTGTACTTTTCCTCAAGTAAATTTTGAATTGCAGACTTTTACTTGTAAGGGTGTCCTCACACCAATGAGAATGGAGCGTTTTTTGCCAGTAGAGGATTTCTGCAAAAAACGCTCTATTCTCATTGAAATGTATTGGCGGATTCCACTCTAGGTATTTTGGTGTGAGGGCACCCTAACCGAGTATTTCTACATTGCAGTATTGATACTTTTACTTACTTACTAATACTTAAAGGGGAAGACCACCCATTTTCAATATTGAACTATGTCATTAACACATTGACCGCCATTTTAACATACCTCCGTACTCCCACCTGCCATTCGTCTCCATAGACTTCCATGTAATTGGGTGTGCACGGATCATGCACACCCATGCCTAGATAATGCACCACGTGTGTCCACATTGCTCACAGCTTTCAAACAAAAAAATCCGAATGGAAATCCGTTCAGGCATTCATGAGATAACAGCCACTATGTTTAACAAAGATGGCTGCCAAAATGGCTGCCATGCTTGAAAGATGGGGTTGCTATGGGGGTTAAACATGCAATTTCGCGATTGCTATCATGCCTACTCCATTTTTGGGGGTCAAAAAAAAAAAATTGAATTTTTTATTTTTATTTTTTTATTTTATTTTTTTAAATTCTCGGGCCTGGCGGGGAAAGACATTGGAATAATCTCGGGACTATCGGGCCTGGCAGGGAATGAGTTAATATAACTTAGAGGAGTTGTGTGGAAATAGAAAAAAAGTTCCCCCCCTTCTGTGTTGCCTAGAACCGGAGGATTGATTTTGGGGTTTGTATTGTAAAGTACAATGTGTGATGTCATCAAGTTGTATAAGGTATATTAATGACATAGTTCAATATTGAAAATGGGTGGTCTTCCCCTTTAAGTAAAACATTGGAGTACTTTTCCCACCACTGCTCACTTTACTGCGAGTATGTGCACTCCAGACCCGACAGGCTGGGGTTTTCACTGTCAGACGGTATAGCAGAGGCCAGCAACCTTTTTGAAATGAAGTGCCTTTAGTTTTTTTCCTTTTTCTAGATAGTCAGTGTGCCATGTCAACATTTAAGTTTTAATGAGACCCCATAAAAGAATCTGACATATTTTGATTGGCAGGACATTGTTATAAATGTCATTAGACAATAATCCACCTATCTCCCCGACTCCCTCCACAGTCAGAGTTCAGAGTTTTAATGAATGTTGTGAAGGATGTAATTTGCTGTAAATTAGGTAACTTCATTTAATTGTAAAAAATAATACAAATCCTCTCTCTCACACTTCTGCCAGTGTGCCAGTGATCACCCTCCCCTGTGCCAAGGTTGCCTACACTAGGGCATTCACGAATAGTGATTTTTAGTATTCGAATTATTCGACCTCAAAGTATTCGAATAGTCGAATATTCGACAGGACTGGCCTGTCAAATATAAGTATGAGTATGTAAGCAAGAGGCGAACATTGTGAAAATAGCCGATCTACATAATCACAACGCCTCGCAATTTATCTGAGTCACATTAGGTGTAATACCTACAATTCCAAGTGCTTGTCAGGGTGGGGGTCCCCAGTTTAAATATGTTTATTTTGGGTGTCACAGCCTAAAAAGGTTTAAGAACCCCTGGTATAGAGCATTAAACAAATTCATCCACCAGGAGCATTGCCAACTCATTCTTATGACTTCCTATCTAGCCAAGCTTTTATAAACTATATATTTTTTAAAGAGAAAACAATACAAAAATAAAAATAAGCGAATATTCGACTTCGGTGAACAACGTCGAATAGTGACTTTGATATTCGAATATTTGGCGAATGCCCTAGCCTACACCTGCACTATAGAACGGGCTTCTCGTTGCACTGTACTCCTCATGTAACTTCCATGTGCTTCACATGGAAGTGAACCAACATGCAGGGTTAGAGCAGAGTGTTCCTCCAGGTGCTGGATTCTTGGGCCTAAACTTGTCCTCGTGTCCTCTCCCCAGCCTGGAGCAGTAACACGCGCACGCACATACACACACATACACACCTATTCCCCAGCCTGGAGCAATCCTGTCAGTTACACACTCACACACACATGGGCACGCATGCACGCTTGCACGCACGCGCACACACACACACACGCTCAAACTCAGTCTGCCCTGCAACAAAAAAGGTGCGCCTTGGAGCTGTGCCTCTCAATCAATTCATCATCTTCTAAGAAGACACGTTCAGTGTGTGTGTGTGTGTGCGTGGGTGTGTGCGTGCATGTGGATGCATCCAATGTACCTGCGTGCGTCGCATGTATGTGCATGTGTGCATGTGTGTGTGTGTGTGTGTGTGTGTGTGTGTGTGTGTGTGTGTGTGTGTGCGTGTGTGTGTGTGTGTGTACACTGAACTGAAGTCCTTGCTGCCCAGGCTTGTTGGAGGCATCATATTCCACAGGGTAATTTTCACCATGCTACTGTACCTTGAAATGCTACCAGGTTACCAGAGAAAGCACAGGTGCGGCTCATTTTGAACGGAACAATACACACACACACACACACACACACACACACACACACACACACACACACACACGCACACACGCACACATTACGCTACACACAAATGCACAGTTGCACACATTGTACTTACTTACAGTACACACACACACACACACACACACACATGCAATACCCTCGCAGAACACACATACACGCACGTGTTAAATGTGCAAACACTTGACACATGCACACACCCAGTCCCCTTGGAACACATGGTGTTGATAAAGTGACCGTGACCAGCTGTGTTGCCAGCATTGCTTATTATAAGCGGCTTTGGGCTTGTTTTTCTGTAGTCAGTCGCTTTAAACATTGGCAGTTGCGGTTTGCAGTTTACTGGCCTTGTTTCCAAATGTTGTTTAAACCAGTGGTTCTGGAAGGACCAAGGACCCCCAAATTGTGTATATATACAAATTTTACATTTGTCTGCGAAACCCAACCTGAAAATATTTTGTTTTATCTCCAAGCTCAAATGCGTTGTGTTGTGAGCTTATAGATCGCCTATTTTCAAATAGCTTCAGTAAATAGGTTTAAAGTGCTCATGTGACCGATTTTACTTGTTTTCGTAGACCTGTTTGCTTGTTTCTGTCACAAAATTTGATGGGTGGCAGTGGCACCAGAAGTTCCATGAAATACATTGCGTTGAATGAGAGCCAGCGGGACCAGCTTGTGAACAAACGCTATTTCTGACCGATTGCGGTCATTGTCATGTAATCGGTTCAGGAATATAAAAGAAGGCGTATCACAGGTTATTTTTTACCACTGGTTTATCGATGTGCACATATAAATACGGCGTGGCTCTAATGTGGATCTCTGTATCAAAAGTATCAGATCCACAAGCTCTGCAATTCAACCTTGTAGATCTGCTACTTTTGCCGTTTTTGAATTTGAATGCTGGAACACCGTTTTGGAAATATGAGGTTTCCAACCAAACAGAGACAATTTATATCATAACATGGACGTAGTACAAAATTAAGCTCATAGGACAAGCGTGGGACATAAAAGTACAAAAAGACAAAGCCAGATGTCTCCACTCAAAAATATTTCAAAAAGAACCCACTTAGTTCCCATTTAGGCCTAGAATTATTTAATGCTTTAACTATTGAAAAATAGCAGATCTACAAGCTCACAGCGCAGCACCGAGTGCCGCGCTGTGAGCTTGTATATCTGTGTATATCTGTGAGCTTGTATATCTGTGAGCTTGTATATCTGCTATTTTTTGAATATATCTCTTTAAAAGCGAACATTTGTAAGTCAAATATTTGCTTCTGGGTGGTCCCTGGAACAACATATTTCGAGATGGGAGGGGGTCCGCGTCCAAATACATGTAATTTTGGGGGTCCTTGACATGAAAAAGTTTGAGAACCACTGATTTAGAAGAAGGATATAGAAGACTGATCTGCCCAGTGGCTCTGATCCCCCACCCACCCCCTGTGTGCACACACACGCACGCACGCACTCACACACACACACACACACACACACACACACACACACACACACACACACACACACTAACAAGATAATCGATAGTTTGCGGCCCTAGCTGTGAACCTGAAGACACACAAGCCCATTCTTTGTTAGGACCTTTGATTCCACATTGAATGGGAGTGGATAACAGAAACCTGCTGTAACATTTTTAGCCCTTATTCAGCAAAGTGTGAAGCCACAGTTATGCTCACTCTCAGGCTCCCAGAAGACTTAACGGGCCTTTTATATCCGGGAGAAGGCCATTCACAGGAACAAGCAACAGTGGCGTCAGTTCAGAAAAAGTTAAGGTACGGCAACATGACTGGTGTCTAAGACAACATTCATTTTGCAACAGACATGATACATTTGTTTTAAGAAGTACATTTAATTTTTTCCCCGTTTCTATGGTTTCTTGGGCTGGATAATATGGCAGCCTGGAACGGTTGTTCAAGTGCAGCTAAACTTGACATGTTAGTCAACGTGCCACAATTAACAATAATGAATTGCACCTGTGCAGCTGACCTGTGGAACCTGGGAATATACCATTTTGTCAAGATGGGGCGAATAAAAGTGTGGAGAATATCCTTATAATACCTTGTTAAAGTGACCATTTTGTAAAATGTTGCATTTGTAGTTATTTTACTGTATTTTAACAACATAATAACCAGCACAGATAGACAAAGAGACATTCGTGGATTTATATTTAAAAGTAACTTTTATCTCCCCCCCCTGGACCCAGGGTATGGCAGCTGCATACCCCTGCCATACCCAATTGACGCCCCTGACAAGCAACACAGGCACGGTTTTGTGTGCTTTTGCCTTGTGAGACCCGTTGGCTGTCAGAGAGCCTGTTGTTCCGCCTGAAGTCTTGTGAACCCTGGACAGTTAAACCACTTTTCAACTCGGCGTCGTCCCCTATTTTTGGGATCATGTCATGATGTCGAGGTCGCCTTTCTGTTAATGAGTCACAGGTTGGGAGTTTATCCTGTTTGGATTCTAAACACAGTCTTTATTCAGACCAGTACAGTAGAGTGTGAGTGACAGGAAACGGGGATAGAGAGACAGGGAGTGACATGCAGCAAAGGAATCGTGATTTGTAGTCAGGCTGCAATAGAGCCTAAGTGGTACATTATATGTGCCTTAACCACTAGACCAGTGGTTCTCAAAGTGGATTCCAAGGACCCCTGGGTGCGTAGCGTTTGTTCCGACCCGACGTTGCTTTCGTCCGACTCTCCCCATTACTAACCCTATCTCTAACCCTAACCCTAAACCTAACCATTACTAACCCTATCTCTAACCCTAACCCTAAACCTAACCATTACTAACCCTATCTCTAACCCTAACCCTAACCATTACTAACCCTATCTCCCTAACCCTAAACCAAACCGCACGCGTAGCCACGTAGTAGGAGTAATGAGACGTCAGACTTGCCTTTGCTTCCTGGGACTCTCTGGATTCCTTAAAGGGGTTCTAAACCCACCCTTACAAGTCTCAAACTGTTAGGGTCCATTTGAGTTAAGGAGAGACCTTGACTTTTTTTTAAATTTAAAGTTACCCCTTTTTCGCCCCAAATTTAGTCGTTATGCCAATTGGTTCCTCCCCACACATTTCAGTGTTGTCACTGCTGTTGTATCCTACTGACCTGCCAGTGAGGAGCCCTCACTGGGAGAGGAGGACGTAGAGCCTTCGTCCTACTCCTCCCGCCCAACACTCCCCTCTGACAGGTGCTGCCCCAGCCTGTAGGAATACATGCAATGGCCTGTATCACCTGCATATTTTTACACAAGAAAGGTTATTTAAATTTCCCTTTTTTATGTGAGTGTTAATATTTCCTTTACAAAATGTAAAGATGTTATATTACTCCTCCATCATTTAATAATAATCAAATTCTTTGTACTTTTCACTGGCTAATGGCTATAATATAATATTCAGTGGTTTTATTTAATTGGAGGTTTTCTCTCTGTGCGATACCTTTTTATTGAGCCTGTTATTCATTGGGTTCAGGTCAGGACATTTGCAAGTTACAGCTTGCAATGTCTTGGTTTGTTGCATGTGACGTCATCTTGTTGTGTGTCTGGACAAAATATTGTCTCAACACGCTAGTATTAGATTTCTGGTACTAATTTCGGACATAATCTTGGTACAGCATTCGAAAACAATTATGAAGCAAGTCTGGACTAATCGCACCTGAAACAGGTTTGGGCGGATGATTAAAAAATGGATTGCAACGCACGTAGCGTACAAAGTGAACAAAAGACTGCAGTCAGATCATCATTAAGCACTTAATGATGATTGTCTTTATTGTCTCCTTAGGGGTATTCATCTACAGGTTGTTCCAGCAGGACAACATGGCACATATAACGACATTTATAAAGTCCCCAGTACACAAAAGCCATCAGCGAGGCAGTTTGTTTAATGCCGCAATGGCTGAAGGGACAAAACTTTTTTTATATACAAGCTCACAGCGCGCTGCGAGCTTGTAGATCTGCTATTTTTGAAAAATTGTGATTTTATTACAGTCATTCAATATATCTTTTTAAAAGCGAACATTTGTAACTCAAACATTTGCTTCTGGCTGGTCCCTGGAACAACATATTTTGAGATGGGGGTCCACGGCCAAATATATGTAATTTTCGGGGTCCTTGACTTGAAAAAGTTTGAGAACCACTGATTTACGAGAATGATTTAGAAGACATTTATAGATTCAGGTCAAAAATATTCAAAGACTTGCACAAATGTTCAAGATAAAAAAATAATTGCAGAACTACTGTGAGCTTATATCTGCTACAGTATTTTGTAATAGTTAAAGTATAAAATAATGGTTAAAGTGGTTAAAATCTAAAGTGACACATATTTGCGTTCAGGTCTAAATAAAGTTAAAGTTGTGTATCCTTGTCCAGATGGCACGAGTTCGAACGAACTGACGATGTAAGGAATGATCAGTGTAATTTGCCATTGTGAGTGCGGTGTGGGAAGTCCAGTAATCTTGGAGGCAAATGGCAATACTGGTTGTTTTTGTTTGACACACATGGACAATGTAGTGAAAAAAACATGTGGAACAATGCAACAGAACAGGTTGAATAATGTTTTTTTACAGACCTCCCCCCTCCCTCTCTTAATCTCTCTCTGTCTCTTTGGCTCTCTTCTTCTCTTTGTACGCCTGCTCTAACTTATTCCATTTAGCTCATTATTCTATTTGCACACCACATCACTGGTAAACAGTCCCAGCGCCAGGCTCTTCTCATCGCGTTCCACCACAACTCATGTTATTCACATTCATAACTGTCATTCACTCACCCAAGAGGAAGGGGGGACGCACGCACGCACACACACACACACACACACACACACACACACACACACACACACACACACACACACACGTAAAAGTCTCTTTTAAAACTGTCAGAATGTCTTGAGAGAGGACCGAACAGTACTGAATTATTAACTCGTTAATAATTATTGTGCGTGCGTGCGTGCGTGCGTGCATGTGTGTGTGCGTGTGTGGGCTACACTTAATTCCTAACCGCCTGTCCACTGTAACAAGATGTCAGAGACACATACTTCCCACAGATCATAATAACCACCCAAGGAGACTTTGAAAACATGGCCAATGATATAAAAGGAAAAAAAATCCCATATCTGCAGCAGCAAGATTTGTGAGCTGCTGTGATAGGAGAAGGATATCAAATGGAACACAACCACCTTAAAGACTACTAATCATTGTGTATCCCTGCACTGTCTGCATTTAACCTTGTATTGTATTGTGTACACTTCTGCTTTGGCAATGTAAACTTCTCACGCCAATAAAGCCAATTGAATTGAATTGAATTGAATTGAATTGAATTACATTATGTGTGTGTTAGTGTGTGTGTGGTTGTCCTGGTGGTCTGGACAGTCAGCCATCTGAGATGACTGTAAGGGAGTGATGTTGACAGAGCGAGCATGACCGAGCACAGAGCGAGCATGACACATAATCACCAATTTAACCATATATATATTCCGTTGACCAGGCTCCCCCGGGGGTCTTGCACATGGTCCTTTTTTCTCCCCTCTACACCGACTCTCATCATCGATAATAATAGCCAACCGATCTCCAATCTCACGACAAATTGTGTTGCCATGTGTTGTTAGCTTGCAGATGTTCACCAAATATTTGCCTCAGAATTAGGGACGCGGTGGAAACCTTGTATGTCCAAAACTGTTTGTTTTGTATTTATCATTTTAAAAAAGTATTTAAAATAGTGAAAATAGCAGATCTACGAGCACACAATGCCTCGCGACACGAGGCGTTGCACAAAGTTTTGTGCGACAGTCTTGTATGATGAAGTAGGGCTTAACTTTACGAAAAAAAAACACACACATTTGAAACTGGGAGATACACGGTTTCTGTCTGACAGTGACGAATTGAATGAGGGGGCACAGACAGAGGACATGAATGCGACGGCATCACCCAGTCGTACGGTACGGTACAGTGACAGTCCCTCTATAGTGCCAGCGTGTCCCCCAGGGCTGTCCGGTCAGTGTCTTCCCCACAACGTCTAACAACTGACCTAGATAATAAATGGCCCTGAGGATGAAAGAGGGAGGAATCTGAAGAATGATAGGAGGGAGGGAGGGAGGGAGGGAGGGGCTGAGAGGAGGACACAGTTAGAGGAAGTGGGGAATGGGATGGGATGCACCCGTAATCACCTTCTCATGGCCAGCCCCAGCTCTGAGCTCTTAAATGTAAGCATCTAATCTCTTCCATGAAGGCCAGACCTCGTCTGATACACTGACTGGGAGCGCTACTTGGCTCAGGAGGCAGAGCAGCTGCTTGGCAGTGATGTAAAGTAACTATTTTGTACAGTAAAGCAACTATTTTATTCCTAAGGCTATTTGAAAATAGCCATCACAGCAGGCTCCCCTCTGGGTTACTGTCGAAGACGAAGTGTCCTTGAGCAAGACAAGGTGTGTGTGTGTGTGTGTGTGTGTGTGTGTGTGTGTGTGTGTGAGAACGGGTGAATGCAATGCATATTGTAAAGCATTGTTTCTCAAAGTGAGTTACGGGGAACCCTAGGGGTCCTTGAGGGGTTTCAATGGGGTCCCCTGCAAAAGTAGTTAATGTAGCATCACGCTCATTTTAATCACTTTATCCATTTATACGTTGGCTTTTAAAAAAATAGCAGATGTACAATAAGGCAAGCTCACAGCGAGCTTGTAAATGAGCTATTTTAGTTTTCTTTTTTTATCTTGAAAGTGTTTGAAAGTTCTTCCATCGTTATGATTTTTTTTTTTACATAATTCTTTACTTCTGGGGGTCCCTGGCACAAAACATTCAGATGGGGGTCTGCGGCCAAATATATATCAATGTGGAGATTCTTGACAGTTGGCATTAAAATTAACGCTTGAGAACTACTGTTGAGTCCTGTGGAGAAAGACGTTATATAAACACACCGTTTTCCATTTACCTTGTTTTGCTTTTGAAGAGGTCTATTTTTGCTTTATTGACATATAGAACAGCGAAGCGAGACAGGAAACCGAGGGGTGAGGGGGTGACATGCAGCACAGACCCCCAGTGGGAGCTGAGCCAGGGATGTTGTGGTTACGGCCGAGACTCTTGAACCGGTCAACCTGTGCTTTCCACAAGGAACTGGAGACTAGGGATGGGACGATATGAAAATGTCATATCACGATTGTTGTGACAAAATAAATCGCCATTTACGATATTATCGCGATAATGAAATTCCCATTATCCTGGGTCGGAACATTTTCCAAAAAATTGCAGACCTACAAGCTCACAATGCGTCGCGTGGAGCTTGTAGATCTGCTATTTTTTGGCAAAGACATTTGATAGAGAGTGGGGAAAAAAGACGTCAAGTACGTATATTATAAGTACGTTTTACCAATTATAAAGGGTTTAAGTGGTACCGGATACGCAGCTCGGCAAATAAAAGGTGAATTGATCCCAGTGTATAATGGCAGACGATATCACGATAAATTAAATCTCCACGATACAATTATGGCCAGTGTTTTTTATCGTGATCGTCCCATCCCTACTGTAGAATAAGACAACGAGTTTGTCATGACCGTACTTATTTAATGCAGCCTAGACCATCCATTCTGTGTCTCTGCGAGGCACGGTGTGACGTATGGACCAGGGTCATTCACAGACAACACAACATGCGCGCAGCACGCTGCACAGTTAACCTTTTTCTTTTTTTTTCTTTTTTTTTTATCTCAGGATCTACATGATAATAATAATGCTGATAATAATAATAATAATACATTTTATTTGAATTGCACTTTTCATTCACAGGGAATCAGAGTGCTACAACTACATAATCATTCAAAGAAAAATAAGGCACATCCTCCGTTGATCCTCCGGTGCTGAGCTTAAACTGCCAAAGCAGTTTTTACTAGGAACAGAAAAAGGTGGCTCGCAACCTAACCCTGTGCATAATACATAATCAATAACAGAAAGTTAAAAGCAGGGTTTAAAACATGTCAAGCGCAAAATATATTGCTGACAGTGGTTACACAACACAAACAGGCCTTCTGTCCAGGTTGTGCGGTGCTCTCAATCGATTGGAAGGCTGTTCCGCCGGCACGGTGCTGCTGAGCATGGTGCGTAGATTGGCACTAGGGACATCGAGGACTAGGGGAGGAATCTGTCCGCAGATCTGAGGGTGCGGGTGGAGGTTTGTGGAGGCTTAATTATTTTCTGAGGTATAGGGAGGGGCATATCCGTTTATGCAGTTATGAGTGATTAGCAGGACCTTGTAGTGATTTTGGCTGAAACAGGGAGCTGTTTTGCAGTGAGAATAGGATGGGTGTTATTATAGACAGGTTTCTTGTTTACAAACATTGAGACTAAATGCACAGGTGGTGACTGTATCATGTAATCAGTCCGTCCAATCCCCAAACCTGTTGTTTTGGGGAGCGCTGGTTAAGCCTGGTTTCATTGGCTAATTTTGGTACCGAATCAAACGTGATGTTGACCAGAAACCCGTCTATGTGATCGTGCTTACGGACTCTCATTAGGATCCTGGCAGCGCTGTTCTTGATGCATTGCAGCTTGCCAGCTTCTGAATACTCTTGCCAGGAATCCCAATGAAGAGTGCGTTGCAGACAGTAGTCCTATCTAGAGATAAAGGCATGAACAAGCTTCTCTGCATCTGGCAGGGTTCGGAGGGGGCAGAGTTTGGAGACATGGAAACATACATAGAAACGGCATGGCTCCAATGTAGTCATCCATGATGTCGGCCATTTATGACATATTTTGGGCATGGTTTCAGTGCGGTCAGACAGAGCATCGTTGACTCGATCATCAAATCAAAGTTAAATACCCCTTTGCCAGATTAGCCACGCACAAGCGCACACACACACACACACACACACACACACACACACACACACACACACACACACACACACACACACACACACACACACACACACAGAAGTAAGAGCATAAATAAGATATATACCTGGAATAAGATAATAATAATCGAAGTATATTATTATCTAATATTGTTGTCTAAGAGTCAGCAAAGCGGGATATCCTGTTCTGAGGCTGGTACACTGATGTTCATGGCAGATGTTGTATCTGCTTTACTGTTTTGTCTTTTATTGCTTTGATGTTTTGAACATTCAGTTTGTGCATGCAGGGAGGGAGGGATGGCGGTGGTCCTAATATGAAGACGCATATATACATAAACGTACACATAGAAGTGAATCCGCTCACTAGTTCCACTGGCATACCACGGTTTTACCAGGCGGAGGACACATTCAGCGAGGCAGTGTGAAGTACTAAACCACCCATTTTCAACAATCAACTACTGTATGTCATGTATATACGTTAATGTTGGAAGTGCGGTAATTAGCGCAAGTGCCACCTGTGGGGTCATGTGACCAGTGATGTCAGCATAGTGTGAGATACGTCCGTGCCTCCTATGCACGCTCCCTGCAGTTTTCAATGGTATATTTCCACCTCAGCAGAAACAGCATGCCTTGAATTGAAATACAATACTTTTTAGAGCCTTTTCAGCCAATTCAGTTATTGCGACCGTAGGTCGCATTTACTATCAAAACCTCCACCGGCTGTCCGTCCGTCCGTCTGTCCGTCTGTCCGTCTGTCACACGTCACACTTTTGCCCTGCTCATAACTCCACAACCGTTGCCCCCATCCATGCCAAATTTTGCACACACACTCCTTACCTGCCAAACTACAACCTCCAAGGACCCCCGGAGTTCCAGGGACCCCCAGGTCCCTGGGGAACCCCCAGGTGTAAAAAATGACCAAATGTGCAAAAATGACCAAATGACCACCCCAACGGGGCTGCTCACGGGGAATTCCTGGGGACCACCCACTCCTGGTGCTCCAGAACGGATGCAAAAGTGGTGGCGCCCCCAGTGGAGGACCCCCTCCACTGCAGCTCACATAAAATGCCGTAACTCCGGCTAGGAGCGTCCGGGAGAGCCGGGGCCGGTACCTATTCGTCCGCCAAGGCAACGCGGAGACCCCACCCCTCATTTCTCACATGGCCCTCTTCTAGCGCCACCTTCAGGCCGATTTCTAAAACACATTTTTGGACACTGCTCCTACAGTTTTTGCCCTAAAATCACGCAAATCGCTACACAGTATGTCTACACTCATCCCATCAACATGAATCTGTTCCATATAGCGCCACCTTCAGGCCGATTTTTAAAAACACATTTTTGGCCACTGCTCCTACAGATTTTGCCCTAAAATCACGAAAATCACTACACAGCATGTCTACACTCATGTCATCAACATGGATCAGGAAGATTTTGGAAAAACACATTTTTGCCCTATTTGTGGAGATAAGCGACCTACGGTCGCTTATCTCCCGATTAGGGAGCCTTACTGGTGTACAAGTGCTATGTCTAATGAGCTAGAATATGTATCTGTAAGCTCACAACCGAACCCCCAGATTCCGCGGTGGTGGGCTGCTGCTTCATCACTACCACTCGAGCGCTTCTCCAGGGCTCCTTAGTTGCACTGGTGGTGCATCTAACTTTTTCATATACACAGCAGGTGCACCGGCATATCCTTTAGGTGTGACCAATGAGTCGAGTTTTGGGTGCCCAAAATAGGTGTACTCTGGACTGGAGCCCTTTGACCTGACATGTCGTCAAGACAAAACATTCTCGCACGTCTTCTCAGAAAAGGTCCAGGGTGACATTAGTTACGGGGGCGTTTACACATATTGTGCAAGATTTCCACATCTGGGAGTTGCTGAGCACTGCAACCGCAGTCGGTCCACGCCACTGCAGGTCTCTGTCACAATTCTCACATAATCGCCTTTGCGCAAATATTTTTGATAATCACAATTGTTTTGCATATCGTCACTGTCGGGCAGAAACCTTGTATCTCCAAGTTTCAAATTGCACAAAAGTAGTGAAAACAGCAGATCTACAAGCACACAACGGGCGTTGTGTGCTTGTAGATCGGCTGTTTTCACTAGTTTAGTTCATTTTTTTAGATGATATAAAAACGAATGGTTTTGGGCATACAAGGTTTTCACCCGACAGTGACGATATGCTAATTGTCATGTAAAACGTCATAATCGTGACAGCCACAGTTTTAAGGGGCTTCAGTGCCTTTCTAATGATGACCCTCATCAAGGCCGCATAGGCTGAAATAGGGCTAGGCGATATGGTGATAAATATCGTTGAGACGATACAATGTCTCCACGATATGCCTTTTCAGAGATATCATATATATCGTGATACAATGAGGGAGCCTTATAAAAAATACTGTTGAATTGTTAATACAGAGATTCATTGCAGAATTCATTTCCTACATTTTGGTCTAAATCGGTAGTTCTCAAACTTTAAAATGTCAAGGCAAGGTCTCCCCTTAACTCTGACAGTAGTATGTAACTACTGACAGAGTTACATACTTGTAAGGGTCAATTTAGACCTCTCAAAAGGAACCCCCCTGGACCCCACTTTGAGGACCACTGGTCTAAATGGTCTGTTACTCCATTTACTTTTAATTTGTGTTACCTTGTAGGTGGTTGTACTGTTAAGTAACTTGAAAACTTACCATAAAAACAACATGAAAAAGAAGGGCCGAAACGCATCCGTTTTACAAAGACGGCTCAGTGCCTCGCTCACTGGCATCCTTCCACAGTAAGTGTCTGTCCCCCTCCCCCCCCCCAGAGTGAGAAGTTCCCAGCGGGGTCCGAGGGAGTCAAACCAGCCGCGTTTCCGGTCGCAAGTCATTACGTAATAATAACACTGTGTATACAATCTCACCCCCCATCGGTGTTAGCAACTGCTGGATGGACTGCTGTGGACTGTGGAACTGAAACTGATTATTTATCTTGCACGCACACACACACACACACACACACGCACACACACGCACGCACGCACGCACACACACACACACACACACACACACACACACACACACACACACGGCAGCTACCCGGGGCCAACCCAAACAAACCACAATCCGCTGGCATGGAGGGGCGAGGGACATAGAGGGGGAGAGAGAGAGAGAGTGTGTGTGAGTGTTTAAGCTCTCATCCGCTGTGTCCCGCCTGCTCCGAAAATAACCCCCTGCTAAGAATATTTAATCCCTCTCGGCTACCGTCTCTCACCACGCACACTCACATGCGTGCGCGGCTGCGCGCGCGTATAAACGCATGGACACACGCACGTGTCACTGTCCACACGCGCGCGGAGGAGGAGGGCCCTTTCCTCACCGCCAGGCTGTCAAAACTCAGGCTTAGTGCGGGTAATCTAGGACGGGCGTGTGTGGGTGATGTTTCTGGGGTGGGGGTGTGTGGGTGATTTGGGTCTTAATCTATTAAGACCAGGAACAAATTATTACTTTAATCATTATTGTATGCTTTAACTATTAAAAAAATAGCAGATATACAAGCTCGCAGCGCGGCACCGAGTGCCGCGCTGCAAGCTTGTAGATCTGCGATTTTTGGAAAATCTTGAACATTAATTTCTTAATGTCTTTGAATGTTTTTGACCCTATTCTATAAAGTCTTCTAAATCCTAAGGTTTTTGAAAAATGCGTGTGTCTACGTCAGTGGTTCTCAAAACTTTTTCACGCCAAGGACCCCTATAGAATTATATGTCTTGGGCCGCCGACCATCTCAAAATATTAAGTATCAGGACAGGGACCCCCCCAGAAGCAAATATTTGAGTTACAAATGTTCGCTTTAAAAATATATATATTCAAAAATTTGAAAAAAAAATATATAGCTTGTAGATATTGTCGTTGTCGGGTGAAAACCTTGTATGTCCAAAACCGTTCGTTTTGTATTTATCATTTAAAAAACGAATTCAACTAGTGAAAACAGACGATCTACAAGCACAGAAAGGCAATGCAGATTGGCTGTTTTCACTACTTTTCTTCGACTGACTTGTACGATGAAGCAGGGCTTTACTTTGCGAGAAAATGTACAAATTTGAAACTTGGAGATACTGTACGAGGTTTCCTGCCGAACGACGACGATACGCTATTTTGGGTTAGTGGGTTAAACAGTGCAGGGGGGCTGGGGGGGTGGGGGTTGGGGGGATTACCCCGGAATGGTGGCGTAAGAGGGAGGAGGGAGAGAAAGGGGAAGTAGTTGTGCCTGTGTTTTCATCGTGCCGTTCTCGTTCTCATTCATTCACAGCGTCTACCTTTTTCCTGTTTTTCCTCCCGCTCGCCCCGCGGTCACTTTGCGCCCATTGCTTCCTTCCAGCTTTCCTCTCGAAAGCACGGTTTCCTACGTTTCCACATTCCTGTTGCCTGATCTGTACTTGGCTGTGTTTGACTCAGGCGCGTGCGCACATAGACATCAAAGGGGGCTTGAGCCCCTGCACTTTTTTATCCGTCTGTAAAAAGTGCCCTCTCCACTCCAGACCATGAATGCAGTTTTCACTATGGCGAAAGAAATGCAAATGCCCTCTTTCCATGCCATACCTGAAGGCAGCATTCAAGAGAATTGCCTTGACCAAACTCTCCCTAACACTGAATGCAGCATCGTATACTGAAAGACTTGCCCTCTCTGTGTAGAAATCCATGCCGTTACGCCACCAGAATCGACTTGATTATGCTTAGTTCAAGCACTGAAAATAGTCGACCTCCAAGCTCCTACCCTTTGGAGGTCTGCTATTTTCGATGTTTTCACCAAAAGGCCCCTTTTAGAAATTTCAGCCCCTGCCTCTCTAACATTCTCTGCGCGTCCCTGGTGTTTGTCACGTCGTCTCCGGCTCTCTATCATTCGGGTGGAAACCAAAGAACAATTGAGATTCGGAAGCAGGGAAAGTAGCAGATCCGCAAGCTCTAAAGGTGCACGCCGCGTTCGGAGCTAGCGGATCTGCTTCTTATGAAGCTTTCGTGTGACGGTGTGGTGTAGTATGATCAAGTAGGGCATCGATTTACGCATTATGAAACAACACAAAAAGTTCGAATATGGAGATGAGAGGTTTCTGCCCTATAGCGACGATAGTAGGGAGGGGACGATATGAACATTTCATATCACGATTATTGTGACCAAAGAAATCGCGATTTGCGATATTACCGCGATAATCTAAATATCCCAACACAACGTGCCGCGTTGCGACGCATTGTGAGCTTGTAGATCGGCTATTTTTGGGCAAAGAGATTTGGTAGAGTGAAAAAAAGACTGTTTCTACTTGAAACTTTCAAGTACATATATTATAAGTACCTTTTACCAACAACGTTTAAATGTTACCGGATATGCAGCTCCGCAAATAAAAGGTGAATTGATCCCAGTGCATGAATATCACAATAAATTAAATCTCCACGATACGATTATCGTGAGTGTTTTTTATCACGATAAACAATAATATCACTTATCGTCCCGTCCCAAGACGATGATAGTCTAGGGAAAGGCAGATCCCTTTGATCCCTGCATGTCTTCCTCTCCACTTTCCCACTGTCTGTCCCTCCTACTGTCTTCCTCTCAGCTTAGGCCTGAACACATTATGACGCAATATTTTATGCTTTAAATATCAAAAAAATAGCAGATATACAAGCTCACAGCGCGGCACCGAGTGCCGCGCTGCGAGCTTGTAGATCTGCTATTTTTGAAAAATCATGAAAATTAGAATTTTGACCCGATTCTATAAGTGTCTTTTGAATCCTTCTAAGATTTTTGGAAAAAACCTATGTTTCTATGTCAGCAATCTGGCCAGCCATCGTCAAAGAAAAGGTCCTTTTCACTTAACTGGAGCTCAGTTAGTCTGTTCTTGAGACACTACTATGTCAGTGGTTCTCAAACCTTTTCATGTGAACGACCCCCAAAATTATATTTATTTGGCCACGGACCCCCATTTCAAAATATCTAGTTCCAGGGACCACCCAGAGGCAAAATTTGAGTTACAAACGTTCGCTTTGAAAATACATATATTCAAAGATTTGCGCACATTTTCACGACTTTTTCAAAAATAGCAGATCTACAAGCTCGCTTGAGCTTGTATATCTGCTATTTTTCACTGGTTAAAGCATTCCATAATTGCGGGGCGACGGAGGTCTTATGATGAGTGTCCGGATGAAGCGGACGTGAAGCTTCCTCTCCACTTCCGTTTCATTTTTAACATCACGCACATTTACCCTATTATAAATAAAAATCATCTAAGCATTTTTAGCTCGCTGCTTAGCAGGAATGACATTTTAAAAATATATTTTCACGAAACGGAAATGCCAGCTTCCATTACTCGCCGTTCCTGAGCTGTAGTTCAAGACTCTAGAGTCTTATATAGCATTCGGAGATTGTGGAATAGTTGTCTGGCTAAGCGAGACTACTCCTACACTGTCTCCCTCTGCGCTTTCCTCACCGCCTGTCTCTCCTACGGTCTCTATGCTTTTATACTGTCTGGCAACAGTGGTGGAAAAAGTACACCAAAGTAAAAGTATCAATACTGCAATATAGAAATACTCTGTTACACAAGTAGAAGTATGGCATTCAAAATGTACTTTGAGTAAAAGTATAAAAGTATTAGTATCAATGAGTACTTAAAGTACCAAAAGTAAAATTACGAAAAGTTTGAAAATAGCAGTTCTACAAGCTCACAACGCGCCGTGATATTTTCAAATAGCTAAGGTATGAAATAGGGCTAAAGTGGTTTATGTATTATAATATTATAATTTATTTCTGCAAAGTAACTAGTAACTCAAGTTTTCAAATAAATGTAGTGGAGTAAAAGTACAATATTTGGATCCGAGATGTAGTGGAGTAGAAGTAAAAGTATTGGAGATTGGAAATATTCAAGTACAAATAACTCAAAATTGTTCTTAAGTACAGTACTTAAGTAAATGCGCTTAGTTACTTTACATCACTGTCTGGCTCAATAAATGAAAACAGGGAGAACAAAAATGCTTGACATTTCACCATTTCAGGGGGGGGAAAACAAACACGCCCCTAGTAAGTAAATCCTGTTCTTTTTCATGTGTTGTCCTCATTGCGCCCCGCGAGGGTGAGGTTGTGGTGGGTTTGTCGAGGAAGGTCAAGACGAGATTACGGCAAAGAGGACGGGGGGGGGGGGGGGGGGGTTATGATGCTCCTGGATGTTGTTGTACTGTTAGATCCGTGGTGGAGGGAGATTATAGCGGGGAGGGGCGGCCAGGGGGGGGGGGGGCTGGCTGTGTTCTGGGGTCAGGCAGCATTTATTTACACACCACGCCAGGGTCTCTGCTGCAGCGTTTGCGTGTGTTTTACAAAGCACAAGGATTAAAGTCCTCAGTCACCACGACTGATTTGTAATTTGGATCAGGGCTGTCACGATTATGACATTTTACATGACGATTAATTGTCACTCAAATAATTGCGATTAACGATTTAATTGTGTTTTTGTCGTTGGCAATTACATTTCTGTTTGGCTTGTAGGCTTTGAAGTTGCAGGTGCAGGAAATCATTAAACATGAACCCCATGAGAACATATTACAGCTTGGTACCTGGCAGAATCTTAAAATGTACCCTTCAAGGATTAAGAAAAAACAGGTGGCGATAAAAAATCCACCCTATGCGGACCCCCCTGTCCATCTAGACTATGATGATGATGATGATGATGATGATGATGAGGCATTCCAATATTAGATCATAATGTCAGAGAGTTTCTCACTCTGGAAATCAAAGAGCGCTTAAAAAAAACCCACAATAGTAGTTGAGTTTGAAACGGATACAGGTCGGCTCTGATTTGAATCTATAGCCGAGTCTTGCATAATCTGGCATGGGAACCGTTCTGTCGAGGGCTTGCGACAGATGTGAAGAGAACAAATGACAGCGCATGTCAACCAAAAACTCCATGCGAAAATAAACAAAGCGCATGGGGACAAAGTGATTGCAGCAGAGCAAACGGCTGTTGCCGTTTAAGGAGAAGAAGCGGTTCCAGTGTAATCTCATGCCCTCGCTCGCTAGAGGATGCACAACAATGACTCACTGTAAAACATCCTTGTTATTCCGGAGGAAGAATGGCAGGTTCTGGGCACCTTCTCCACCTCCGCACAGCACCAGACCAGTGATGTAAACCAGTGGTTCTCAACCTGTGGGTCGGGACCCCCAAGGTGGTCCCCAAATTATTTTGGGGGGGGTCCCCAGATGATTAGCTTAATGTTTTCTCACTCGGCAGTAAACAAATAATTTCTTTCTTTTCAAATCTTTTTATTATTAAGGTACAATGTAACAATGAGGCAGGTACACACACATATTGATGACACCCCAAGTCCCATTCTCATCACAATCATTGGTACAAAATAGCACACGGTATTGAGGCCATCACGGTTCGTAAAAATGTAGTATAAAGAAAAGAGACCCTGCCCATGAAGTAAAATAAAAGAAACATTTTCCCCCCTCCATATGCCCAATTTAGTGTTAAGCCGTAAACAAATAATTTAATAACTTAAGTAAAACATTTCAGTACTTTTTCCACTACTGGTACCAGACAGTTAGATGACAGGTTTGTTGCGAGTTGAACCATCGGGTGACTTTTTGTTTGTCACAGGAAAAGACATCATCGTGATTCCAGTATACAACTAACTCTGTGTGCAAACTGAGCCTGTTCCATTGAACGGAACACTTGTCATCACAATGCTTTCCATGTTAGCAGCATCTTGTGCAAAGACATCAGGTTGCTTTCCTCTTTTTCTTGTTCGCTTTGATCTGTTATTCTGTGTGACTTCGCACATAAGTTAAAAGCAGTGGTGGGGGAAAAGTACTCAGTTTTTTTTACTGTATCAATAATCCAATGTAAATAATTGGAAGCACTCCAGTAAAGTATAAATACCTCAAATTGAATTGTAAATGTAAATGTACTTAGTTACTTTACACCACTGGTTAAAAGTCCAGGTTAAAAATGGCAACTCATTTCAATATTCCACTACTCTAGGATGCCCCTAGGGTGGGACATGTAGTGTAGTGTACCATCGATGTCCTCTCTCAACCAGTAAATGAAAGATCCATTCATTTCTCTGAGGGAGGGAGTGTGTGTGTGTGTTGCTATTGGTGCAGAAGTGTAGAACACACTCACAATCACACAGGCAAACCAACTGTGCGTGCGTGCGTGCGTGCGTGCTCGTCTGTGCCATGTTAGGGCTAGGCACAATTTGGACTTGGTTTTGTTCGTAATTTTTATCACCACAGAGGGATGATAGACTGGACAGTCTATAGCTATAGCTGATAGTGTAACCACCTGTATTCAAACCTGTGTCATGACACGTTTCTGCTTGGACCTGACAATGAGATGTGGCTCTGATTCACTGTCAACAACAGACTAGGGATGGGACGATAAGTGATATTTTTGGAGCTGTGTGAAGCACAGGCTCCCTATACGTGGCTGTGTGGGTCTGTGTGTGTGTGTGTCTGTGTGTGTGTCTGTGTGTATGTAGCCTGAACTTCCTAAACTTCGGCACGCCACTAGTCCCACAGTTTTGCCACCACACACTCGCGCCATATGTCAAATCGACCGGCTTACTCGGGAATCGTGGGCTATTACTTTTCTAAGAGAAAGGTTCTATAGTTTAATTGATATTAATTTATTAGTGAATTAATTTTCCCCATTGACTTATAATGGGAATTGCAAAAACTCACATTCAATTATTTGTCTCTCGCAAACCATAGGGGCTAGAGTTTCAAGACTTGGAGAGGAGGTTCATAATGATTTCAAGGATTAAATAAAAAATAATTGTGTCATTTGGCCGCATGGTGGCGCCATAACACCCCACTTTACGTTTTGGCCTGTAACTCTTGAACCGTAGGTCGGAAATTTAAAAATATTTTTTCCCTGGATTCCTTGGGTCATGACGCATCTCCCCATATAGGCCACGCCCATTTGCGCCATGATAGATTTTCCGCCATCTTGAATTTTCTCCAAAACACACTTTTTGCTCCTTTTCCTACATATTTTCTTCAAATGTCACAAAAATCGGTACACATGATCCACACACACACACACACACACACACACACACACACACACACACACACACACACACACACACACACAGCTCCACTTCACACGGGTGTGATTTTTTTTATCACGATATCATTTATCATGATAAAAAACACTCACTATAATCGTATCGTGGAGATTTAATATATCGTGATATCCTCCTCCGTCATGCACTGGGATCAATTCACCTTTTATTTGCCGAGCTGCATATCTGGTACCACTTAATCTCTCTAGAATTGGTAAAAGGTACTAATATACATACTTGATAGTCTTTTTTTCACTCTTTCAAATGTCTTTGCCAAAAAATAGCCGATCTACAAGCTCACATCGCGTCGCGCTGCGACGCGTTGTGAGCTTGTAGATCTGCTATTGTTTGGCAAGTGTTCCACCCCAGGATAATGGATTTTGATTATCGTGATAATATCGTAAATCGCGATTTCTTTTGTCACAATAATCGTGATGTGAAATGTTCATATCGTCCCATCCCTGCAACAGACCGTCACGTGTTTGAGTTCTGTGACTTGAAGCCATTTCCAGCCATTTCCAAATATTTGTCTAAAATGTGCATGTTTTGGCTCCTCCAAGTCATGTGTTAAAATCTCACATAAATCTCATGTCCTCCCCTTTTAAAGCAATCACACTTCCTTTTCCTCTGTGACCCCTTGACCTCTTGCGCTGTCCTCTCTGCTTCTCTCTCCACTCCCTCATTTCTCCGTCTCCTGTTTCTTCTTTTTTTTGTGTGTTTGTGTTTTTATGGTGTGGCTCCTAGTGGGCCAGCCGACTAGAACAGTGGTTCTCAACCTGTGGGTCGGAACCCCAGATGATTAAGACGATTAACTTAATGTGCAACATTGTTTTCTCACTCAACAGTAAACACACCAACATAAAGTTTAAGTGTATAGAGGATCACTACACATTTCATACACATTTAACCCTGCAAGACCCAAATAAATTTCTACTTGCCAAAAAGATCACATGGTGTTGTAGGGGTCCTAATCACAGGAAAATGTAATGTTTAAAAAATAATCATGTTTTTGTATGGTTTTATAGCCATAAATCATAAACTTTATTTACTTTTTAATACCTCTAAAATGACAAATTATAATTGGCCAAATTGTCAAATATTAGAGGCAGAAATTGTGTTGCGAGGCGTTGTGAGCAGGTAGATCGGCTATTTTCACAATGGAACCGTGTTATACAAAATGTAATGCCTCAACTCTTAGTGCTCGACAGGGTGGGGGGTCCCCAGTTTTAAAATATGATTATTTTGGGGGTTGCGGCCTGAAAAGGTTGAGAACCACTGGACTAGAAGAGGGTGTGTGTGCGTGTGTGTGGCTAATCTCGCAAACCAATGGAACGATCGGCACCACATTTCACATTTGGGTTGTTTAAGTCCTCTTGTGGCACTGATGTATTAGTGGAGAGACACACAACATGGATCAATAAGACAGGGGTGTCACACCAAATTCTGGGCCCTGGGTACAGCACATTTTGTGCTTTAACTATTGAAAAATAGCAGATATACAAGCTCACAGCGCGGCACCGAGTGCCGCGCGGCGAGCTTGTAGATCTGCTATTTTTGAAAAATCGTGAAAACTTGTGCAAGTCTTTGAATGTTTCAAATCCTTCTAAGGTTTTTTTGAAAAAACCTATGTTTCTATGTCAGTGGTGCTCAAACCTTTTCACGTGAAGGACCCCCAAAATGATATGTATTTGGCCACGGACCCCCATCTCAAAACATTTCGTTCCAGGGACCACCCAGACGCAAAATTTGAGTTACAAACGTTCGCTTAAAAAAAGACATATATTCAAAGATTTGCACACATTTTCACGACTTTTCAAAAATAGCAGATCTACAAGCTCGCAGCGCGGCACTCGGTGCTGCGCTGTGAGCTTGTATATCTGCTATTTTTCAATAGTTAAAGTATAAAATAATTCCATGCCCCTCCACCTTGGGCCCTAGTAACTCAGTCCCCCCCCCCCCCACACACACCCTTGTGACACCCCTGCAAGAAGACGACTGTCCAAACCTTGTAAGCGAGGAGGAGGACTCTTGTTTCCCAGTATGGTTCCTTGGGGGGGTTTGATCGAACGAACAGCGTGTCATGATGATGGGATTGGGGAATTGACCCTGCATGAGTCCACAGCGGTCACATTTCACCCTCTCCCCCTACGGAGCGGTCGGGGGGGGGGCGTCTGGAAGGAAATTGGGGTCAGGACGTCCGGCAGGGTCACCCGACCCGTCCTTAATGGAGCCTGTCAGCATGAAGGCCAGTAGAGGATGCATGGAGACGAGTCAAGGAATGCCTCAGGGGTCTCAAACTGGCGGCCTGGGGGCCATTTGCGGCCCGCGAGACGATATTTTCTGGCCCCCACCTTAATATGAAAGTTTAATGTTAGTGCGGCCCGCGAGTTTTATATGAACCTCAAAACAGTTAATAATACAAGTACAGTACATGTTCCATAAGTTAAACACAACGTGTTTACACCAGGGTCCTTGTTCATCTTATTTTGTCCTAAAAAATAAAAAAGACATTTGAGAAGATTGGATTTTTTTTTTTTATTTCTTTGATGGGGAGATAGATAAATGGTAAATGGTAAATTGTGCAATTATATAGCGCTTTTATCCAAAGCGCTTTACAGAGATTGTGCATTACATTCACCCATTCACGCACACATTCATACACCGGTGGCGGAGGAAACCATGCAAGGCACCAACCTACTCACCGGGAGCAACTAGGGGTTCAGAGTCTTGCCCAAGGACTCTTCGACATGAACTCAGGGGGAGCCCGGATTCGAACTGGGAACCCTTCGTGCTCTAATAACGGTTTCTCTACCCCTGAGCTATGCCGCCCCTACAGTAGTAGATACAGTAGTTGTACTACAATATAATAATAAAACAAATTAGTGCACATGCACTAATTTATTTTATTAGTGCATGTGCACACACACATGCACGCGCTGCGCTCGCGTGCATGTGCGCTGATGCTGCGGCCCAGCCTCAGCCAGACTCTGCCTCCAGCGGCCCCAGGGTAAATTGAGTTTGAGACCCCTGAAGGATTTGAATTGACCTGACAGCAGAGGTGATATCTTTGCTGTCGGCAGAAACCTGTTATCCCCATAATTTCTCACTTTTTGCGTTTTCTTTTGTAAATGAATGCCCTACTTGATCATACTACAACAGCGCCACACAAAAGTACCAAGATATCAAATCAACAAGCTTGAAGCGCGGTGCGAAGCGGCACATTTTTAGCTTGTCGATCTGCAAATTTGTAGCTATTTTAGAATTTGATTTCTCTATTGCATTTTGTCTATTGTTGTTTGGTGTTTTCTTGTCTCAGTGGACACTTGTCTTTTGCTTTTTGTAGTACTTATCTGTAGGACTACAACTCCCTTGAGTGCTGACTGAAATGTTTGACACATCCATTAATCAAGTGATGACACCCTTTATATAAGGTCGTTGTCACAACTGATCTTATGACTGAAGACCGAAAGCTTGCACTTTATTTAACTGAAAATAAAGAACTTGATTTTGCACAGTTTTGAGAGTGCAGAGATTTTTCAGAATTTGATTCCTGAAAAGTACCAGTTTTGGACAGTGAGGTTTTCTCCCGACAGATAGTGTTGATCGCTAATGGCTAGTTGTTAGTGGTGAGCTCATATCTATAAGTGAACTGAGCCTGTAACTAAGAAAGCAACGGCGCAAGCTGATCACACACAGTTATACACACTTAATGTTCACGTAAAGTGAGTAAAGCAGGGGATCTGGAAACCTACATGGGTGAGTGTGTGAAGCGCTTGCAAACAGAGGAAGTGCCTGTAGCTAAAATAAAGCAGCGCTTTGCCCATAAAGTTAACGGCAAAGGCGAGAGAACTGTAAAACCTTGGCAAATTGTAAAAGATATATAGCATCTCTGTCAGGTGGAAACCTCGTATCGTATGTCCATTGTCCAAAACATTTACTTTGCACGATACAAATTCAAAATCTGCTACTTTTTACACTTTTGTGTGACGCCATAGTATGTACTGTAGGGCAGGAGTCTTCAACGTTTTCAGGCCAAGGACCCCGTAGTTGAGAGAGAGATGAAGCAGAACCACAACCTGTTCATAGATTCCATGTAGTCTCATTGTTTGACAGCACAACCATCAGTGTATTTTGGTATTTTGATATAATTATCCACTTGAACCGTCAATTCTTAAACGTTCACTCTTCTCTTTTTTCCCCTCTACACCAAACCTCTTTGCCGAAAATAGTAGATCTGCTATTATGGGCTGACGTTCCCAGAATTTGGACGCTAGGGTTCAAGTGGTAAATAATAAAAAAAGGAGAAAAAAAGGTTTGTGTCGCGCAAAGATTTGGAGGACCCCCTGCAGTAACTCTGAGGACCCCCTAGGGGTCCCGGACCCCCTGTCGAAGACCCTCGAAGTAGGGTGTTACTTTAAGAAGAAAAGAAATGGAGATCAGAGGTTTCTGCCCGACAGCGACGACGACACACAACTCCTGCGAAGCACCCATCAAGCCCTCAAAGCTCCAACAAGCAGCTGTGATATGTGAGGAGTTAAGGCTGTCAGGACTACATGTACATCGTCGTTGTCGGGTGAAAACCTTGTATGTCCAAAACCGCACGTTTAGCATTTATCATTTTAAAAATGATTTAAACTAGTGAAAACAGCAGATCTACAAGCACACAACGCCTCGCACCACACTTTTGTGCGACGGCCTTTTATGATGAAGCAGGGCTTTACTTTACAAAAAGAACGTACAAATTTGAAACTTGGAGATACAAGGTTTCCACCCGACAATGACAACATGCATCCACGAGTACAAGCACTAAACACAAACACGGGAGTGACCTCACACTCGCCCCTCCGTCATTACAAACCCAGCTTGTTCGTGCTTGGGGTGAAAAGATTACTATGTAGGTAAAACCGCCGCATAACTGCATTCATGAGTGTTATTGCCCAACGTGCCTGTTCAGAAAAAAATCAAACCTCGGTTCGAAGTGGAGCGGTGTGTGTGTGTGTGTGTGTGTGTGTGTGTGTGTGTGTGCGTGTGCGTGTGTGTTTGTGCCTGCACAACAGCGCCCCTCCTTTAACTTGTGTGGCCACTCAAGGTATTGCCAGGCTACAGACATACCCAGCCAGCCAGCCAGCCAGCCACATAGCCAGCCAACCACAGACATACCTGTCTATTGGGAGCGCTTTCACCGCTCCAAAAACTGTGCTTGTTTGTCCTATTTTGACTTTAATCCACCCTTGCTCCCAGAATGCTGTAACATCCAATTACAACAGATAAATCAGGAGTATTACATTTAATGAACACGAGGAGATCATTAATTTAAGTCGGATGCATTATTCCACAACCCAAAACCACAATTGGTTATGATTTTGTTCTCTTATCGACACAAGTGACCGTTTTATTTGGTTATTGGTGCGCGTCTCATTTTGGCAACAGCGCGTTTCTCCATTCCTCCGCCTCTGTTCCTCGCTCCCCGTGTTATCCGTGCATATGTATTTTTAGAATCCAAAGATTCCAGCTGTGCACTTTGCAGTGCGGAGGAGACACATTTTGTTTTGCTTTCTTTGCTAAAGCCAGCCTGTCTGCGCGTGGCTGTGGAAAAACTAAACAAACAAAAAACAACTGTAAAAGGAAGAGAATGCACTTAAATGAACAGGAGAAAAAGAGAAAAAAACTAGAAGCAGTGCTCTTCCGAGCACAGGTCTCCACCAGGTCAGGCATGTTATTGTGGTGTCCTGGTGGCGCTATAATATGCCAATGTGAAAAGGGTGCCATGTTTTCTTTGGCCTCTAAGGAATGCGCATACAAAGTTTGACACTAATCGGTGGAGTTATAGGTGAAAACATGAATCGGCCTGTTATAGCGCCACCATGAGGCTGATTTGATTTTTCTTAAGTGGCATTTATTCCTCTGCCTATTGGGAATGTGCATGCACAATTTCACCAAAATCGCACACTGCGTTCAGGATTTCAGGCATTTTATTCAAAACTGACCAATCCTGCAAACTTTGAAAGCCAGTTTTAGCCAATCAGGATGGAATATGGAAAATCTGACACATCCATGTCGATCACATGACTGTAGAGATACTGTCTACTGATTTACGTGATTTTTGGACAAAATCTATAGGAGTACTGGCAAAAGTTAGTTTTTCAAAAGTCGGCCTCCTGGTGGCGCTAGAACAGGCCCATGTGAAATATTTGGGGCAGAGGTTCTGAATTGGTATCGAGGGAGTGTGTGTGCACAGTTTGGCAGCGACCGGGCCAACGGCGCCGGAGATTAGCTGGTAACGGACAAACGGACGGACGGACGGACGCACGGACGGACGGACGGACGGACGGACGGAGGGGAAAACATACTCTCCCTCAGCCTTCGGCTGGTGGAGACAATGATATACACACCTAAAACACTCACACAGGATTTTACTGTAGAATAGTGTCTCTCAAAGGGGCCTTTTCCACCAAAAGAACCTTGGTTGAAGAACCAGTGCCGTTCAACTTTCTTGGAACCTTGGTTCGTTCTTGCGAACCGGCCGCGAACCGGCTTGCGTTTCCACCAGATTGAACCAGAGGAACCAAAGATGTTGTGGTTCCCGTTCCGAACCAACTTTTACGGTTCGGAACCAACTCGGTTCCCGGTGCAAAAGCTCACATCTGGTTCATCCCATAGGCGGGAGAAAGAACCCCAACCAGTTCTTTGCCTGTCGAAAAGAGCCCAAAGTGGTTTCCAGGTACTCTCTGGGGTCCCTTTGGGGTTGTCTGTAACTCTGTCAGTGGACAAATGGAAATGGTTCCATTTGTACACTTGTCAGAGTTGAGGGGAGATGTCGAAATACTAAGAGTTTGAGAATGAGAATCATTGCTATAGAACAGTGTTTCTCAACCACTGTGCTTGGGGACCTTTGGTGTGCCCCCTGAGAAGGGTCAAGTGTGCCCCTTGAAACTGCTTGAAAGCCAGTATTGTATTTATCATTTTAAAAATGATTTAAACTAGTGAAAACAGCCGATCTACAAGCACACAACGCCTCGCGGTGCCAGGCGTTGTGTGCTTGTAGATCTGCTGTTTTCACTGCTGTTGTGCGACAGCCTTGTATGATGAAGCAGGGCTTTACTTTGCGAAGAAACGTACAAATTTGAAACTTGGAGATACAAGGTTTCTTCCTGGCAGTGACAATATTTACACCCCCGTATTATGTTGTTGTGCCCATGGATTCTTGGGACATGAAACGTGTGCCAATGCAGAAGAAAGGTTGAGAAACACTGCTATAGAACATGGCTCTGTTGTGTTGCAGAAGCAGAGATACGCAGAGAGAAGAGTATTAACGAGAGAGAGGGAGAGAGAGGGAGAGAGAGAAAGAGCCCTCCCGCTCTCTTTATCTGTGTGTACCAGCAGCACATCGCTGTAACCGCCTGCACACTAAACCCAAAATGATTGCTTGGAATAGTTGATGTCCTTCTGGGATGCTTCTTGGGGGGGGGGGGGGGGGGGGGGGACGACAAGAGACAGAATGTTGGATTGTGTCTGCATGCGTTTCCCCAGATAAATACACTTAGTTTTATCTGACCCAATATTCGCTCATTAAAAACCTCACTTCTTCCTCACTGGCTTCAGAGTAATGAACCAACGAGTGACTCTCTGCACTTCATTTGACCCTCTCTCTCTCTCTCTCTCTCTCTCTCTCTCTCTCTCTCTCTCTCTCTCTCTCTCTCTCTCTCTCTCTCTCTCTCCTGGTGGACTCAGATAAGAGCGGCCCTGCCCTGCTGAACTAACTCCCATTTGCAGCCATGTAGGCC